>NW_024412396.1:59712614-59878100 GCF_014898765.1 Herpailurus yagouaroundi
TATTCTGTATAGGTTCTGGAACGGGGCTGGTCAGGCTCCGTTTCACACGTGTATTCCATGTACATCCTACTTATAATTTCTTGTGTTTCTACTGACCCAAACATCCAGTGCATGATGCCTTTGTGCATCTCACAGGCCACAGTGCAGGCCCCCGCATACCCGGCTGGTACATTCAGTAACCAACAGGAATGGTCTAATACTACTCTTTAGTATTCAAGGCCTGAAGGGATTAGGTTTGCCTAGATACTTCTTTCAGAGAATACTTGATTTATTGATGAGAGCCCATCCTGATGCTCTGCAAATGGAGGTACTATTTTGCACTTGGAAGGGATGTTCAAAGGAATGCAGGTGGTTTGATTTCAGATTTAAGCATGGATTAAAATAATAATTCACTTCCCATGTGTTCACTATTAGTTGAGTCCATGGCAGAGGCTGGAAGTACCAAGTAGAGGTCTACCAAACCCACTCTGGTTATTTCAAAGCAATAATTTAAAAAATATTGTGTTCAAATGATGAAGTTCTAAATGGAACAGGAAAATGCATAAATAGATAGATATAACCTAAGATGTCCAGAAAAATGGGGAGATAAGGGGCCTCCTATCTTTAAGAACCATTCTGAAGGTTTCGATGCATATCATTTTGTTTGTGTAGTGACCAAATGTATGCCATTATGTTGGGTACAGGTTTAAGTGGTATGGTGTTATCTCCAGCATCATGTCTCTTTTTTTGCTTCTCTCAATTTACTCTGTTTAAGATTCACCCATGTAGTGAGGTTCCTGGGTGGCTCAGTCGGTTGAGAGTCCTACTCTTGAGTTTGGTTCAGGTCATGATTCCAGTGTCAGAGGATTGAGCCCCTCATAGGGCTCTGCACTGAGTGCGGAGCCTATCTGGGATTCTCTCTCTCCCTCTGCCCTTCTCCTGCATTTGCACACTCTCTCTCTCTCTGTAAAATTAAAATTAACATTAAAAGAGAGAGAGATTCACCCATGTTGTTATATGGCCATTTAATGCATTACTTTTAGCTGCTGCCTAATGCTTATTAACAATACCCCAGTAAACATCTTTAATTGAATCTCCCTGTGGACATATGTGAGAATTTATTTTACAAGTAAGTTTGAGGCATAAATATCTTTTCCCATTCCATTAACTTAATGACATTATTGTATAATTGGACATATATCTTGATTTGGATCTCATCAACTTATCCCATTTCCCATTTTATGCCTTATTTTTTGTCATTTTGAACTTTTGTTTGAGAAACTCTTCTCCACCCTTGGGTCACAAAATTATTTGTTAATAGTCTATTGATGTTATACTTAAATTTTTATCCTTTAAAAATTCTCCCCTTTATTTGTTATTGAGCAGGGATCAAACCAAGTTCTGGGTTTGCCTTTTTTGTTTAGTTAGTTTGTTTGTTTTCCCCTCCATGTAATAGACCATATTTTCAATACCATCTATTAACAATTCTTTCTTTCCTCAACATTTGTGGAACTACTTTTATCATATAAGTTTCTATGTATACAAATTCTGACTCTGAGATCTCTGTATCTTCCATTTATATATTCACCTAATAATTTTCAAAAACTACAATAGTTTGTATTTATTTTTAATATCATTTAAAATATGTCAGTATCTGATAGGACAAACCCCATTCATCACTCTTCTAAATGACATTTATTCAGTTATTTGTGGACTTCCTGTCCGTTTGGTTTATGACATACAGAAATTGAAGAATCGCTTATTAATCCCGGTGTGCTAAGAGTTTTTATTATAAATAGCGGTTAAACTTTACCAAAGTATTTTCATTCACTGATTTTGAAAATTCTGATCTTTGTCTCTCAGTTAAATGTGAGAAATTACCCTGATAGTACTTCTGTTTGATACAGAAGGATGTATCGTTCCATGCCTATTTGCTCATGGTACACATTTGAATTTAAATATTTAATATTTTATTTAGGATATTTGTCACTTAGCCACTCAGTTAAGACGTTGAGTGGTGTGTATGCGATTTTTATATCCCTTCAGCCTCTTTTGGCACAGTCCCCATTTTGTCACACTCTGCTGTGTTGAAGCCATTGGGTCTGTTGTTCTCACAGTGGCCCATCTTTGTTTTGTCTGCTGCTCATTAGCTTGTTCACCAATATGACATGTAAATACAAAAAAAAAAAAAAAATTAAATGGGAGTATTTTCACTGGGTAAGCATGATTAATTCACCTTCATGCAATGAATTGAATAGCTTTTTTTTTTTTTTTTTTTGGTGACAAGTTACTTCTTTTTTTTAAATTTTTTTCAACGTTTATTTATTTTTGGGACAGAGAGAGACAGAGCATGAACGGGGGAGGGGCAGAGAGAGAGGGAGACACAGAATCGGAAACAGGCTCCAGGCTCTGAGCCATCAGCCCAGAGCCTGATGCGGGGCTCGAACCCACGGACCGCGAGATCGTGACCTGGCTGAAGTCGGACGCTTAACCGACTGCGCCACCCAGGCGCCCCACAAGTTACTTATTTCTTACAGAACTGAAGCGGTTTCTTGAAAATCAAATATCCCCTGGCCCTGGAGATTTGGGGATGGAGAAGTCTGACAATTAACAGTTTCTGATAATCATTTGTTTTTCAACGTCTCTACTGCTTTTTGAAGACATTTTATATTTTCTATCAATTTAACCACTTTGTCTAGATTCCAAAGCATACTGGTTGTATTGTTCCAAGATCCTTTTTAAAAATAGCTTTTAAGTTTTTTTAATGTTTATTTTTTTTGGAAAGAGGAGGGTAGGAGGCGGGGTAAGAGTGAGAAGGAGACGCAGAATCTGAAGCAGGCCCAGGCTCTGAGCTGTCAACGCTGAGCCCAAGGCGGGCCTGGAACTCGGAAAGACGAGATCACGGCCTGAGTCCAAGTCGGACTCCTAACCAACTAAGTCAACCAGGAGCCCCATTCAATGATCCTTTTTAATGTTTGTTGGGTTTATAGTTGTCGCCCTTTTGAAATCTATACATTACTTAGACGCATCTTCTTTTCTTTTTTCTTAATCAGTCTTGTTAAAGGTGTGATGAAGTATGTTATCAGAATCTACTTTTATTTTGATTCAACTTATTTACATTGTTTAGTCTCTATTTTATTGAACTGTACCCTTTGTTGTTGTACTGGTGGTTTCCTTTTGTTTCTTTGGGGGAAGGATTTACCCCCAAGTCAAAATGTTCAGCTTATTTGTATTTGTAACCTTTTCTATTTCTTAATAAATATATTTAAACCTGTAAACACTGTGTAAGATCTCTATTGTCACTTAATTCCAAATGTCCCTTAATTGTGCCTTTGAATACATTTAAAACCACATTTTATTTAAAATGCGTAATATAAATTTCTTATGTATGAAAACTTTAGCTACTCCTTCTTTTCTGATTCCAAACTTTTTGCAATATTCTCAGGATATATCATTTCCATGGAATTGATTCTTTAGTGTCCATTGAGGTTTCCTTTGTCACCTTAAACATATTCGAGTTTCCTTATTAGTCTATGTGTTCTTGGAAAGAATATTTCTGTATGTTGTGTATGCAATAACCTGGGTTTATTAGTGTTATTTTTCATATCTTCAACATTTCTGCTTATATTTATCTGCTTCATTGATTAAATCTGATGACTTATATGTTCCTCTCTGTATGATATATTGTAGAAATTTATTATTAGTTGTATATCTGTTTATGATGGATATATCTTCTTGCTCTGTTGTTTCTTTTAGCATTATATATTACTGTTCTTTTTCCCATGTGATATAGTTTTGCTTCAAATTTTATTTGAACAGATTTCAAGACTGCTATTTTACTGTTCTTTTGTTCATATTTGCCTAGTATAACTTCCTCTATCATTTTATTTCAATTTTTTTATTGTTTAAATTTTTTCTCTTATTTATCATAACTCCACTGGAGACCAATTTGTGATATCTAAGATTAATGGAACACTGAGATAGTGGAATATTGGAATGAACTAAATATCCAATAGAAGGACAGCACAGTTTCATATAAAGCAAAGTTACAAAAGGACTAAATGAAATAGCATGACAAAAACGAAAAGAATAGTTTTCAGTGAAAGAGTTGCCTAGCAACATATATATGGTAAAACATATATGTTGTATATAAGTTTCATGCAAATTCTTTTTTTAATGTTTTTTTATTTATTTTGAGATAGAGACATAGAGACAGGGAGATTAAGACAGAAGGGAAAGGGGCAGAGAGAGAGAGAAGGAGACAGAGAATCCCAAGCAGGCTCCCCACTGTCAGCCTGGAGCCTGACAGGGGACAAGGGAATTGATCTCAGGAACAGTGAGATCATGACCTGAGCTGAAGTCAAGAGTACGCTTGACTGAGTGACCCACTGAGCCACCCAGGTGGCCCTGTTTTATGTAAATTCTTAAATGTTCTTTTTAAAGTACTAAATATAGCGAGCATGTGAGTTCACTGGCTGAGGACCAAAAATACCTAAATTTTTGTACAGGTAATTATTTTCTTTTAAAACTCTCTTAAAATAATGTTGGTAAAATGTTAGCATGATTTTAAGTATGTAGTGGTAATATGGACGTTTATTATGTTATTTCTTGTGTCTATGTGTTTTCAAAGCTTTTAAAAAATATGACAGCTCCCAAAACTGAAGTGATAAAACCCAGCACCAGTCAGAATTTAGTTGTAAACACCATAAAGAATCTTTCTAATCAATTTAAAATATTTGACTCAGAAATAGTATACAAGTATAAAGAATTTCCCTTGGTTATAAAATAAAAAGTAACATTGTCAGGGAATTATATGCCATATGCTACTAGAGACACATTCCTCCCACCCCCAAAGTTTAGATATCCTAGAGGTCTTCTTATATATTAATAAGTAGACAGGGAGCAATCCATGGTTAAAAATGCATTTTTTCCTGAAGTAAAGGATCCATTCTAGTTGCAAATTTGAATTTAGCACCCACTAAGGACAAGGTTCTCTAATGAACTGGTTTTAGACAAGGAATTTATCACTAGTCCAACAATGAAATGAAAGACTGCCAGGCAAGTTTTCACAACCACAGCACAGTTGTTTGAATCACTTTTAAAATTAAACCTCTAGTGTCAATTTCATATTGTCTAATCGTATGGGTTAAAAACTACGAAAAGGAAATTTGGTGCAACTGAAGTTAGGACTACGATTTCAGCTTCAAATTGGCAATTAGATTTGGTAACAACGAAGCTGGCATTCACCTTGACATGAGCCGTTTTAGTGGGGAGACAAAATTGCTGCGTTTAAAGACCAAATGGAAAGAAAGTGGAAATACTGGCTAAAGACAATTCTTACAACAAACTCCACTCTAAAGGCGTGGAGTCTAATACCTAAAGGTAGATATTATCTGTTTATTTCAGGATAATTTATTTATTTGTGTATTTATTTATTTAGAGAGAAAGAGAAAGAGAGAGAGAAATAAGGGGAGGGACAGAGAGAGAAGGGGAGAGAGAGAGAAAAAAAATCCCAAGCAACCTCTGAGCTGTCCGTGCAGAGCCTGATGCAGGGCTCGATCTCATGAAGTGTGAGATCATGACCTGAGCTGAAATCAAGAGTCAGATGCTTAACCAAATGAACCAACCAAGTGTCCCTGTTTAAGGATGTTTTAGTCTGGAGAGAGTATGTTCTTTTAGTAAGAGTAAAATTTAGAAAGCAATGGGGAAAGGAGATCCTTTTCATAGTCAATTCCTGGAGCTGACAAGACAGAATGGGATATGAATCTCAAATATAGATGGTTTCTACTAGAAAAAGGAATAGTTTATCTATTGTGATAGAGGAAATATCAAACTGTGTCAGGTCAGATAATTATAGGTTAGTTGATTTAGTGGCAAGGGTATGAGATATTTTTCTTCTGCCACTTCTGTTTTGTCAATAATGAAATAAAGTGTTGAAATTTTGAGAAGATGCCATAAAAGAAAATGTAAAATAATCGTCTCAATGATTGAGAGAGCCATTTGATCAGAAAATTTTAGTAGGATTGCTTGACATTGTTGAAGACCCATTTGAGATTTGTAGATACAATTTTAAAATGAAGTTCATATAATAAATTGTTACCCAAATATCTTCAGTTACTTGGGTGTGGCATAACATAGAGATTTCATTTCATCAAAGTTGGCAGATTGGCTGGAAAACATAGAGGGAGAGAGGGATAATAAAGTTCAGTATGCATACCAGGGATGTTTAAAGGTCTGGAGCACAGAATAGAACAAGTTCACACATGCTTTAGAATGCTCAGTTTTTCAAGTTTCCACTTACGTGTCAGATCTATTCCAAAATCCGGGTTTAAGAGTGCACTGTGTCAGGTCAGGAACTTCAGAATGGTAACAAGTGGAGCCACTGACTGCAATGAGTTCATAATATGCATTGACAATCACACCCCAAATTTACCAAATTAACGTAGTAGGAGAAAAGTTATTGGTAAAAATATTTGGAAAAAGTAATAACAAAGAAAAGGAAGCATTAGGACTTTATGATTCTTAATGTCGGGTTGCTTTAACTTTGTTCTTTTGGTGGAACGCATTTTTCACCACGTATCTTCCCAGACTGAACAAAACAATTGAATATAATGAAGGTGACACCATCAGTCCTGAGGAAGTGAATCAATCATCCGTCTTCCATGATTTCATTCAGTGATTCATCTATTAGGTTTGTACATATTATCTCTTAGTGGTGACTGTGTTCCTGATTTTAAGTTGCTGAGGGTAAATAAAATTTGAAGGGATATTTCCTTAGTTTAGGCTACTATAACAGAATACCAGGGACTGGGTAGCCTAAACAGACATCATTTCTCACAGTTCTGGAGGATGGAAAGTCTAAAACAAAGACTCCAGTTCATGTGGCGTCTGGTGAGAGCTCTCTTCCTGGTTTGCATGGTGACTGCCTACTTGATATATCCTCACATGGAAAGGAGAGATGATCTACGTCATGTCTCGTCTTATAAATGCACTAATTCCATTCAGGAACGTTCCACCCCTATGACCTAATTACCTCTCAAAGACCACACCTCCAAATACTGTCACATGGGAGATTCAGGCTTCAACATAAATTTTGGAAATACAAGCATTGAATCCGTAGCAGATACTTCAGCAGAAACTGTATATCTGGGGAAGAAAGGTATTGCTTATCTTGTTTTAAAATTGGCATCTTCTATTAGCCCTAGAAGAAATCTTATGAGATATTTTGTTAAGGAAACTCTCCACAGAAACATTTTCTTCAAAGCAGTAAATCAGTATATTCAAGTACGAAAACAACATTTCCTCTGGTAGCTGAGACTTACTCTCTTACTTTTTCTTACCTTACAATTTAACTGGGAGGTGTGTCTAAAATGCCTCTGAAATTACTGGGCAAGATTGTGGCATTACTTAACAACTGTAAAAGATTTTTCTCCTGAAAATCTGTCACAAATCTCCAAACAAATAGTGGTTATTACGAAAATTTTTGGATAAATTTACTGCATCATTAGTGGTATTTTGGGGTCACTTAGACATAGACAGCAGGGGAAAAAATCCAAAAACATATAACTAGTCAGGAATAGCTTATGGACACAGAATTTGGTCCTCACACAAGCTCAGCGGAAAAATGTTCTTCAAAAGAGTTCTGTCAGCATAAAATTAATGCAATTTTAAGAGTCTGTCTTTCTTTACCACTAATTTGAGTTGAATGAATCCATCTGGCTGGGCCACTGCTGATGAAAAGATACTGTTGTGAGAGAATAATGGGTGTGCGTGTCTATGTGTATGTGTGTATGTTGGAGCGAATCATATGAAATTATCATTTTTATACATTAAAAAAAACAAATGCCATTAATTTCATCTTGTTCAAACTAATGAATATATGCATATATTTCATATATACAAAATATAACATTTTGTTTGCTATTACACACGAATATTTTGTGACAAAGAATAGTTTGCACATATACAAAATATGATCTTTGACACATGCACTCTAGTTTGTAACTTAACCTTCTCAGCCTTTGCAAATTTCTTAGTTCTCTTACCCTATTCCCCTCATAACATTACGATAACTGTCTTGAAAAAGAAAATTAAAGCCAGTACTCAAACTTTTTGATTGAGCCAGAATGAAACAGACTGTATTTTTGGAGACGAAAAGATGTGAAGCTGGTAAATTTCCAGGATATTTTCCTACAGGAAGAGCTCACTCCTTTAAAAGCATTCTTATGCTATGGACCCTAGACCGTGGCAGGTTTTGGAGGACTACACTGACATCAAGTCCTGACCATATGTACAGAACATCTGAAATAGAGGCACCAAGACCAGCCTTCAGCAAAATGTTAGCAGCTGAATTTGTCATTTTTTTTCCCTTCCTTCTTCTCCTCACATAATGTTGTTCTGTGATTGGTAGGTAGAGAACAATCAGCTCCAAGGCACATTCTGTGGAACAAACTTACTTAAATCTCTTCTGACTTTGCTGTTTTGTCCACTACACTCTCCAATCCGGAGGACTTTATAAACAATCAAGGCAAAAGATTGAGTACATTTTGAAAAGGTTTACTGTTGAAATCAAATCAACTTTAGAGTATGTTAACTTGTGTCATGTATAATCAAACCCTTCATCTTTAGTGTTTATGTATTAATTCGACATAAAGGTAAGTTATACACATAAATGTCAACTAACATTTCTTTGTCATAGCCAGTCCGCATAGGTCTTTATTTTAATTTTGTTCGCTGTGTACTATACGCCAATTCACTGAACAACTTTTTGTGATGTCCTACTGTGTGTCAGTATAGTCACAGGTGTGGATCGAGTAGTTCAAAACAGGGCAGCTTATCGGTGTATATGTCATTTCTTCTTTAATATCACCAGTATCATAATAATATAGTGTAAATGTCCTCTTATCTATAAATCACTGGTTCTGGATCAAAAGCCCGCTTATATGGTTTTCCTTTGCTTCCACCTCTGTTGCTGTCCAGCCTATCTGAATACACCAATATATGAGTAGCTGGAGCAGTCTACAAACTCATTTGTCTTTTTCCTAGACACACAGCCAAATTATTTCCTGATCTCTTCTTTTTTCTGGAAAAGTGAGGATGTGTTACTGAGTTCTTGGCAATGGAATGTGGATAAAAATGATGAATAACACTCAGAAAAACTGTTTTTGGTCTAGATACAGTGAAAATTGTAAAGAATTATAAAGTACTAGAAGCTGATAAAGGAAGTGATGAAAACTCCCAGGCTCTTGAATGACCTACTGGAATATTATATCCCCCGCCCCACCCCCAAACCCCAATCATACTAGACTTGTGTCCTGAACAAGAAACAACTTAAAAAACTTAAAAAGTTTTTTTTTTTCTTAAGCTATTAAGATGTTGAGGTTGTTTGTGTTAACTATCAGCCAGCTCTGACAAAGACCTCTTTGGTGGAGGTTTCTGGCTTTGAACATACCTGCCCATTCTATACTGATATTCCACTCTTGGAGATAGTTAAAATTACAAAATGGAAGAAACATCTTAGAGTTTCTCATTGCATTGACTCCACAAGTAACAAAAATAGAGTCTGAAGAATATAGAGACATGGATTATTATCGCTTTCAAATCCTTGTTCAACTAGAATCAAAATTCATTGCAAGTGTAGTGGATATAATCAAATCCTCTTCTATGGTAGAGAGAAGATGAATTCAGAGATCAGGAAGATGTGGGATACATGAATGTCTGGAAGATTGTGAGAGATCACTTAGAATAGAAGAGGAGAGCGAGGCAGAAAATAGAGGGACAAAATTGAAGGGAAGTTCGCTGATTTCATATTTGAAACACACAACAAAATCTATTTATGAATTTTTGAAGAAGGCATTATTTATTCACTATAATTCCAGAAAGCATAGTAAAGACTCATGGACATGTTTTATGGAGGGAGAGTCATGTTTAATACCAGAAGAAACATCACTAACTAGAACTATCACAGTCAGTTTTCCATTAATGGAAATGTCTCGTAATTCTGGATGACCAACACTCAGGTAGACCCCCTGCCCCGCCCTCTCCTTGATCATTTCTTAACCTGGTTGCTGTACTTCCATTTCTACTGCTGTGACTATCATTTTGGTACTTTTATTAAAGTCCTCAAATCTTCCTGCTTAGGATGATACGTGCCGTGTTCCAACATCTTATAGCTTGTTGACGTCTGATTCCAATGCCATGGCCCCCGTGCTTTATTCTGGACTTTCACTCTATATTACCTCAATGTGACATTCGTCATTTTCCTTGTGTAAATATAGTTGCCTTAAGATATAAACAACAAAACATATCTTTATTTTAGAATTCCCTGTAACTATACTCACAAAACAGTTGAATAAATCAATTATTTTCTGACCTTGCAGATACTGCAGACAGGATGCCTCGGGGACACGTACCAATTCTGAAGTTTCTTCATTCCAAGGTGAAAAATAAAAATTTAATCAAGATACTTTTATCGGGTGGTTGATAGACTTGAGAGAATTTTCAGAGCATTCTATACTTCTCAGAGGCTGGAAAACTCAATAACATCTTTTAGGTTATCATTTTCTCCTCTAGCTTGAGGCATTTCTTCTCTTCCACCACCACACCATGCTTAGTTTATTTTTCTCACCACCAGCTTTTATCTGAATTTTCTCGGCATATCAATGTTTCCTCCATGCTGTCCTTTTCAATGTTCATCCCAGTTTTATGCTTCTAAAAGTTATTATTTGCCTCCAAAAATGAATTGATTCTGTCTCTCTCTCTCTCTCTCTCTCTCTCTCTATATATATATATATATATGTGCGTATATACATATGTATATATTCTCCATATATATTTGTATATAGAAATATGTATATATTTCTGCTTACATCATGTTATGATATATATGTATATAAATATTATTATATATGACTATATTGGACATATATTTCAGTGATGGAAGAAAATGGTGCTTAAAAATATTTGTTGAATGGAGGCAGGCCATGTGTCTTCACTAGTTATAATTCCACTAAAAATAGACTATATTTCAGATCTTATTATTCCAAGACAAAATTTTGCGGGTATCTCATTTCCCCACGTATATATTATGGTCCAGCTTAAGAGGTCAACGAACATCACCATATCCATAGAAGGTGTTGTCAAATTGGTCAAGAAGATCTCAACTTCTGGTTAATTCAGCTTTTGTGCCTTCAACAGAGGTCTCATTCCAAACCTACGTGATGGTTATACCTATTATTTCTGAAAAAGTGCAGGACAAGTCAAAATAGAGGTCCTCTCTTAAAAAGTGTCTCTGAGTCCCATAAGATTGACACCTAATAAAACAGCTTACATATCATAACCAATCCCTATCACAATGAGTAATGAACCATACACAGCTCACTCATTACCTACTCAAATGAGGCTGCCAGTTGTAATTTCTGGTCTCTCACCTTGTAGCTCAAACTGGCATACAACACTATGACTCTCCTGGGCAAATAACATTGTTTAATTCATTAATCCCCCTCCCGAACACGGATGTTCATCCTCCAGCTGAACCATGAGCAAATGACCTGGGACTAAAAGACCTTCCACAGAGCTCCTCTGCTCTTTCTCAGCCTGGCACATATAACAAAGGTTTATGGTGCACATATGAGACTGTTTATTGAGTGTTATAAGGAGAACATTTTCAGTGTAACCTGATAGAGAGACTAATATGTAGATATGTTTTGGCTTGATGTGGTTACCAAGTCATGTGTGTTGTCAAGAAAATCATTCTATAACTTCCTTGTAAAGAATGAAAAGATACATACACTCTTTAGTTCTTTCTTAAGGAGTTTGTAAATTAGTACATGAAAATCCACATAACTTGTCAGTGTGTAGGTTAGCCTAACTTGGGAACTGGTCTATAATACACACTGGGATATTTAAATCATTTAAAACATTGTTTGGCAAACGGTTACATTGACTTGACAAATTGGGATTTCTTATTAGTTTCAGTGTTGCTTTTGGCTCCAGGCCCCTCGACCACCCCCTTTGGTCTCAGTTTCAAACGGGATAACGCAGCCTTGGACATACAAAAAAGGTTGTGTGTGGTGGAAATAAGGGGTGGGGTAAGATAAGCAAATTGTGATATATTAAAAGTTTGAAAGTAGGTTAAAAATCTCTTTGAGTAGTATAGAATATGCCTTCTCTGAACTTAATTTCAATTTTCTGGAATACTTGCAAACATGGAATTGGCTTACATATTAAGAGGGAATTGCTGACAATTGAGTCCTACTTTTCCTAAGGGGTGGGATAGCCATTTATGAGCAACTCATACAAAAAGTCTCCAAATACGGCCCTACTCCCAAGGGCACTCAACCACAGGGATGGGATTTTGCAGTGACAACCATCCCACTATCAACCAAGCCAGGTTCTGACATCAGCAAGTCAATTACGGTCAACCATAATTGGAGAGTTTCTAGGGTACTGAAAGGAGAGGATTTTAGCACAGAGGAGGTTTAGAATTCATGGTGTCCACATTTTTTTAAAATTATTTTGTAGATGTGGAAATATAGGCTAGATGACATTAAGTAAACTGCCCAAAGCCAGAAAACTAGATGAAATGCATGTAAGAGTCTTCCAAAAAATGTTAATTAAGTTTGAAGTAAGCTTTTCTGGGATGAGAATTCAGACCTCTTAATGGCATTATACTAATTTATTTTCCTTATGTAACGGAGTTTCCAGAGATTAGAAAGCAAACGATTTCTGAGACATAGCAGAGCCTGGCTTTCTATTATTTTCCCCCGTATGCCCTACTTAAATACTCTACTAAAATTAAACAATCAATATATGTCATAGTACTGCTAATTGTACATTAGCCAACAAAAAAGTATAGAGATAATCATATTCCTGGAATGTTAAAAATCTTAAGGAAAGATATAGATTTTTAAAATTATAAGACAAAAGTTTAAGAGATTAGGTATATGAAATATACTCACCATCTTATGAAGACACAGACATATTCTCAAAGGCAGCTAATAGAAAATGGAGTACCTGGAAGAATTTGTAGAGAGAGTGAATATGTAATGATAGTCTAAAGAGAGAATAATATGCCATTAACCTTTTAAAACGCTGACAGATAGAAGAGAGGAAAAATATGTGAACAGTTTATTTTAAGTGAGCAATTCAGAATACAGTGGCACTTTAAGTATGGAAGAGAAACAGATGTATAGAGCAACTTAAAGGCTTTGAATAGCTGTTCTTGTTTTTTTAGGTTAGACAGTTAGGGAAAGTGGTAAATTTATATGACAGCTTATATGCTTGGAATGTTTAACGTGGTGATTTTCTTTTCTTTTTTTTTTTTTCAACGTTTTTTATTTATTTTTGGGACAGAGAGAGACAGAGCATGAACGGGGGAGGGGCAGAGAGACAGGGAGACACAGAATCGGAAACAGGCTCCAGGCTCCGAGCCATCAGCCCAGAGCCTGACGCGGGGCTCGAACTCACGGACCGCGAGATCGTGACCTGGCTGAAGTCGGACGCTTAACCGACTGCGCCACCCAGGCGCCCCTAACGTGGTGATTTTCAATGTTATGCCTAAATCAAAAAGTAATCAAGAAAATAGTGGAGGCCGTGCAGTCCACATAGCTGTGTTTGGATTGGTTGAGGCATACAACAATTAAGACCAGGAGAAGGACAGAGATTCCTCCGGATCATATGTGATGGGCTCAGGCAAGAGATTGAGTGCCATGTGTAAAGATTCAGCTTTTCGGGTAGGTCATGGAGGGAATATGCACGGCTGACTTCAGGTGGTGTTGGTGCATGGAAGGGATGTAGTTAGGAGAGCAATGGAGAAAATGGCTAAACCATAAATCTCTTTATCAACATGTTGAAAAAAAAAAAAAAACATTCAGAAGATGAGATTTCTGAATAAGGAACTTGGTAGACCCTCTACCCACCGAAACAGCAATTTATTTATTTATTTATTTATTATTTTTTTTTTTTTAATTTTTTTTTTCAACGTTTATTTATTTTTGGGACAGAGAGAGACAGAGCATGAACGGGCGAGGGGCACAGAGAGAGGGAGACACAGAATAGGAAACAGGCTCCAGGCTCTGAGCCATCAGCCCAGAGCCCGACGCGGGGCTCGAACTCACGGACCGTGAGATCGTGACCTGGTTGAAGTCGGACGCTTAACCGACTGCGCCACCCAGGCGCCCCCGAAACAGCAATTTAAATGGAGAAGATTTTTTAAAACAACACTTAGAGTTCAAATTGTCCAAATAGAGAAGCATTCATTCAAGGAAATCTACTAAGTCTTTGTAAGAATGGTGAAATAAATAATATACTCTTCAATATGCTCCGAGGCCAGTTCCATGTGACCGAAGATCTACCCAGGTCATGTACAGCCAAAGCTCCAAGTTTAGGATTATAGTTTCATACCAGGAGGAGCACTGTTCCCCTACCTTCCTGCTGTATCCAGCCCCCAAACATGGTTCCCCTTTTACTCATCTCCAATTATAGGGTGGAAACTATCTCAGTAGCTGCAGGGCAATAACCCTTAGGCTCTGATCACTCATACCTCAGCTGTCTCTCAGGGTGAAGATTCCAAGTGGCAAAAGCAGACATTTTTTCTCAGCAGCCTTCAGGTAATAAGGGTGTCAGTCTCGGAAAAGTAGGTTTTGGTGTGGTCCCCAGCTCCAGACAGGAGCCCAAGGATTTTGCCCAGGGTGTAAGCATGTCCTTAGGAATAAAAGCCTCCAGGACTTTGCCTGAGGGGACTGATTTTATTTATTTATTTATTTATTTATTTATTTATTAATGTTTTATTTATTTTTAAGACAGAGAGACAGAGGGAAGGGGAAGAGAGAGAAGGAGACACAGAATCTGAAGCAAGCTCCCGGCTCTGAGCTGTCAGCACAGAGCCTGACGCGGGGCTCGAACTGACGTGAGCCGAAGTTGGACGCCCAACCAGCTGAGCCACCCAGGCGCCCCAGGACTGATCTTATTAAAACAGAGATACACATGTTTCAGGGCATTGTTGGAAACTAGAGTTCTTTATGGAAAGCAATGAAGAAGAAACTGCTTCTCAATACCAGCAAAATGGCAAAATAGCAGAAGTTTAATAGAACCATGAAAGGACATATCTAAGAAGAGCCTTCCTCACCTTTTGGGATGAGCACTGGGTGTTGTATGGAAACCAATTTTACAATAAATTTCATATTAAAAAAAAGAAAAGAAGAGCCTTCCTGGGATACCAGTTCACCCTGGGAGTCAGGAAGACTGCACACCTTTGGTAAGCTGCACCTACTCAGGAAGAATCACAGCTGGTCACGCACAGACTTGAAAGCATTACCCAACTGCACGTAGACCCATAAACACAGGGCAGAAGCTGCAAGGACAAAAGGGGCTTAATTGCAACCACCAGCCAAACACTGGCTCAATAAACTACTGTGGTTCACAGGTAACTCCTAGAAAACCAAGCTCAAAAATAAAATTACATGCATCTGGTGTTCTAGGAGACTGTATGTGTGATCCAGATCCAGCTTCTCGAGAGAGATCAGAGAATGAACACCCAACTTAAAAGTCCCTGGCTAAATAGAAGCATAAAAAAACACATAAACTCACTGCAACTTAGCTTACAAGCCATCTATGTATTTACAGATGATGCTAATAGGTAAGTACCTGCTTAAACTGGCTTAAGCACAACCTTTGATCACTAGGTAGGTTGCGCTGACACAAGCAATGCCGAGGTAGCTAAATTAAAAGATAAAAACAAAGGATGAGAATCTGAGCAGGAACATTTAGAGATGGCACATTTTGTGAGGAAAAGAGTTCAGAGGATTCATTTAGCCAAGTCACTAAACAAGTAAACAAATGATCAAGCAAAGTGCAATAGCAACCTCTGATAGAAGTGGGAGGTCTACCTCCAGAGTTTCTTAGTATAATTCCTAACATGATCAAGTTTCAACAAAAATTATGATTCAGTAAAAAAAAAACAACAAAAAAACAGAAAAGTATGACCCATCCACAGGAGAAAAGGCATTAGAAACTGCTTCAAAGGGAACAAGATGTTGGAGTTGGCAGACAAAGACTTCAGGGCATTATAATAACACATATATTCAAAGAACTAACAGAAATCATGCTTAAAGGATTAAAAGAAGGTATGAAAATAATGGTATTTATAAAAGAGTCAGTCCATTCGGAAGATGTAACAATTATAAAAATACATTCACCTAAAAATAGGCCCAAAATACATGAAGCAAAACTGACTGAATTGCTGGGAGAAACAGCCCATTTAGTAACAGTTGGCAACATCTCTATTACACTTTTAGTAATAAATAGAACAGTTAGGTGGACGATCAATGAAGAAATAGATGTGAACAATGCTACTAATCAACTAGAATGAACAGACATCTAGAGGACACTCTATTCAACTGCACAGAATACGCACATGGAACATTCCTCAAGATAAAACATATTCTAGACCATAAAACAAGTCTCAATAAACTTAAAAGGGCTTATATAATACTCAGGAATCAAAATTAGAAATAAATAGCATAAATTAGTAGACTCAAATTAGAAGCCAATAACATAAAGAAATTTTGGAAATTCTCAATTACATGGAAATTAAACAATATGCTCATAAATGCTCAAGGGGTGAAAGAATTCACAAATAAAATTAGAAAATAATTTGACATGAAAGGAAGTTAAAACACACATACCAGGGCACCTGGGTGGCTCAGTCAGTTAAGTATCCTACTTCAGCTCAGGTCACAAACCCCAAGGTTTGTGGTTCAAGCCCCACATCAGCTCTGTACTGATAGGAGAGATCTGGGAGCCTGCTTCAAATTCTGTGTCTCCCTCTCTCTCTGCCCCTCCCCTCTCACACTCTGTCTCTCTCTCTCTCTCCCAAAAATAAATAGATATTTTAAAAAATTAACAAAAACACACATATCAAAACTTTCAGGATGCAGGAAATCAGTGCTCAGAAGGAAATTTTGATTTATAAGCACTTACATTTAAAAAGAAGAGATTTCACAAATGAATAAACTTCCACTTAGTTTATCAAAACTAGAAAAATAGAAGTAAACTAAACCTAAAACAAACAGAAGTGAGGACATACAAAAGATTAGAGGGCAGATAAATAAAATAGGGGATGGGGAAAATAGAGAAAATCAATAAAATCACAGTTATTTACTTCAAAAAGTTAACAAAACTGATGAATTTAGTTTGAATGATGAAGGTAAAAAGAAGACTCAAATTAATAAAATAAGAAATGAAAGAGGAAACATTACTACAGATCTCACAGAAATAAATAGATTATTAGTCAATACCACGAGTAACTGTTGGCCAACAAAGTAGATAACCTAAACAAAATGGACAAATCTGTAAAAAGAGAAACTACTGAAACTGACTCAAGAAGAAATAGAAAATCTACATAAACATAATAAGTAAGAACATTTAATTCGTAAACAACAACAAAATTTCCTAAAAGAAAAGCCCAAGGCCTTTTCTTTTACAAATTCATCATTGGTGAATTTGTAAATTCTACCAGATATTTAAAGAATTAACACCAATCCTTCACAAACTGTTCCAAAAAATAGAAGAGAGAGAAACAGTTCTCAATGAATTCTATGTGGCCAATATTACTCTGATAACAAAAACAGATAAAGGCACCACGAGAAAACTACAGATTGCTACCTCTTATAAATATAGACACAACAATCCTCACAAAATTCTAGAAAAATTGGATATTGTGGTATATTAAAGATTGTACACCATAACCAAGTAGAGTGTATACAAGGAACATAAGTCATACAAAAATAAATCAATGCAATATGTCATATTAATAAAACAAAGGGAAACAATGTACACAATTATCTCCATAGACACAAAGAAAATATCGACAAACTCTAACACTCTTTTATGATAAAAACACCCAGCGAACTAGGAATAGATGGAAACTTCCTCAACGTGATGAAACTTTTATTAAGATCATAATGGTGAAAGACTGAACACTTTCCCTATAAGATCAGGAATGAGACAGAACATCCACTCTTGCAGCTTCTATACATAAGGCAATTAGGCAAGGAAATAAAATCAAAGGTTTCTAAGTTGGGAGGGAAGAGGTAAAACTATATTTATTTGCAGATGACATAATCTTGTATATTAAAAAATTCCAATAAACCCATATACAAAAACAAAATTACTAGAGCTAATGAAAAAATTCACTACGGTTGCAGAATACAAGATTAATGTAGGAAAATCATTGGCAACACCTGGGTGGCTCAGCCGATTAAGCCTCCAACTCTTGATTTCAGCTCAGATCTTAATCACATGGTTTATGGGATCAAGTTCCTCATCAGGTTCTGTGTTGACAGTGTGGATCCTGCTTAGGATTCTCTTTCTCCCTTTTTCTCTGTCCCTCCCCAACTTGTGCTGGTTCACTCTCTGTCTCAAAGTAAATAAATAAACTTAAAAACAAAAGCAAAAAACAGTTATATTCCCTAAACTATCGAAGAACAACCTGAAGACATATTTGTGAAAACAATTACATTTAAAATAGCATCAAAAATAATAAAATACCCAGGAATAAGTCTAACAAAATAAAGGAAATATATGTACCTGGAGAAAAATAAAACATGTTGGGATACATTAAAGAAGACCTACACAAATGGAAAGATGTTCCATTTTTATGGATTGGAGAAGACTAAAAATTGTTAAAATGGCAATGAGCTCCAAATTTATCTATAGGTTCAATGCAATTCCAATCTCAATGCCCACTGTCCCTTTTGCAAAAATTATTTCACTAATCCTAAAATTCATATGGAAGATCAAGGATCCAGAAGAGAAAAAAAAATCTTGAAAAAGAAAAAACAAATTTGGAGGACTCACATTTCCCCAATTCAAGTTTTAGTACAAACCTGCAGTAATCAGTACAGTATAGCACTGGCAAAAATATAGACTTACAGGTCAAAGGAATAAAATTGTGAGTACAGAAATAAGCACTTAAATTTATGGTTAATTGATTGACCACATGAAGTAAAAAAAGTAACTAAAAAAATAAGCCAGGTGCAAGTGGCCACAACATATAAAATTCCATTTACATGAACAAGTATGGTGCTGGGAAAACTGGATACCCACACTGGATATCCACACTTGAAAGAATGAAGATAAACTATACTTCACAGCATAAACAATATTAACCCAAGTAGATTATCAGTCTAAGAGTAAGAGCCAAACTTCTAAAACTTTTAGAGGAAGAAAAAAACAAAACTTAGGAGTTAATCTTCATGACTTTAGGTTAGTCAATGGTCTCCTAAATAAGCCAAAAAAAAGACAATTGACAAAAAAAAAAAAAAAAAAAAGCTTGGCTGGACTCAATCAAAATAGTAAACTTTTGTGTTACAGACAATACTATTTTACCAAATGACAAGGGAACTCACAGAACAGGATAAAATATTTGTAAATCATATATCTGATGACGACTTTTATCCAGAGTATATAAAGTACTCCTTTGATTTATCCAGAGATAAGATACACAAATCAGCCATAGGCATATGAAAAGACACTCAACATCATTAGTCATTAGGGGAATGACAATCAGAACCATGATGAGATATCACTTCACAGACATTATGATGGCTATAATCAAAAAGACAGAATAACAACAAGGTTGGTGAAGAAACTGTAACTCTCATACATTACTGATGAGACTGTAAAATGGTGCACCTGCTTTGGAAAAGAGTTTGACTGTTTCTAAAAATTTAAGCAAAAATTATGATAGGCCAAGCAATTCCATTCCAAGAGAAAGGAAAACATGGTGACACAAAACCTTGTATATCAATGTTCATTGAAGCATTAGTCACAATAGCCAAAAGTGGGAAGAACTCAGATGGCCATTAACTAACTGAAAGGATAAATAAAATATGATATATGGATGCAATGAAATATTATTTGGCAGGAAAGTAAATGATTGACTGATACACACTACAACATGAATGAACCTTAAAACAGTGGTAAGTTGGGGCGCCTGGGTGGCTCAGTCGGTTAAGCGTCCCACTTCGGCTCAGGTCATGATCTCATGGTTTGTGGGTGTGAGTCCTGCATCAGTTTCTGTGCTCGGAGGCTGGAGCCTCCTTCAGATTCTGTGTCTCCCTCTCTCTCTACCCTTCCCCCACTCATTCTCTCCCGCTCTCTCTCTCTCTAAATTAAATTAAATTTAAAAAAAAAAAACAAAAAAACAAAAACATGGTCCTAAGTAAAAAAAGAAGCCAGGGGGCGCCTGGGTGGCGCAGTCGGTTAAGCGTCCGACTTCAGCCGGGTCACGATCTCGCACTCCGTGAGTTCGAGCCCCGCATCAGGCTCTGGGCTGATGGCTCAGAGCCTGGAGCCTGTTTCCGATTCTGTGTCTCCCTCTCTCTCTGCTCCTCCCCCATTCATGCTCTGTCTCTCTGTGTCCCAAAAATAAATAAACGTTGAAAAAAAAATAAATTAAAAAAAAAAAAAAAAAAAAAGAAGCCAGGTGCAAGTGGCCACAACATATAAAATTCCATTTACATGAAATATCAGAATTATATATCAATAAAGCTGTTAAAAGAAAAGAAGATGTTTGACCAGAAGAAACTAAACAAGGAATTATCTAGTTAAATTCAGATGATGAATACCATTTACGAAACAACTTTCATGTAGTTCCTATGCCTGCATCTATTTAAATATCATATCTACTGAACAAAATTAACCAACTCATTGTAATCGAGGCTCCAGAACACCACTGAGTTTATTTATCAAGTAGAACTTTTAAAATAAAATGCAGTGTATATTTTTATATTTTTCTCTTCTCACGCTTCTAGCTTTAGGTCACTTATAACCCAGCCCGGTTTTTGCCCAACCATTATTTGAAACGGAATTGCTAACATTCAACATCAAGCTAATATAATCAGATAAAATTCAAAAGTGAGATGTTCTGCATGTTCTAAAGAGAAGTGTATAGCTGTGGCTACTTGGGATATATTTTGTCTTGTGCCTAAAATGTTGCTATTCCAGTTTTTAAATTACAGGATATGTATTAGGTGGATGGTGGAGTTGAAGAGCTTTAGCTTGCTTTCTCTGTTTCTCAACAAAGATGAGTGGTCACTTTAAAAGAACATTGTAAAATCCCTTCTATTGAAAGTGCTTCTATTTAAATGCTATGACAGTTGGGATTTTCTTCATCACATGGGAACTGAATGAAACGAATTGGAGAATGGATAGTACCAGACTAACTGTGAGTCATATGTTGTTAGATTGAATGTGGGTACCTAGGTGCTTATTACTCTATTTTGTCTTTGTGTGTGTGTGTGTGTTTTTAAACAAAATTCTCAAAAATCTTTTTTTAGTATAAAAACCAAAATCTGTCACAACAAAAAAAAAGTAATCAAGGACTCAGGTTGAGTAGAAATAGCATGTGAGAAGATGAACCTGTTGGCTAAATTAAAGTTAGAATTTAAAAGAGAAATAACATTTTTACATTTAAGAGAAATGCTGTTATGTAATCTAATTCCAACTGATAAATATCTTATGTGAAATATAAGATGACATAAAAGTCATATTTTGTTTTAGTCAGAGGATAATAGATGAGCTGTTATTATAATGATACACCACCAAAACAGATAAATACAGATGATGATAGAGAAATGATTAGATGATAGATCGATAGACAGATGAATAGATAGATGATAGATAGATTGATAGAAGATAGATAGATAGATAGATAGATAGATAGATAGGTAGGAGATAGATGATAGATAGATGAATAGATAGATGATAGATTGATAGATGATAGATATAGATAGACAGATAGATAGATAGATGATAGATAGATAATAGAGATACAAATTTCTTCTACTACTACCATGATTTTACTTATGTCCCTAAGCCTCTTTTTTGCCTATGTTAAGCTCCTGTTGCCATGAGGTTCCAGTGGCACAGATGATATTAACCCTTTTTAAAATATCTAAGATCACAAGAAAATAAACATGGATATGCAATATAATCTAGAAGATAAATGCATTTATGGAAAAATAACATTCCTTACTTTTTTCATTTTCTTTCTCCCACTCAAATGTTGAGATTTAGGTGGCTGAGAAAGAACAAGATGGGGAGAGGAGCATTCGATGACTCGGGACTGACTAGTGGCAAAGCGGATTGTATTTGTCACAATTGAAGGCATTAGTTGAATTCTAAAGTGAGGAGGATCAGATTCTTGGCTGAAATTTTTATTCAGAGAAATCTAGAATCATGCACCTTCTAATCTATTATCGAAGGACTTCTGAAAATAACTTTCTTTTCTGTAAGCATTATACTACTTGAAAATAGGCAAAATAAGAGATCTTCATTATTTCGTATACCTGAACAAATTGTGATGTAATATATGAAAAAGGGATCTTCCAAGGAGTAGCTAGAGTGAGAAAAAAAAACAATTAGAAAAGCCAGTGATATCTACAATAACGCTGTGTAACAAACCAACCCAAAACTTAGTGACTTAAAACAATTATACATTCTCATAGCCACACGTTAGCTGAGATGGCTCTAACTCACGAGGCTATGGCCCTATGGGTCAGCTGGTGTTTGGCTGATTTAGGCTGCTGTTGATTAAACTCATCTTCAGATAGTGGCTTCGGGAAGGTTTTGTTCCATGTCTCTCATTTCGCTGAAAACAAATTTACCAGGTCAAATTAATCATTTGGTGATAACAGAAGCAAAGATAGCTAGCACATGATGCTGGTTAAGTCTAGACTCAAACTGACATGTTGCTAGTGGGGGCCCAGAATTCATTGGTCAAAATGAGTCTCATGGCAAATACCCCTATTCACGGGGTGGATAATACACTCTGCCACTCATCGTTAGACTGAAGTCTTGCGAACGTTAAGTTAGTCTCCCACACTATGGGAGCGGGGGTCATATAACATTCTCTCCATAAATATTTATCTAAGGACATCCAGTCTGACGTTTGCAATGTCTCATTATTTCTGCTGAGGACCATTTCCATTTGAAATGTCTCTCTTTCATTTGCCTGGTATTATAACAATCATAATAATAGATTAGGTCATATTTTCTGGAATTTTATGAAAAGGAAAAAGACTGAGCAAATGGAAAATCATATTCCAAGCCCGTGTTTTTATTAGTTATATATTCAACATAATTTCTATATATTGGAAATAAGCTAGTGGATTGTTTTTCAGCAAGGTATTAACTTCCTTCAATGCTCAGTTCAAGTTTCGAAATGTCTATTCATCTTGATTTCTAATAAGGACTCTTTTTGTTAATACTATTCTTTTTTTAAGTTTATTTTGAGAGAGAGAGAGAGAACCAGCAGGGGAGGGGCAGAGAGAAAGGGAGAAAAAGGATCCAAAGTGGGCTCTGTGCTGACAGCAGAGAGCCTAATGCAGGGCTTGAACTCACAAACCAGAACACAATGAGCTGGGCCAAGGTTGGACATGTAACCGACTGTGCTGACGGGTGCCCTTTAATAAGGACTCTTCTCTGTATTGCTTTTTTTTTTTTTAAGTTTCTTAATGTTTATTCATTTTTGATAGAGAGTGTGAATGGGGGAGGAGCAGAGAGACAGGGAGACACAGAATCTGAAGCAGGTTCCAGTCTCTGAGCTGTCAACACAGAGACCGACACAGGGCTTGACCCACCAATGGTGAGATCATGACCTGAGCCGAAGTTGGTCACTTAACCCACTGAGCCACCCACGGGCCCCTTATCTTTATTGCTTTTTAATAGTCAATACATACTGGTATGTTGCACAGTAACTAAATGTCTGTTGCTTCAGTGCAATGTGTTTACAATGAGAATCAGGCCATTTTTGTTCATTAATAACATGGAGAACTTATACAGTCTTCTTCTGCAACCTGAAATGACATCAAAAATTTTGGCCTACATTTTACAAGCTTACAATAAATGTATGGCATCATTATCACATTAGAAATGAAGAAAAGGCAGCTTGGGTAGCAAAGCATGGATTAGCTGTGTCCTCTATTTAAGATATCACCAGGCTGAAATCAAGGTGTCCTCTGGGGCTGCTCTCACACCTGAGGCTTGGGGTTACCTTGCAAGATCACCACTTCTTGGCAAAATTTCTATCGTTCTAGCTGTGTGTCTGAGGTCCTTGTTTTATTGTTGGCTGTTAGCAGGGGCCGCTCTTGACTCCTCGAGGCCTCCCTTAGACCACTATGTGGCCTCCTTCTCTTATAACATGGTTCTTTACTTTCTTCCATGCCAGTGGGAGAATGCTAAAAACCTCAATGGATTAGTCAGACAAACTCAAAATAATTTCCCTTTTGATGAACTCAAAGCCAACTGATTGGGGCCCTTAATTATATATGTGAATTTCTTTTGCCATATAACTTAATATAATCATATAAGTGATATCTCATCATGATTCCATATATGTATGTGTATATATATTCCGTATATATACACTATATATACACATCTATCTGATATATATATACACCCAATAAGATACATTTATATGATATATACACATATATATCATGCATATATACACATGTATATACACATGTTGTACTTCATGTACATAATCAGCTGTAATCATGTTGCTAAGTCCAAATAATAGATTCATTGCTTTGGCTTCATAAACCAACAAATGTAGTCATGAGCCATAGAAGTGGTCAAGTAATTTTAGCAACCAAAATATCAGACATTCAGTAGGAAAACAAATACTGAAAGGATCTTCAGTATGTTTTTTTTTTCTTTTAATATTTTATTTTTAAGTAATCTCTCTACCCAACATAGGGATCCAACTCACACACAGGAGATCAAGAGTCCCATGCTCCACCAACTGAGCCGGCCAGTTGCCCCCTTCGGTATGTTTATATATCAGCTAAAGGATAAATTAGCTGGCATTCTCTTACTTACCAAAATATTAAACATGGGTAAAGAGTAATTTAAGAAATATTAGTATGTTAGATGTAATGACTTTTCACGTGTATTCATCATTTTATATTATTTAAGATAATGAATGTTTCCAAGCAATGGTAAGTAGTTATTTAACATTTGGATTATATATATAATTTTTACCTCTCTCTATGCCTGACATATTCCCAGCCTGGGCCTGTACATTTTAATAATAAATCACACGCTTGTTCAAACCATGGAAGTACCCTCTCAACTTTATAATTCATTATGTCATTAGGGGAAATATGGGAGGGGCAGAAAAAAATAAAGAAGCGATAGAAGAGATAAGATGGAAGGGAAACTAAGGAGGAAAGGCTGAAACCCGCTTATAACTATTTAGAAATTGCTCAAGTTTCAAGTCTCAAAACCCTTCAAAATTCTTTGCTCTTAGATATGTGTCTCTACTGTGCTTTTCTCTAAAAAAAAAAAGAAATCCTGACTTCTCTTATATTTATTCTAAATTGCCTCACTTATGAGAACCATTCCTCAGGGTATTGCTGACCTTTTCTAACCTACTACTAGTGAAGATCAATTCAGCCAAAACCTCTGAATCATCCAATGCTTGCTTTTTAATGCCTATTCATCTCCCACATTCAGCATCCTTCTCTTGTCTTTTTCTGTCACTGGCCCTGGATTCCCACTACACTGTAGCAGCTTAACTACCATCAAATTTATAGACACCACTGAAGTACCAGATGTTTTTCCAGGTCTTAGTTTTTCTGTTCTCAGTGCAAATATGCCTGGCCTGATGAATTTGTTGTACTTCACGATACCCTTCGGGTGATTAGTAGACCCCAGACCAATGAAGTGCAGACCACTCAGGTCTTCAGATACTTTTTAATGTAGCTCTAGCATCTCCCGGCATGATTAGAATATATTTCAGAAGATACAGGCTGAGAAAACCCTTTCCATTGACTCCCTCCCACTAGGAAGGTCGTCTCCTGTAACATTCAGGACTAGGTGATTCCAGGAATTTTTGTGGTTATTAAAATTTGAAGAAGAAATGAAGATAAATATATGTGTATAGATGGATGAATATAAAATACATATCCATACATGAAATATTTATGAAATTTATATATACCCATACATAAAATATATAATAGAATATAATTAATATAATATATTATAATATAATATAACATAATATAATATGTATATTTCTCATACATCTATACGTATATACCTATAAACACCTGGATTTAATAATAAAGTTTTTAAAAGTGTATCTGAGATCTCTGCAAAAATTCGGTGTAATTTAGCTGAGGGGTTATTAGCTATACAAACCTTAAAGTGTTTTTCCCTTCTGTTCAGGTGAAGTATTTGAACTTTTCTGCAGATAAACAGTAACTTTATAAAAGGAGACATTGTAGCAGGGTTTTGTTTTGTTTTGTGTATAGATGGTACTCCACCTGTTTCTTGAGATTCCAGCTTTCTCCTTCTCAGTACAGATCAATGCAGGCCTAGAGAATGTTTTTATAAACACACCAGGGGAGCAAAAAACCCTAGGCATCAGGACAGCAAGGGCAGCGCTTTAGAATCTGAGGCTGTGGACATCTACAAGGTGAGTAGATTTCCCTGGATGACCAATAGGGAGACTCCACATAATGAAGTACATTTGCAACGAGGCATTCTCCTCCCAACACTCTTTGTGTGCAGTGTGTTATCACCATGCTTATCTGTGTGCTCTATTATTTTCATGGTATACAGAATGGTCAATATATGGTGGCCAATTTTTTAAAAATAATGTCAAAGTTAAAAAAAAGTTGAAGGAGCAGTGCAAATGATTTTCTTCACCCAGCTCTCCCAATTGTTAACAATTTACTACATATAAACTATATACTATATATGTAGTATAAACTGTAGATAAATATATAAAATATAGTATATATATATACATATGCATGTATGTGTGTGTGTTTATATCTATATTTA
Organism: Herpailurus yagouaroundi; assembly: GCF_014898765.1. Taxonomy (NCBI): domain Eukaryota; kingdom Metazoa; phylum Chordata; class Mammalia; order Carnivora; family Felidae; genus Herpailurus; species Herpailurus yagouaroundi. The sequence goes on from NW_024412396.1 coordinate 59,739,459, forward strand.
TAGATATATATTCATATATGTATTCATATATGAACTCATATATTAACTCATATATGAATACATATATGAATATATCTATATACATATTCATATATATATACGATGAAAGAAGTCATGGCTTCTTTTAAGGGAATATATAATATTCTCCAGCATTAATGTAACTACTGAAGTTTCCATGCCTTGAATTTACCTCTCCTTTACTCCCTTAAGTTTTAAGAATAGAAAGTAAAGTGCACTATGTGGCTTCAAGCTGTAATTTTCATGGAAATTATTGAAATCATAAATTGCAAGTGGGAATCAAAAGATGAAATTACAACTTTTCTAATACCCCAGCCAGGTACACTTTATTTTTATATAATGGATGTTTCTGCCAACTCCACCAACGCCAAATTTGCACACAATTGCCATTAAAAATAACTTCTTTTCCCTTTATGTAAAGAAAAAGACAAGAACAAGCACAAAGTTTAAAACTTTTTCCACTTTCAAAAAAAACATTTAGGCACAAATGATTTTTTCAATCATTAAAGTTAAAAAAGGAAAATAAAAATTAATAACAATAATTAATCAATTAATTAATTATTCATTTACCACATGAGAGGGTCTAAGTAGATGCTTCTTCATTCTTTGTGCTTCAGAGGAATCCTTTTTAAATGACAGTGTTATATGAAGAAAGAAGATAGAAATGTAAATGGTTTGAAAGTATATTTTTAAAAAGACTTTTTAAAACATTTTACAATAGACCCGATATAAGTATCATTTACTCGCTAAAGATGACAATACTTTTAAAATCATGATTCCGGGAAGCCTTTAAAAAACCACAGTATAAATATTCTAGCACCTGACCTGCTTTTAGTTAATATTCTAGTAATTATTCCCCAAGACTGGATTTCATAGGTAATACATGGGAGGTTGAGTATGAATATACTTACGTCACTCAAATAAAAATTACAATTACACTTTGGGAATGGATAAACCAAAGGACACATTATATTAAAAATGATAAGTAAAAGACATTGGAGAACATCTATATTTAAAAGATTGGCATAGACAGACACAGACTCCAAGATAATCATACTAAAATATCACATGACACATGACGCAGGAAAGAGAAATCCAAAGTTGGGATTCATAGGTATCCATCCACTCAAGATAAATTAAGATCTATGTTCGCACAAAGATTTGGATGTGGGTGTTCACAGCAGCATTCATATTAGCGAAAGAAATGTGGAAACAACCCAAATGTCCATCAATTAGTAAATGTATACACATAATGGTATACCCATACAACAGAATACTATTCAGTAATAAAAAGAAGACAGTATGATACAGGCTCCCACATGAAGAAATACCCTCACGTATAACTGAAATAAATCAGTCATAAAAGATCACTTACTGTATGAATCAACGTACATAAAATGTTCAGAAAAGGCAAATGTATATGTATACAAAGTAGACTGGAAGTTGCCTAGGTTCGGAGGTAAGAATAAGGAGTGGGTGCTAATGATTTCTTTTTCGAGTGGTAGAAATGTTCTAAAACCAGATTGTGGGGCTGCTTGGCGACTCTCTGAACCTTTAAAAATGATTACATTGCACACTTTGAATAAGTCAATATTGTGATATGTATGTTATAATCAATAAAGTGGATATAAGTTTGGTTGGGATTCAAAAAACAGAAACGTCAGTTGTAGTTACAGGAAGACTTCATGGAAGAAAAAGTATTTCAGAGATACTTTAAAGCTTAGCTATGATTTCATTTTATCTATTTGTCATAACTGTCTCCTTATGAAAGGAACAAAAGTAGCATAATAAAAGTTATACTTGAATTTGAATTAAATATCAATATAATATGAAGATAAGCATCTAAGTATAAGGGATGAGACAAATAACAAAAATATCTAAGTTTCAACTGCAAACCTTTGCCTTGGATTATAGGACCCTAGGAGCAATGTGAGATATCACAAGATTATATAATTCTCATTGTGTAAGCAATATAGGACTTGGTTATATAAAATTGTAGGAGGATTGGTGATGTCTCATAAAAAGCAGTGTAATTCAGAATGGCATCCAGCTTCTCAAGAATATGACTGGAAGCCAGAAGATAGCAGATTGAATCCCTTTTAAATTCAGAGAGGAGACAATATACCTAGCTAAACTATGAATAAAGTGTGTTAGAACCAAAACATTGTCAGGTATACATGTTTTTTAAATTTTACCCCATCATGTGTCTTTTCTTTTCTTTTGTTTTCTTTTTAGGTTTATTTATTTGTGAGACAGAGAACACAAGTGGCGGAGGGACAGAGAGAGAGGAGACAGAGAATCCCAAGCAGGCTCTGTACTGTCGGCCCAGAGCCCAATGAGTGACTCAAACTCAGGAACCGTGAGATCATGACCTGAGCTGAAGTCAAGAATCAGACGCTTAACTGACTGAGCCACCCAGTTAGCCCCCCCCCACCCATCATGTGCCTTTCCTTAGAAAGCTACTAGAGTTTCTAATTCTGAAATGTTAACTCAAACCAAGAAATAAGAAGATAACTTATCCAGGGAATATAACACAACTGACTGCTGATTGAAATAACCAGATGAGCAACTGTGCATTTCAACCAGCAGCTGGCAACTTAGCAGCCAGACTAGACGGGAGCAGAATAGGATCCTAAGGAGGGAGATCTCCACCTAAAGGGCCGGTGGGAGGGAAAGACAAATTGCATAGATAGAAATGTTTGGAACTGTGTTCAAGTTTATAGAAAACAGAATGTTAGGTGACATAATAATAATGTAAACACTGACTGTTGATTTAACAAAGTAATGGAAACACAGACAATGAGAGAATATCGAGAGGGGAAACATTGCATGTGATAGAGCAAGTGTAAGAAAGCTGAATTATCAACTACCAAAAAAGAAGTGAACAGATAATGTCCACACTCGAAAAATCAAGAAATAGCAGTATAAACATGGATTTAACGATATAGAAATGAAGATTAGGAAAGCGTATCTGAGAAAGTCATATTTTGGGACCTGATTTTGGACAATAGGGAGAACTAAGCAGCTGAAGAAGTTATTTTACTGTGTGACAAAGAGTACTATTTAATTTCACTTTACAACATTTATATAATTCTATTTGATATAAGTAAAAAATTAATTATAAGGAATTAAAAATACACTACAAGAAATCTCAGTTTTGTCGACTATATTATAGCAGGCAAAATGTGTGTTGACAATATGGATTAGCAGTTTTCATTCACATTTATGTAAAACTCCCACACCAATACCAATAATGGGAAATCAAAGGGGACATTAGTTCTACAAGAATTAATGCTTTTTCATTTCAATAAGTGAGAAAATTCTGGATGAACAAGAACAAATGCCAGTATATTTTAATGATACACACAATTTCTCAGTAATAATGTGACTTTAAAATTATATGAGGCTATATAGTTAAACAAACAATAAACATATATATGCATATTTAACTTATATATAAATTCACATATTTATAGCTGACACAGATATAGACATATAGTATTTCAGTAAGGGAGTTTCATTAAAACCCTATGAAGTGATTTGGGATAAAAATTTGTCATAGTATCAACAAGGTCACAAAGATTTAACTTAGAGTGGCTGAGGGTCCCTATTAAATGTAGCCAAATGGTCAGGATATAATCAACACTTATATCGGGGTTTTTCTACTCTTATCAAGTTCATTGATAATTTACCTTAATATCAAGTTGGAAAAGTAAATTGTGTCCAAAAATTTTAAATAGTTAAACTATAAAAGATGTGGCATAACTTGCTTTGACATTTATTTTTTCCTCTGATGGTATAAGAGATGTCTGGGCCTCAGGAAAGAGAATTTCAGTCTTTTATCACAATGACGCTACAAATATATATACAAATATAGACATTTTATATTACCAATTTTATATTGTTTATTATTACTAAGAAGCATTCTTTTGCATTTTGCATAGGTCATATAGTCACATTTATAAATGTTGAAAACACAGAGAGAGAATGGTTTTCATGATGTAAATAATTAATTGATATTGTGTTTCTTTGGGAATAAAATAAATAAATAATGTTCACGGCTTTAAAAAAAAACTGTAGGACAGTTCTTTATCTCTTTCCACATCTCTCTTCTGAAACAACCACCACAATAATCATCCACTATTGTGCATTTCACACACACACACACACACAATGTCAATGATAGATTAAAGCAAGAAGATAAAAATCTCACATCTTTCCCATTCTTGGTAGTACATCCCAATGATGTTTCATATTTTTCTGTATGCTTGTGTTTGTCAAGAGGCTTAGCTGCAACATTTGTGATGTAAACTTGTTCCTGCCAAATTAAACAATTCCATTAAATATTGGGATGATACATAATACATTTATTTAAGAGACAAGTAAGTAAGGGTTATGCCTAGCATGAAAAAAGAAAACTTCACCATTGTCTTAAGGCATACCTGTAAGTATATATGTATATTTTTAATTTATATACACACATATATAAGTGTATAATTATATTGAATGTGTATATCTTAACTGAGTATAGTATCCATTCCCTAGGAAAATGTTAATTTCAGGAAACAGTACCTTACCATTCAAATCTGAATATTTTAAATGTTTCAAAACACAATTAAGAATTTAGCTAATAGACAAATTTTAAAATGTTAAGATTATTACCTGAGACTATTACAATATTCGTAAATAATGACAATAACGCAAACAAAGATTTTCGTTGCACACTTATTAAATGTCAAGTATTATTTTAGTTCCTTCGATGCAATAATGCTTTATAGACTTATGGCATTGTCACTGTTTGTATCTGCCTTTCATAAATGAGAACTCGAGTATCACACATATGATAAATTCCAGAGTTAGAATGTGTATCTGCTACACAAAACACTCAAGTATCTAATCAACATTTGCATATACTAATGTTTATTTTGCATACTAGAATTACATAGGAAATAATGTTGTATTTCTAAGGTATATATTTCTTATGAGATCAAAACTTTCAAGGACACCCACTGTCTTCATGTCAGGATTTATACTGACAATCTTTTTCCTGCTGGAACTTCTTTTCTCTGTCTTATATCAGCTACTTAAACATATTAAAACACGCCTATTAAAACAAAACATTTTTATTGAAGGCAAATTCGTGCACCTGGCCAAAAGATATTTTCATTCAAATGGGAAATTGTTATTTTATGCTATTTGTATTGTCTCGGAAAGCAAACACAAATATTGTTACCATAACAACATCTGGGCTTCTGATTTATTTATTATTAGCTTTTTAGTAAATACTGTGAAATGAGCACAGTAGTTGGATTTATATCTCCAAAGAGTAATAAGCAGGAGACAATTAACTGGTAATTATTTCCACCTGCTGAACTCTATTTTGAGGAGATTTGATTAATTAATAGCAAAGATCTGTCATCATTAGATCCAGAGTCTTTTATTTTTCTTTTTCAAAACACCAAAATACTGTTACCATTAGTTTGGAACAGAGACTCCCGTCTATTTTCTGGGTCATTTCTCCTGAACTCATTACCCACTTAATTGGAAAATGTGGCTACTGTTAATCAACGTGAAAATGTGATTTTACTTAAAGTTTAACGTAGTTTTGAAAAATGGAAAAACGTATTTAAAAAAACCCAGAAAATAGCATTTGAGATGGCTATACCCAATATTTAACATTTTTTTCAAGGGTGGGGGTACTTTTATTAAGATCAAATATATCTATAGAAGGAAATTTAGCAATGTATTGAAATTCGCTTGTGTCCTACATGGACTTTTACTGTTGTTACTTCTGTTTGTTGTTGTTGTTGTTGTTTGTTTTTAACGTTTATTCATTTTTGAGAGACAGAGAGGACACAGCGTGAGGAGGAGAGGGGGAGGGAGGGAGGGAGACAAAATCCAAAGCAGGTTCTGGGCTCTGAGCTGTCAGCACAGAGCCCGACGTGGGGCTCGAACTCACTGACTGTGAGATCATGACCGATGAAGTCGGACACTCAACCGACTGAGACACCAGGTGCCCCAATGTTGCTTCTTTTGTTACAAGAATAGTACATGGCAGTCTTTTAGGTCATTTAGATCTGGAGTTCTTCCTGATTTAAGATTGTGTAGAAACGAATAACTCTATTTCTTGGCTCACCTTTCTTTCTTCCCAGATTCATGCGTTGCAATATTGTATGAACTTCCTAATCATAGCATACAACCCGGGGCGCCTCTCCCATGTTTAATCTTCATTATGTATGTTAGGCAATAAACAAAGGCCAGCATGAGTGTTAAAAAGTAGCAAAAATGCAAAGGATTGTTTTTTCGTAAAAAATTCATGAACATGCTGGCACAGTAGCCAACTGTGAGTGTTAGGAAATTTCATAAATTTCATAAATCCAAATTGACAAGTTCAATCTCGCAAATGCTATGTGAATCAAGTCGAAGGAATTCATCATGCTTTCCATGTCATTCGGAGGAAAAAAATCGTAGTCTGAAAAAGTAGAAAATATACAGTAATGAGCATTTGCATTTCTGAAAGCTTAATTTCCTTACTTTTGGATTCAGAGCATAAAACTTGCCTTTTGTCATTATAAGTGCTGGCTGGAGGAGAGGAGGCAGAGACTTCTTCAATCCTTCTTATGATTTAGTTGCTATATTTTATCAGAATTCATGCTCTGCTTGCCACAAGTATGCCATTTTGATATGTATTTAGCTAGCGTGCTGGGAGGGCAGTTTGGGAGATTGTGAAGAAATAACCCATAGCTCAGGTGTGTTACAGGTGTGATGCAATCTCTCTGTTTCTTTTCTCTTTTTTAACGTTTATTTATTTTTGAGACACTGAGAGACACAGAGTATGAGCAGGGGAGGGGCAGAGACAGAAGGAGACACAGAATCCAAAGCAGGCCCCAGGCTCTGAGCTGTCAGCACAGAGCCTGATGCGGGGCTCCAACCCACAAACCATGAGATCATGACCTGAGCGGAAGTCAGGCGCTTAACCGACTGAGCCACCCAGGCGCTCCATCAATATCACTATTTCAAACAAGCATGAGACAAATTTTTCAAATAAATTAAAAAATATATAAGCCCAGTTCATAGGCAGAGAAGTTGCCCCCCTTAATAATAATCTCTTTCCTGTAAAGGGTGTTCATCCACCCACTGTCATTCATAATTTAAAAGTGTTAACTTGAAACCACCTCCAGATAATGTCATCTTGCTTTACATTTTCTCCTGAACAAGGAATGTTCAGAACTGAATAAATATTGAGATTTAGTGTGATCATCTCTCAATAAAGGAGGCGATAGCATTGTTATCTGAATTTGGAATATGCGTACAAACATTTGAAGTCACGGTTTAAAGAGAAATGGACAAGTGATTATTTTAAATGTTCCTGGATCTCACAGCGCTATGGTTGGCAACCTTTCCTGAAGCTGCCAGACAATTTCTCAGCCACAAATAATTAGTAGTGAATTTATTTTAGACACTGACGTTCCCAACCTGATTTGAGCCCAACAGAAATTTCAGTTTTCCCGTCTTCCCTGCAGTTTCGTGTGTCGGTAATCATTCTTTGTCCAAAACGTTTATTTTTTTCAATGATATCATATTCAAGATTTTAATTTTAATTTATTTTCCGTGAAGAAATAGGAGAAGAGAGAGGAGGGGGAAGAGGGAGGGGGAAAGAAAAAGGAGGTCCATTCGTGTCTAAAGCAATATGGTTTTTAGGATTTAAAAGTATGGGGTGTGGGATCTGACCACCGGGGTTTAAATCCAGATTCGGCTGGGTTAGAGGTGCCTGACTTTTGGAAAATTACTAATCACAGCCTGTGGCGCAGTTTCCCCATATGATAAAGGAGTGAATTATCTACCCTTTGAGCTTTCTGTGAAAATTATATGGATTAATTTCATGCCAACTTCTAATCACGGAGTCTGGCATATAATAAAGTCAGTAACTCTTAGATCTTAAGTAACAGTGATTCCGTGGTCCTTGCAACTAACCTTGGTCAGGCTTAAATCTAAACCAAGCCCAACTCAAAACTACTTATTCCATAAGGAAATAAGCCATCAGATATTAATGCAATTTGTTGTTCTGGAATTTGGGCTCAAGATAAAGCAATTTTAATTTAGGGAGTCATACTCTGCGCTTATAATGAAATTCAGTTCTCAAGGTGTCTTGATGACGCATCTGGAAAAAATGGAATTCCTTGGCACAGAAACCATTTCACATAGTCATGTCTGATTTGTGACACTGCTGTTTGGCCTCACAGTCGATGTTGTGATAGAACAATCCAGATGTGCAGCAAGCCCTATGTCCAATGTGGTCTTACTAATGCACACGGTGATGGGGCCAGTCCTGGTGACGTTGTGGATAACCAGACCAGAAGAGGGAAACAATGCAGATGGTGAGTCAGATGTGTGTCTGCAGCATAAAAATGCTTGCAGACCGCGGATGCTTTGCAATTGTATTCTATGGCCTTTCCATAATATTTTATTTAACAAGGTGGGAGTGAATAATCAAAACAGAAGTGATCCATATCTACCAGGTGCACCTACATCTGACACTGGAAATTGATTCTGAACAAGAAAACATTTTCAGTGGGAAAAGGCCAGCAGGGCTTCGGGAGTGGGTAAAACAGAGGTATCATTGGAACTCCCTAATCCTCAAGGACTTGATTTCCTACCTCAAAGCCCATTTATGATGTGACTTGGAAACTTAAATTCTCCTGTTTCCATCTTCTCATCCTTGAGAAGGGAGGACATTGTACCCTGGCATGGAGGTCTTATGAGAATTTAATGAGTCCATGTACATAAACCACTTCGAATAATGCCTGGCAATGATAAACCCAAATCAATAACTAGAGCAGATGAAAAATGCAAACAAAGTATGTAGAGATTCGGAAGAATGGAGAACTAGGAGATCTTAGTTCTCTAGGGTGGACCAAGTACCTGGCATACTATCTTATCTGACTCTGTTTCCCAGTCCCACCTTGCCAGCTCAAGGCTACCTTGTTGACTTCCATGGGCCCTTCCTCTACAATTTTTGAATTATATTTTATGGTAATATTTATAGAAAGGCAAATATACTAACATGATTAAAACTTTTTTTTTCAACCTAAAAACTCAGAATCTTGTTTTCCCCTTATTTTACAAGAAATTAAAACATGTTTGTTAGCCCCTGAAAGGACTGTGGGCCCTAGCCATTGTGCCTAATGGAGAAGTCAGCCCTGCACCAAAAGCTGTCATTGCCATTTAACTGTTGGAAATCAAAAAGGTTAAGAAACTGAAGGAGATTTACATATTTAGTATATGGCAGAACAGGGACTTAAACTCAAGTTTAATTCCAAAGTTCACGTTCTTCGTCCCTTCTCTCTCAGTGCTTCTCAAGGGATGTGCATCTGAAATGGTCTAAGTTTGTCATTAGCCACAGTCCCTCATTCCATTCACAGGGCCACCTTCTTCCTGTTGACTTTCTTTTGCTAGCATCCCTGTTCCTTCCTCCGATTTCTGATCTCTTTCTTCAACATCCCTCAAAAATGTCCTCTTTTTCCAGTATCAAAACATTCATTCTCTCCTAGTTAGTAACCAGTTATTAAAATTATTGAAAACAATCCAGTAGACTACATTCCCCAAAGATATTAATGACTGAACAATGGCACATGTTTCTCACTGAAGAACATTCTCATTTTAACTTGATTGCATCTGTAAAGGCCCTGTCTCCACATAAAGACGCATTCTAAGGTACTAGGAGTCAGGACTTGGACATAAGAATGTAGGGTGGCCCCAATGAACATACAACAAAATATTACAGATTGAAATACCATAAAACCAATCATGGAGAAAGTTTTGGTTAGAAGATATTTTCTGATACCACTCTATAAAAACAGTCCCCTCATTTCCAAGGGCAATGCATACATTCAGACCCATACATTCTTTGTTTCACTATATCACCACCTTTTATAGATAAACACATATTAATACTATCAAGCACTAGATAATTATGCACTAATCAAGGATTTTATAACTTTGAAAATATTGGTGCTTGGGGCCAGAAACGTTTTAGTTGTGGGGGGTGTCCTGTGCATTGCAGTACATTTAACCACATCCTTGGCCTCTGCCCACTCGATGCCAGAAGCTTCCCCTTCCCCGCCACGTTCTGACAACCAAAATTTTCTCCAGATATTACAAATGTCCCCTGAAGGAAGGAAGGGCAAAATTACCTCCAGGTGAGAACCAGTGTTTTAAACAAATGTAATTGAAATGCTTAGGACAACAAGGTATTATAAAATTTATAGAAAAAAAATTCTAATAATTGATAGTGATAATCTTAAACGAATTGTAAAATCTTTTAGAAAAAAAGCTATAATCTTTTTTCCTTTAAGACACGGTTGGAGCTAAAAGAGATCAATCATTAATGCCTAGTAATAAGGCAAGGATAGAGACTTTATGGTAATTAAACAAAAAAGCTGACTGTAATTAATGATTGATAACGTGGGAATTCTCTCTTGGCCGTACTCCTTACACTGGGGGCTGAGTTGTTTGCTCCTTTGCATCTCAATAATCTTTCAGAAATTGTTTGTAGTATTGACAGACACAATTCATTATAGTGTATTTGTGTGAAATGTCAAGGAAATCGTGCCATTTTGGAAGCCTAAAGACGTTAGGTCTCTTACTTCTGTCCCTGGTCTGCCATTATTTATAATATACATTTATTTTTGCCTGCCTCCATTCATGTGTTCATTCATTCATTTGCTCATTTATTCATTTGTCAAATTCGGTGAGTACCTACTGAATCCCAGATGCTATGCTAGACATCATGGAAGCAAAGTCATTAGAGCTACAGGTACATTCGTTATGTGCTATTATTTAGGCAAACAAAGGATGGAGAGGGATCTGAGAACTTGTCTAGTAAGATCAATTATGCTGTAGTAGTTGGTCCGGAGAAGAAGGAAATGTAATCCAGGCTTATGTAACATGAGTGAAGGTCAAAGATTTTTTTTTTGTCTGATGATTGAGGGAACACTTTTGTTCCTGTTGGACATGCATGAGGGTGCCGATAGCCATGGTTGTCACCGGCATCTGACCCACAACCTCAGAGAGGATGTGTCTTGGGTTAAGGGAATCAGAACTGCAGAGCAGAGAGATGAAAGGCAGCTTGGTATCATTAAGCAACAAGACACACTTTTTTTTTTTTTGAAGCTTGAAACACTGCCGCTATTTTCTGACACGGTGTCAATTATCTCTCTTTTAAAAAAAATGTATAGAGTGTTTATAATTTGCTACTAAAAGCATCTATCCAATTCAATCCTCCTTAGACAAAGACAGTAAATTGGAGGTGGTAATGTCTTTTTTTTCAATTTCTTGAAACTCTTTATTTAAGTCGGTTAAACATAGACCCTTGGTTGATGTAAAAAACAGAGAGTTTATAGACGACCTATAGAGTAGAAACCACATTGATGTGCTGTGGGTTGAGCTAATCCCTTTCTCTCCCTATCAAAGCAGAGTTCTGTGACTTCTGTGCAGTTTTCTTTCATTTAGTGCAAAATGAAGGGACGGCCTTGAACTTGCCTGACAGCCTTTAACTGCACCACATTGATGGTCCGATCATTCTAACCAACACCTCGTCATTTCCATACCTCTTACATTTACACCTCAGCTCTCACACCTCAGAATGGCTTTGATTGTCGGTCTTCTTTGTGAGCTAAGGAATAGAAATATTCTTTAAAAATAAAATGCATTTGTTGGTCTGGAAAATATTTTTTTCTTACAGATTAAAATTCAGAGACTTCAAGCCTTTGAGGAAATTGTAACGCACAAGGATTCCTGCTTTTCATGTATGTATGGTCTGTCATACAATGGTATTGATCCTGACCCAAGCAGGACCCAGTGAGACCTTTATGATGCTCCTCTGTTCCCTCTTCATCCGTGTTCTCATCTTTTTTTTCAATTCACCTTAAGAATCTGTGAAGCCTTCCTCATTCCCGTCTTTCAGCCAGCCTGATGAATGACTTTTCAAACATTACCATATCATCCCCTCAGCATCAATTTTCGGATCAGCAAGCTCTGCAAATGGTTTATTGTGATCAAATGTATCAAGGTGGAAGACTGTATTTGATAGAAGAAGGTAGGAATTGTAAATTCCTGAAAATTGTCACATTTTTCATTGATGGTATTCGTTGACAAAATGCAAATGTAAATAGAACCAATCCCCAAGGTTTGTTTATCTTTACAGGGTATCTATCTATCTATCTCTCTCTCTATCCACCTATTTATCATCTATCATCTGTCTATCATCTATCTATTGACTTATATATCTAAATGTCTGAAAGAAATTTCAGCTCTCAATCGTCTCACTAGACCAGTATTAATTGAGCTATGCCTGCCACGTGCCTGGTGGCAGTGTCTTTGATGTGTTGATGATCAAACCAAAGATATGAAGTATGTTTGCACCACAAGTAGCTTTGAGTCTGGCTCAAATAGTAGCAGATATAACAGCAGATGTAATCAACTGTGTGAAACATGATGCTGACTCAACAACATGCATCTGATGAGAGATAGGGCAGTCGGGAAAAGCCTTGTGAGAGAGGAGAAATTAAAGCCGAGTCAGAAATGAGATGACAATTTCAAATGGATAGGAAGGATTGCCAGAGAGTATTATTAATCAGAGCGGGGAAGAGGGAACCAGACCAAACACACAGCCATTAGAATAAGCACACAATAAGTGTATAAACTAAGAGTAATCATAATTATAGTGGAGATTTTTAGGGGTGTTTCCCTTTCTCTACAAGGCATTTTGCGTGTTGTATATCAGACAGGTTATACTATCCATATCTTTTCCATAATAAAAGAGGTAGTTTTTCTTAAACATAAATGATAATGTTCATTATAAAAGAAGTATGACTGTATGTCAATACATTATATATATATATATATATATATACACACAGATGCAAATACTCACATACATGTGTGTATGTGTTGATAGATGATAGATAGATGCATAGATACATAGATACATAAGTAGATAGATGATTGATAGATAGAAATATAAAATCACCTGGTCTCACCCTTGAGGTAATTACCAAGCATTCTCACTCATGAATTCATGCATTTCATAAATTATGAACAAAGTATAAATGAGGTTTTACCAAATACTCTGGCATACAGGTGTGTGTGTGTGTGTGTGTGTGTGTGTGTGTGTGTACCTTTTGCAAAAGCAATCGTTTTAAGGATCTGGGGAGGGACACAGGACAGGACAGTAAGCGTGGTTTAGCTTCCCTGCCCCACTCCTACCCTATCCCCTGCCCAGGTAATTTTTGCTAAAAGGTTTGATGGGTTACTTTTCAAATCTTTCTTCATGTCCATATAAACACACACTCACACACACACACACACACACACACACACACAAAAACTCACAAACATACATACATAAAGAAAATAAGAGAAGGTCATTTTATATTTTACTAAAAGTCGATCATATAAACTTCACAACATCTACTGTTTCCATGTAATATGTAAACCTTGGAAATCTAAGTCACCTTATACAGATCAAATTCATTTACTCATGGCTACCCTCAGTGGTATGGATGGACCGCAGTTTTTATAACTGTGACCCTACCAATAGATATTCACACTGTTCCAATTTTTTTTGTAGTACAAACAGTACTATGAAAAAGCATCCTTACATTTGAATTCTTTCATGTTGGTGATTTCTGTTTAAATATCATTTAAATATTAAAGCATATACTGACAAATTGCATTCCAAGAATGCCCTGAGGCTCTAGGGTGCAGAGTGCGGGGCAATAGGAGTGCAACACTAGTGATGGCAGCTTGTATCTGTGATTCAGGACCCCGAGAACATGGCAAAGCACCAGCGTGGCCCCACTGACGGTGAGTCAAAGCTGGGACTTAGGACCCAAGGGGGGAGGCACAACGTCACGGCAGCTCTGGTCCTGTAGATGCCTAGTCTTCATCCAGTGAGCAGGGCTCAGCAACAACTCAGGTCCCCGGGGGCAGATCTCACTGCAGCGAGAGCTCCAGCCTGGCCACTCCAGGCAGTTTTATCAGCTGGGCTCAGCAGTGGTGAAGTCTAGAAGGGTACGTGGTAGCAAAGGCTGTGGATGTTCACAGCAGCGATGAGGTTTTGTGGGCTGTTCCTGTTCCCCTTTACTCCAGGGCATGAAATCTCACCGAGAGGAAGCTTCTTGGTGCCACACTGACAAACCGCGAAATAAACCACAAGGAAATATTACTCCACACCTGTTATCAAAAAGACAAGAGATAACAACTATCAATAAACTTGTGAGGAAAGAGAACCCTTGTGCACTGTTGGGGGTATGTAAATGGATACAGTCACTATGGTAAATGGCACTGAGGGATGCTGAAATGTTTTCTGTGCCTTTCTATGGGGTCATCCTGGGTTTTTATGTTCCAAAAGGCTTCTGCTGTTTCTTCATTGTAATCTAGAGCTTTCCCTAAGCCAGTATCATCACTTTGTAGTTTATTCATTGTTTTCGTTGCTTTGGGGGGAGAAGATGAGTTTTGGGACCTCCTAGTCTGTCATCTTACTGATGTCACCTAAGATCTTCCTTTCAAAGTGATCTTTCTCTTTAGTAGAAGAATCCAGCATATTTGTATTTATGTAAAATATAATGTGCTCTTCTTTCATCTTAATTGTATTTGTTCACACTTCCTTTACCCTATTTTTCCTCTTTTTTGTTGCTCATTTATGTTGATTCAAACAAGTTATTTGGTAATCCAATTTTTCCTCCGTCTCTTTAGATGTTCTGTTGCACAGGAACTGACATGCACATCTCTCTTAACCTTGCAATCACTCAATCAAACATATTTATGAACTACTATATGAAAAAAGTGCTACATTTTCCCTTCCAATTCACTAAATTTTCTCACGATCTTGCATTTAACTCAATAAGATAAAACCATTAGAATTGTTTTGTTTTATTACTGTGTTGACATCAGATGAAACTTTTAGAATATTATACTCATCTTCATTAAATAAAAAAAAAACATTTTTTAACACTTAGTAAGGGGGAATCCAGTGATAAATCAGAAAATACCTTATACAAACTAATAAGAAAGGACTCGTGGAGGCACAAAAGAGGAGGTGAAAGAACCAAACAGAAGTGGTTATGATTCAATGTGTATACTTATGTTTAAAAATAGAACACTTATTTGGGCATATAGCTAAAAAGTAATTATTTCAAGTCATCGAAATCTAAATAACACAGATGAAACTAGTGACTATTGTTTATATAAATAAAAATGTGGCTTTAGATATACAGGTAAGTCTATATCAAGTTGGACCCTTTCACTATGTGTTCCTTGATTACTCTACTTCACGGGTTGGAAGTACAGATAAGTTACAATCACGTACATTTCTAATTAGGATCCAAGTTCTAACCACCTAACCTATTAAATAATTCAGAGTCTCCATCTCAAGGCTGTGTCCCACTACCCTGGCCTCGCCCATCTGATCATTCACCTCCACATTTATAAAGGGCTCTGAAAGCTTACTCCGGCCTCATTCCAAATTCCAGGGAGCATGACAAATGGAGAGTCTGGCAAACTCACTATTGGTTTCCTCGCTTCTGTTACTCTCCAGTCTTACTGTTGAAACATAGTCATGACATTCATGAGGAACACCTGTCTACCAGTGAAACGGAGCTTTGCTCATTCCGATACCTGTGAATAAGCCACAGTGATGATCAGCCCTGGATCATGTTTATGCACCTTTTGTGTGATGCCGATGCAGTCAATAAAGTTTTGAACACACCATCGCTATCCCAAGTGGTCAAATTGAAGAGAATTCTACTCTTATCTACATGAGCTGGAACCTGTTATGTGATCATAACTGCACACGCACACACACACGTACGCGCGCGCGCACACACACACACACACACACACACACACTTTCTCATGGTCCACTGACACCTGTGCCAGTTACCCTGCTCTCTCTCTCTCTCTACTCTCCTTGCTCAGAGTCCCCCACCGACTCAAACTTTTCACAGCCAAACTTCACTTCTTGTCACAAGTTCAGACGTCATTCCCCGAGCAAAGTTTCTCCACTCAGGTTTTCTTTAGCTTTTCCATTTTAGAGAATCTCAGGAAGTATCATCCTGTTTTCTAAGAAAAGCTCTAGTAATCCCGAACCTCAAAGGGACGAAGGTCAGAAAAATCATCCCTTGCCTCCCAAGAGGTAAATGGACTTCATACAAATACACTAGTGTGCCCCCCCCCCCCCCCAGGGATCAGTTCTACTCTCAAGGGTCTTTGGGGAGTGCCTTTCATCAGATCACAACAGGAAGCCTATTCACCTTCCCTTTACGTAATCTTGAAGAGCCATTTGGGTATGCTAGAAAAGGTAAAGGAAATTCTAGCTAGGCACCTTCTGAGTTCCGAGGAACTAAATAATGTGTTCTTTTCTTGAGCTATAGGGTTTTAAATTCCACCCCACAGGCAAGGAGATGACTGCCTAGGGCGGGCCGTCTTCAAAATTCTCACAGAGGTTGCAATTCATGGAAGCATGCAGTCATACCTTTCCTAAACAGAGGGTAGGACTGGAAGAGCTTTTAGGAGACCTATGATTTCAGACATACAGTTAACAAAACCCAGAAATAATTTACAATCTGTTATATGAGATTTGTTTTACCTAATCTTAATTTGTGAATTTTGATGATACAGGTTTTTCATAAAAGAAAAATTTGTAAATGTTTCTTCCATCAACTTGGTCCTAAATAGGGGACTGAATGAAGCCAAACAAAATAACTGATTTCAGGATACATTCTGAGAGTAATTTGGGCTTGTATTTATTGCTCAGAAGGGAATTCGTTTCCAGAAGCTATTTAAACACCCGGGTTTGAAAATATCTGTAGTGATCAGGAATAGAATGTATCTGTGTATGTGTTTATAGCTGTCAAGATAAGTAACTTTTAGATATTTGGTTGGGGGACCATTCTTCTCTAATACTTAGAGGAAAACAGTTAGATATCTGGGGGATAAAACAGAATATTCAGGTGGTACTTATGACCAGACAGGACATCCTTTAGAGATACATGGAATAAAACTTGTAAACACTATTTTGCCTTATTGATAACCTACAGGGTCATGAGTTTTTGGAAATAAGCACTAATGTTTGGGTCCCTAGCTTGCATGAATCTGTTTTTCGTATGTTAACATGAGGCATCTTTTTTTTTTCTTTTTTTCTTTTTTAAAATGTTTATTTATTTTTGAGAGACAGAGAGACAGAGCACAGGAGGGGGAGGAACAGAGAGAGGGAGACACAGAATCCTAAAGCAGGCTTCAGGCTCTGAGCTGTCAGCACAGAGCTGGACGCAGAGCTCGAACCCACGAACCGTGAGATCATGACCTGAGCTGAAGTCAGACGTTTAACTGACTGAGCCACCCAGGAACCCCAAGGCAGCTTTTTCTAAATGCCGTAAGACAATTGAGAGAAAAGAACATGGGTTTCCATAGATAATTCTGGATTCAAAAGCTGGGAAACCACCTTATATCTCTAAGCCTTGATTTTTTCTTAAAAAAAAAAAAAAATAAGGATTATAATCCTATTTACAAGCAATTGTGAAGGTAAAACTATACCAATTATGTCCACTCATCTAACATAATCCCTGTCACACAGGTGACATTTGATAAATTACTTCCCGGACATATTTCTTGCCATGTAATTTGATTTAAAAAACCTTAAGAGTCCAATTAGCTGTCTCATATTTTTCACTTTAAATGTACACAGAGTCCCCTGAAAAGGTAAAATGAAACAAAATTTAGTTTACTTGGTGACTGTCTTTCCAAGAATCAGAGACGGCAAGGAAAAGAAATGGATTCAAAATAGTTTTGTTTTTTTTTTTAAAGGACACAGAGGACAGAGGATGTGGTCAGGCCTGGGAGGGGCTGGTCACAGCATGGGACATGCCATGGGATAAAAAGGTAACATTGTTTATCCTTTTAGACCAGCACACTCTGTTCACTTATGGCTTGACCTTGCTGCCCCGGTTAGTTTCATTTCTCAATGCCCCAAATTAAGTGGACATGTTGACCCAAAGACCACAGCTAATTTATCTCGCTGCTTCTGGTACAATTTGTCTGCTTGATTCAGACTGTCTGGGTTAAAAGTCCACCCCTCTGGTTTCATTTTCCCTGGGGGATTTGGGCAAATAAGGGGGGAGGGATAAGAAAGAGGTAGCCCAGGGCTACATGGTACAGGAACCCCCTCTCTAAGACAGTGAGTTGGGCAAGTTCTCGATGAAAAGAATTTGAGACAAGGAGGAAATGTTGACCATTTCACGTACAAACACCTCATGGGAAGGCAGACGTGCAAAGAAGGCTGCCAAACAGTAACTCACCTTCTCAGAGTAAGTAGTATGGTCACGGCTTTAAATTTTTTTAATGTGTGTTCACTTTTGAGAGACAGAGAGAGACAGAGAGCAAGCAGGGGTGGGGCACAGAGAGAGAGGGAGACACAGAATCCGAAGCGGGCTCCAGGCTCTGAGCTGTCAGCACAAAGCCCGACGCGGGGCTCAAACCCACAAACAGTGAGATCGTAACCTGAGCCGAAGTCAGATTCTTAAGTGACTGAGCCACCCAGGCGTCCCGGCATGGTTTATATGACCCATCACTAGGCTTGTATCTCAGGGTATGATAACTAAGCAAATGATCAAAAATCCTTGGAGGTTGTAGGCAAGACCACACCTTACTCATTTTTTCACCTTCCCTCACCCCCTGCCACTATTTCTTTTAACCCAGCTTTTTAAACTTCAAAACCAATTTATCTAAGAAGATGCAAAATATAAATGGCATGGTCAGTAAAAGTATTCACCTGAGCCCAGTGATCTACGTGGAAAATGACGAAAGAAAAACAGATCCACTCCTATGATCCTAAACCCCTTTCCTCCTTCTAAGAAATAAATGTAAATATCTTACCTCCATTTATATTTAAATAAGGGTATATTAAAATGCATAGTATGAGGTGGGGTAGCCAGGACATCCTGGATGGTACAAATCAGACATCTTCTATGTCATTTCAAGTATATTAATTCAAAATCTAACAAAAGAATTTTTTTTTCCTCTTGCACCTCAGCGTTGAGCTAATCTATGGGGGAAAAAAAGCGCAACATCTGCTAGAGCTATAAAACAAATGAAAAATTAATTAGGTATTTGAAGGTCTCCTTTTGAGACAATGGAGGTTAGTCGTGTCTTAAATCCTCTTACAGATTAAACTGTGTGTTCAGTCTGGAAAAGATCTTTCCTTGCTTCCTGATTATTGTGTTTTCACATCATTTTCTTCTTCTTGGCTGGCCTAGGAGTTTTGGTTGGAGGAGCTGCAGTGTCCTTCATTAAGTTACAAATGCTTCCTCAGCATCCAGAAAGCCAGCTAAGACTCTCTCCAGGTCTTTAACTTTCTTGTTTTTAAATCCTGCAGTACTGAGCTAGTTAGTGAAAAAAATATATACATATATAGTCAGTGTTTGGTATTTTGCACCTTGTTTATGTCTGCTTTTCAAACTTCCTCTTGCCTTCCCGTTGGTTCTCTTAATTCTCATGCCATCACATTTCTAGGTACTTGCTAATGAAAATACATAGGGTAAATATTTTTTACTGTTTATTTATTTAATTTTGAGAGACAGAGAGAGCACAGGCGGGGTTGGGACAGAGAGAGAGAGGGAGACACAGAATCCGAAGCCGTCTCCAGGCTCTGAGGGTCAGCGCGGAGCCCAACGCGGGGCTCGAACTTACGAACTGTGAGATCGTGACGTGAGTCGAAGTCGGACGCTTAACCGACTGAGCCACCCAGGCATCCCCATACAGTAAATATTTTAAGTACCAAGTGACGTGCTAGGTGCCAGGATTATATAAATCAATTAAAAAAAAAAAAGTTCTGCCTTCTAAAAAGTTTGCACAATAGAACTTAATATAAAAACACAGTGCGTTGAACAGTTTGATGAAAAGTTCCTTGCAGCGTGTGGAAGCTTTTGTCCCCAGGGTCATTAACTCGTTTGTGGATGTAGTGAAGGTTTCCGAGAGGAGAAACCCCCAGTATGTGTTTAGAAGAGTAAGAAGTTAATGTATCAAAGTGGGTGGGAGATGTTCCAGGTGGTCAAAGAGAATGGACAAACAGCTTTGTCGTGAATGTCAGGAGTCAGTTTGAACATCAAAGTACTTTATACATTTGAAGCATAAACAGTGGCTGTCACACAGTGATCTCTCTCTCTCCCTCTACCCCTCTCTCTCTCTTTCTCTCTCCCTCTCTTTCTCTCTCTCTCTCTCTGTCTCTCTCTCATGCACACACACACACACGCACACACACACAGGAAGAGCAGTGAAGAAAAAATAAAGACGTCTGAACTTTATCCTGACAGAATCTCTCAACATAGATCTGGGGGCTTGGAGAGGGAAGATTAACTTTCTGGACAAAGTCCTAAGAAGAAAACCCGCTTGTCGTTCAGAAGTTTGAAGATGTGTTCCTCAAGCCCTATGACACTTCCTTCCCTCCACCACTGTAACCACAGCAGCACCTCAGTGGCAACTTCCTCGGATACCCCCGGGCTTCGCTATGCCTGAACAATCTTCAAACCAAGAACCGCGTAAGCCTTTTCTCTGGGCAAGTAAGAAGACAAGTGCCATGCAGCAGGGCAGCTTCTGGGCAGTTTTCAGGTTCATAATTAAAAAAAAAAAAAAAAAAAAAAAGATTGATTACATTTCATGAGCTCACCTCCTAAGGCTGGCCATCACAGAAGGGTGTCTGGCCAAAGCACCGAAAGATTGTCACAAAATTCACTTTGTTTCCTTCTTTTCCTGCATCTGGTAACCCCAAATGTTTATCCTCAGGTTAGTCCTATAATCCCTTCCCTCCTATATTATATCAGAAGGGGGATCCTGGAAATAACTGAGTTGGCAGGTAGTAATTTTCTATGAGGCTGAGCTCAGGAGATTTAAAGAGTCTGTGTTTCAAGCACTCTTTCTTGAATGAAATGTCCTGCCCTTATGGCTGATCTTTCTTGCCAAGCCCAGAAAGTGTTCAAGATTTAGGTTTTGCACATTTGATATTTGAAAAATATTCTTTTATGTACCATATGTTACATACTCATATGTTCTCATTATAGAAAATTTAAGAATTATAGAAAATTACATAGGAACAAACACAAATCAGGCATAATCATTCGGCCCCCTGGTGGTTAACCATGTTGATTCTTTTGATCCATTATTTCTAATATTTTACCTATATCTTAGTTTGCTAGACTGTTATAATGAAGCACTACAGTTAGGTGCCCCAAACAACAGAAATGTATTTTCTCACAGTTCTGGAGGCCAAAAGTTCAAGATCGGGGCAGAGTTGGCCCCTTCTGAGGACTGTGAGAGAAAGGCCTGTCCCTGGTCCTTTCTCGTGTGCTTATAGACCACTGTCCTCTCTGAATCTTCTCACCATCTTCCTTGGTGAGTGTCTCTGTGTCCAAGTTTCCTCCTTCCATAAGGACACCAGTCATGTTGGATTAGGGCCCATTCTGATGACCTCATTTTAACTTGATTACCTCTGTAAAGACCCTATCTCCAAATAAGTCACACTCTGAGGTAATGGAGGTTAGGACTCCAACATACTAGTTTCAAGGGGACACAATTCAACTCATAACAACCTAATTGAGATCAAAAGGGAGTTTGACAATTCTGTGCTTATTTTGTACCAAACATTATAATGAGAACATTTTTCCGTATTATTAACAGATCTCCAAAAGAAGAGATCTAAAAAAAAAAGTAAAAGGGAAAAAAAAAGCTTTTGTGATGGCTTAAGAAAGTTTTACAATAAGATTACACCAGTTGAAAATAAGTTTACAAACATATCTGTGTGTGCATATATATATATATATATATATATCTTCTCTTTTTAAATATGTGTGTGTATCTGTGTGTATGTATGTGTGTGTGTCTGGGGATATATGTCTGTGTGTTTGTGTGGGAGTGTATATGTGTGTGCTTGTGTGGGGGTCGGTGGGTGTGCCTGTCTGTGTGTGTGTGTGTGTGTGTGTGTGTGTGTGTGTGTGGAGAACTATGGCGGGGCAAGCTTGGACGGAGCAGTAGAAAGGCATGTGTGTGACTCTAGCACCAGAGGGGTTAGGGCAAAGTCCCCTCCACTTAAGAGGAGAACTTGCATTCTTCTGTCTTTCTTAGTCCCCACCCCCAACAGGAAAACAAAGCAGGATGGAAGGGGCCAAATGAGGGGCCCAAGGGCTCTCTTCTCACATTCTCTGAGGTTGTCTGTGTGGTCTTGTCCTGAGGCACTGAGAGATGACCAACATCAAGTTTGTTCTCAACCCATCTTCAATGCTGGCAAACTCGATTAGAGAAATCCAGCCCCGTCTTCAACACAGTGTCTTTAACCAAAGTTCAATCTATGGACTTCTTATACCGTAAGTTCCACTTTATATTTTAATGTGTATTATGCAGCTTCCTCCAGGTTCCGTCGCAATGAAAACCAACCCCAGTCTTCAGTGATGTGCAATATAAAGGTGTATGTATCAGGGCTGTTATATGTTCTTTATGCTCCTGGGACTTGAACCCATATTGTCTTCGTTTAGAGACCTGGGCTGAGGAAGAAATCCCTACCAGGACATATGTTCCTCCCTGAATATGCCACTCCTGTGAAAGATGGACCGGTGACAGGGAGAGAGAGGGAGAGAGAGTGAACACAAACAGACTCTTGTGATCTTCAGCTCTGCTGAGGCATGTCACCTGTCACTGAGGTAATGGGGGTTAGGACTTCAATATATAAATTTCAAGGGGACACAATTCCACTTCCCTGTCACTTCACCATTCCCTTCGTATTGCACCAACCAAAGCTTATGGCTAAGGCTTCTGTGCATGGTCAGGTCTATAATCATTTTGCAAAGAGATACTGCAATTCACTTGAGATTAGGTGAGGGTATGTTAATTAACCTCTCATAGGAATGATAGAAATTGGAAATCAATAATAATAATAATAATAATAATACAATCTACCACAGTCCATCTTTCTTTTTCTTATCATAGAGATTCCTTCCCTCTTGGACATAAAATATACTCATTTATTCCTGAAGGAAAACATCACAAAGATCTCATCCAGTCACAGCATTAAGCTCAGAGTCCAGAGACTTGTGGCACTTTCTGCATAAGATGCAGCTGAGTCTCCTGTTGGTGCAGAAATTGATGGACTGTGGAGGTAAATCCTTTGTTCCCTCTCCCCACAAACACACTCGATGCAGCATGGTGGATGACAAGCAGAGGAAGCACAAGTAACATTCCTACTCAGAAAGGGGGATAATGGGAGGCATACCGCAGCCTCCGGGTCCAAGCAGTTCTGAAACTCAGTTGTGCAGCTGTGTGAAGGACACTCAGCCCTGGGAGTAGAGAATGCGGGTTGGTTAAATTCTGACTCTCCTCCCTAGAAATCGCAACTTAGTCCTTTTCAACCCACGGTTATTGTCTCAGGGGAAAAGAGAGAAATAGTAAAACCAAGATTTGGCTCTCAAAGTTTCAGGCATTTGCCACTTTGTGCTCGCTGAATCAGCCAAGCACGTCATAGGGACAAACCCAGCATGGACAGGACAGACAGATTTCCCTTCTCGTAGGGAAGTTTGCACATCACTCAGCAGCACTTCGGATATAAGGTCCTCTGGGGTGGGGGTAAAGGAGGGAAAAACAAAAATATTTGGGAACCTGAATGGAATCTATGCCAGTGTGTATTTTAATACAGAGTTAGAGACAAATTGGCCTTTTGCTCAATGAGTTAAAAAAATCTTAAATTATTAGTTTCTAAACTTCAAGATGGAATAATAACCTGTGGTACAGGGAAATAAATATTCCTTATTTCTTAGCAGCTAATAGTATTCTTTGGCCCTTTATTCCTCCTATAAACAAAAAAAAAAAAGTAAAAAGTTTATATTAGAAGGAAGGCCCATTGAGAGTCAGTTAGATCTAGTGTCGTTTTTACTGTGGAAGCCAGTTAGCTATTTCAAGTTTGATAGTACTAAGTGAAAATTTATGCAGCTAGGTTTTATATGATTTAAGCAGTAGCTAATAATAAAAAATAGTTTGAGAAAAAAGGGGGAAAAAAGGTGTTTTCAAACATTGCAGTTCCTCCCGTCTTGCACGAGGGTCAACTCCTGTGCTCCTGTAATAAGAAGTTATTTTATTAGTCGTGCCCTCAGAAGATTACAGTTATTTCTTCCCATATCCAATTTTGCTTCCAAAATCTAAGAAGAAAAATCAGAAGGTTTTTCTGTTTGTGTCTTCAAAACCTATGGCCCTGCACTCAATTTTATTTTATTGTTATTCTGAAAGATAGGGATGGGTCAATAAAGAACTTGAGAAAACTGAATTTCCTGGAACTCTCTGTGGCAAGGACACAAAGCTGTGCTGACTCACAGTATACTAGTTTTAAAACTATAGAGACTGCTGTTGGTCAGCAATAAAACTCAGAGGAAGTTGGGGTCAGAAGGAAAGACACAGAAAAGAAACTCTATTATCTGATAGTAATAAAACATAATCCCTCAAAAACTAGCATTGGTATCAGCCATCGGATAAAACCTGTCATGTTCTGAATGGAAAGAAATCGCCTTTCACTCAGAGTCTGCTAGCCTTTGAGCAGGTGTCTGTCTATACAACAGACAGTACGGAACCACTGCAAACACAGAACTATTTGCTCATACATATCGCTGCTTCTCTCAAGTGAACTTTCAACATTCATGAGGGCTCCACCCTCAAGACTTAAGCAGGGGCCCCCAAAGGCTCCAACTCTTAAAATTATTATCTTTCAGGGGTAGGATTTAGACCTATGAATTTTGGAGAATACAAACATTCAGGCCATCGCAGATGGCACAAGAAAATATGGTATACATGATGGAATATTATTCAGTCTGTAAAAAGAAGGAAATCCCACCATATGTGACAGCATGGATGAATCCTGAGGACATTTTGGTAAATGAAGCCAGTCACAGAAAGACAAATGGTGCATGATTCCACTTACATGAGGTACTTAAAATAGGCTCATAAATCAAAGAGTGAAATGGTGGTGACTAGGGGCTGGAGGGAAGTGGGAAACGGGGAGTTGTTTTCAACTTGTGTAAAGTTTCAGCCACATGAAATGTACAAGTTCTAGAGATCTTGCCATACAACCCAGTGCCTATAGTTACCAAGACCGTATTGCACACTTAAAATTTTTGCTAAAAGGGTAGATCTCATGTTATGTGTTCTCGTTACCAAAACCAATACAAAATAAGACAAAGGGGCAGAAGGAAACTTTGAGGGTGATGGTTATGTTTATTACCTCGATTGTGGCGGTGGTTTCATGGGTATTTGCATATGTCAAAACTCACCCAATTGTACACATTAAATAAGTGTAGTTTTTTATATACCAATTATACTTTAATAAAGCAGTAAAAAAATAACATAAAACAAAATTAAATTAAACTAAACTAAACTAAAATAAACTAGAATAAACTAAACTAAAATAGAATAAAATAAAATAGAATAAAGTAAAATAAAATAAAATAAAATAAAATAAAACAACAGAAATTTCATCATGAGGATTTTGAAAGAACCAATGGCAGAGTGTAGCAGTGCCTCACTTACTAAGGTGTATCTAACAATTAATTAGATGGCATAAAAATTCATTCTCAGATTCGTTTTTATTGTGAAACCTATCTGAGAAGAATGAATAAAAGCCAAGAAACATTTGATGCTACAAATGTGCTTATTGATGTTTACCCTGCGCTACCCTCATCTTTAAAATGTTTAAATTTGAGATGTCATTCCTATACCATGAAATTCCCCCATGTAAAGTGTAGGATGTGTGGGTTTTCGTTTATTCCTGGAGTTGTGCCATCATCACCACAATCTAAGTTCAGAATATTTTCATCATCTCCAAAAAGGAAATATAGCCATGAGCCGTCATTACGCCCGCCCCTAGCTCTAGCCAACCACGAATCCACTTTCTGTCTCCCTCTATTTGACCTTCCTGGACACTTCATTGAAGTGGAATCATACAATATGCATCCGCTTATGAGTGATATCTGCCACTTAGTATTGCTTTTTCGAGGTCATGCATCGTAGCATGTGTCAGTATTTTATTCCTTTTCATTGCCAAATAACAGCCCATTGAATGGGTATGCTGCATTTTGTTTATTCTTTCCTCACCTGATGAACACTTGGATTTGTTCTACTTCTATATGAACCACTATTTTTGTGTGGCCATGATGTTTCTTTTTTGTTTCTAGATACCTAGAAATGAACTAGGAGGTCATATAGAAACATTGAAACTATGTTTCAGCTTTCCAGGCATTGCCAAATGGTTTTCCAAAGTGACCGAATCATTTTGTGTTCCTGCTATCTGCATTTTTACATCTACATTTAAACCTCTCATTTTCATAATCCTTACTCATAACAGGTGTGCTGGAATGCCAGTGGGCTATCTATAAGGAAGGGTCAAATTCTGGTTGATTATATAATAAAGTGAAGGTCAAATTAAATTAGCCCTGAAATCCCATAAGCCTCTTTTGAACGTGTCAGTAAATAGTCTTCACAATAGCCATCCATAACAATAAGCTGTGTAATTATAAGTTTATGTCCAAAGAGATTCTGGCTCTCATTAATACTTACAAAACCCCTGGGATTCAGGGAAGGAGACTTCACACTTTTAATTACAACAGGGCAATAATGTAGGTGTTGTGAGGTTTTATGGTCCTAAGTCTATCCCTGGGGAAGAAGAAAAGAGATTCCCAGAGCAATGACAAGTTGTACCAAATGGGTGAAAATGCTTTACTTATCACAGATCAAAAGGGAAAGTCTTTTCTTTGTAGAATTTGCCAGCATCATGATAGGAAGGGATTCTCCTGCTCCGGTGCTAACTTAGGATCCAGTATAAATGAGTTGTTAATTCACTTTCGGAGATGGATCTAAATTTAGAGACACTGATTTATCCAGCTGAGGAATACCTCAAGGGGAGATTAACTGACATTATTAAATGACTTAAACAAGTTCTAGGAATATTAGCCCTTTAAATATCACAGTTGCCGATAAAAAATCAAATAGCAAAAAAAAAAAAAAAATCAAATAACATTAGGAAGGTTCCCATTTAGTTGTATATATTATTTGCCTAGATGCTCTTTATCAACGGGAAGGGTAGGGGATGGGAAGGGCAGGAGTTTGGAGGACCCACACTACCTTGTGCTTTTTCAATAGCTTTTTTTATAGCTATGAACAATCGACAATCCCACTGTGCACTGTAAAGAATATATATACTCCATTGGCCACGTGGAAATTTTGGGATTGGTCCCAATAAGTTAGAGTCACGGCTTTTACAAAAGCTCTTGGTTTTGCTGCTATTTGTCTTGGTGCCCTACATTAATTTAATTATTTTGTTTCTTATTATTTGCTTGATCTGTATTTCTATTCTCATCCACACCCATTTTCATCTCATCCCATTGGATTTCCTCCTCCCATTTACACGGAGGGCTAACTCTTAACACATAACTTACTCACTGTTGCCTTCTGTGTGACTCCCCAGAAATGAAATGGCTACACTTAGTACAGGTAAATCACAGACTTTCTGCTTGTTTGTGTGCCCACGCCTGCACATCTTTACTCAAGCTCTTTCTACCCTTCTATTTTTCTCCATATATAACACTCCTTAAGGTGTAGATCTCATCCTGCCCATTATTCAGAACGCCTAGTAAAAGCAAGTGTTGTCCTTTGGAAACAGTCATTAAAAATGGATGGGTTTTTCTCTCCTGGCAGTTATCACTTTTTCTCATATCTAAACAGAATTGAAGTACATGTTTTCTCTATTGGATGCCTAGAGCTGGTATTTTATTTAAAGAGGATACCCTTCCATACATTACATTCTGTGCTTGGGATTATAGCAGGAACTCAAAAGTGTTGAATGAATGACTGAATTTCAATTGTAGGTATTTTATTTATAACCTCAGTACAATCCAGAAAAAAAATGGAGGTACTAATAATATAACTGATGCTGTTTGAAAACAGAGTATGATAGACAATGGCTCCTACTTGAACCATCTGTAACTTACCTAGTGCCCAGTGTTCTGTATTCTATACCCAAATTTACCAAAATCTTTTCAGGTCTCTTAACCACGTTTAGTTGTGGAAGCTTTGTTTGTGGTTGGGAGGTACATTTTGTTCCAGTTCTGCCACGAATTAATAAAGAAAACGGGACACTGGGTGACTCAGTCAGGTAATCATCTGACTTCAGCTCAGGTCACGATCTCATGGTTTGTGGGTTCAAGCCCTGCATCAGGATCTACGCTGATAGCACAGAGCCTGCTTGGGATTCTCTCTCTCTCTCGCTCTCTCTGCCCCTTTCCCTTCCCTGAAAACAGATAAATAAACTTAAAAAAGAAAGAAAGAAAACTGAGCCATCTACCATAATAACGGTATATCTCAGTGTTTTCATTTTCAAATGGACTTGGTAATTAATAAATACTTTGATGATATTACATCATCACCATTAGCCTTCAGTGCATTATCTGACCCAGATATGAGTATGTGTTCTGGATTGCCAAGGATACCAGAGTATTTCACTTCTTATGGGGGAATTTCACACTAGGCTTCTTGCTGCTCTTGACCTGT
Organism: Herpailurus yagouaroundi; assembly: GCF_014898765.1. Taxonomy (NCBI): domain Eukaryota; kingdom Metazoa; phylum Chordata; class Mammalia; order Carnivora; family Felidae; genus Herpailurus; species Herpailurus yagouaroundi. Next base: position 59,768,103 of record NW_024412396.1, read on the forward strand.
GAACTTGCTGAAAGGTTAAGACCAAATTTTTAAGTTAATATCACTTTTAAATATCGTTAATATTTTAATGTGAAATATGTCATAAATAGAAAACAATGTATTACTCATACATGCATATTTTTGAATATAATAAAATGCACAAATCTATGCCTACCACCCAGCTTCAGAAATAAATAATTACCAGGGACTCAGAAGTACTCTGTGCTACTTCCCTGATTTTTGTTAATAATTTTATTTCTGTTTATGGTACTACCATCCATGTATGTATCCTTTGACTTCAATGATTTACTTCATTTTATAAATTATTCCCTGTGTATTCTTCTGAGACATGCTTCTTTTGAACAGTATATATTCTGAATTTATTCAAGCTGATGTGTAGAACTAAACATCAGTAGTTCATTCACATAGTAGCGCATTCATATCTGCCACATTGAGTATCCCACAATGTGTTCATTCTTTTCTGCCACTGATGGGCAATCTCCAGGAGGAGGAAGACTAGAGAAGTCTGCCTTCATTGGCCAAGTAGGCTACTTGAGGGGAATGAAGCAAGAAGAAAGAGTGGTTCCTAGGCCAGGGTAGCTGTGCTTCAAGGACCTGCAGGTGATGGAGACTCAGCCGCACGGTGGCCAACACTCAAAGGCTTGGTTTCCACCTGATTGAAGGTCTTGCCATTGTAGAGGCCGCCATGTTGCCCATCCTCTAGGGTAGGCTGATGAAGTCCTGCTGGGACATCTTCACCACCTTGGGTTTCTCCGTGGGCAGATTCTGCTTCTTGGCTTCGCACAAAAGCTTCCCCCACAGGCTGTGATTCTGCAGCTGCTAGGCCTCATACAACTGCCTTACTGCCCCTACCACAGGCCCAGGAGGTGGACAAAGTCCTCACCACGGGAGATCCACTTCTGCCATCTTGTTTCTAGGTTGATGCTTTAATGAACATCTCAGCGTGTATTGTCAAAGGCACACATACAAGAGGTTTTCCAGGGTATATACAGCCTGTCTCATCAAGCCTAAGATGCCATCAACAGTAAGATACAGACCATTGTTTCACACAAGTAGGAAAGAAAAGGATTCCAATTAAATTATATCGCACTGCTTTCTTATCGACTGTAAGAATACATTTCATTTCAGAAATATTAAACTGTGAAAAAAGAATCCACTTCGAAATCAATGAAACAGAGTGCCTTGGAGTGGAATTGCTAAAGCACAGAGAATGTACACCTTCAAATTTACTAGGAATCATTCCAGGGGCTTTCAAATGTGGTTGTGGGGATGTACACATCCTCCTGCAGAGTATTAACGTCCCTATCACCTTGGGTCCTCTTGTTTTCACTCTGTGTCCACCACCACTTCTTCCAGGACATTAATGGATCGAAATGTGTATTCTAAACGTTACCAGTATTTTAGTGCTTCATTGCAAAACGTCTCATCTGCAGTGTTGTCATAAATAGAGATCACCAGTAATTTTTACTGGGTAGTATATCCTCTTTTGGGCATTGGATGAGCCTTGTTTAATTCATTTTCACTCTCCGTGGTATTTTCTCTACTTTCACTCTACAGGCGAATACTTGGGGCGTTTTGTGATCTAGCCAAATTTTACCTCCTCTGTGTTTCCTTTCCAGATGCCTCCTGAAAGGATTGAGAACGAACTCCTCTGGCCTCAAGAAACCTCTTTATCCCATTGGATTGTATTCATACGTTTACATATTTATTGCACCCAATAGCTTATAGCTTTGTAACGTTGATTACCATTTGGTATGTACTATAGATCTATAGATTAGTTTATTCGAGATTTAAAAGGGGAAGTCATATTTCCCTCTCAAGGGATTTGAGATCCGGTGGCCAAGATTGTGAAAATAGCCTGACTTTCCTGTTTAGCTTTCAGCTTCATGGCTTGCTTAGATTGTAATTACTCCTCTCTAGCCTCATCCAGGTCCAAGAAACTGCAGCCTTTGTATTCACCAGCTACAAGTATGCATTGACCTATAATTATGTAAGCTGGTGATGAGTAAGAAAAAGAACAGGTATCACTACGTGTGTAAAAGGAAACACACACACGCCCATCACACAATTAATTATAGATTTTGCCCCTTCATATTTTTCAAATCTGTGTCAATTCTTCAATTGTGTTAGTTTAAAACCCCTTGGATTTCTCCAGGCGCCAGGGTGGCTCAGTTGGTTAAGCATCCAACTCTTGATTTCAGCTCAGATCCTGATCTCACCGTTCAAGAGATCATGTCAGGCTCTGCACTTATATTGTGAAGCCTGCTTAGGATACTCTTACCCTCTCTTTCTGCCCCTCCTCTGCTCACGCATTAGAGTTCTCTCTCTCAAATCAATAAATAAACTTAAAAAAAAAAAAACATGGATTCCTCTTGAATGACTGTGAGAGCTCTAAACCAGAGCTAATTTTCACAAAAGGAAGTCTCTTTCATTCATGGGTTCCTTGTAAGTCTCTGAGAAGGACTATGGCATGGTGGTCAGGTGTTTGTTCAAAATCGGCAAAAGTAAGCTGTATGATCTATAATTTGTTTAAAACACTGTCTCTTTTTCCTTCAATTCCTCCATCAGACTTCTAAGTTGCTTCATTTGATTTGCTTATAGGCATTTTTTTTTAAATCTAGCTAGATGAGGATTAACACTAAATACAGAAATTAATGAACATAACACAAAACATGAAATAAAACAGGGTAAGAGAGACATCAAGGACCAACAGATTAATGAGTCACAATAATTTATACAGCATTTGACTTCTGCCAGTGCACAAGAAAACTTGAAATGCTAGGAAATATGAGAACTTATATATGAAAGAAACTTGATAGAGATTTCATAAAATTGTACATCAAACCTAAAATATTTTTATGGCATTACTGATAATGAGTTACTAGGCTTAAAGTAACTTTTCTGAATCATCAGTTTAAAAAGAAACAAATCAAATTTTAATCATGCTAGGTGAAAGACTAAAGCATTTTTCCCTTCTCTGTAAAGAAATATCACATGAAGAGTCAGTCAAAGAAAATGTAGTCAGATGGAAGGAAAAAAGTATTACAGAGGAGTATAAGCTAATTTCTGTAAATAGTATGTACTTTGTATGTATTGAATGATATTTGTGTATAATATGTCAATTAAAAATTGTAATTCGTTGTGATTTCTTTTCATATTTGAAATATTTACTTATGGACAGGATTTTTCATTTTTTTCTTCAATGGTACTCCCCCCTATATAAATATCAGGCCCTACACAAAGGCAGTACCAACAGGTACCCTGTACCAACAGGTAGAGGCACTGTTGGTACTCTGGGGCTCTAACTGGTTTCTCTCCCCATACTCACTGTTTTCAGTACATTCTCTGTGCTCCACTGACCATCTCTATAAAATCCAATGTTCTCCTGCTACATGTATGTAATACATATTATAGAGAGTTCAGGAAACATACTTGTAATGATGGAAAGAATGACTTAATTAAGCAACCTATACATTCTCCAAACATTGACTTTTCTCCCTCCCTTATTAGACCATTTGCCCGTTAAGGGGTTGCACAACAAAATACACATTATATATGGCAGGTCCTCGATAAGCATTGATGGATTCGTGAATCCGTCAATAAATTAATAAATCTATACATTGTGGAGTTATCTCTGTGTTCCGGTTGCTTCATTTATAATTTTACTAACATACACATTATAATTTTTCTGTCTAGGATACTTGTAGACGTTTTCCCCCTCACGATTACTGTTTTTACTCTTAATGAAATTAAAATTTTTACATGACGTCTCTAAACAACAACTTGTTACTAATTAAACGAGAGACAGAAATAAAGCAAAGAGCTATTTCCCTTGTATTTTTTTTTCATTATAACAAAGAAAGTGTATTCATCTTTCTTCCCTTTATTAGTGACAACTTCGTTCACATGCAAGAAATAATAAAATTATGTCAGACCTAAAAGGTATCTGTCTGCCTGAGGTAAGAAAGGTGAAAATGAGTTTAAAACTATTGCTCCGACTGTTCCTTGGTACAAGAGAATAAGATAAGCGACAGCCAGTAATGATGAGACAGCTGATTCCAGGTTGTAGAAAGGTTCTGATGTCAGTAGGTAGATTTAATAACTATTGTATGTTGAAAGAATAAAAAGAAATTGAATTCTGTTTTTAGAAAATTTTGTTTCTCAGGATGGCTTTTCTTTCACGAAATCACTAGTAGGCACAGTATGGTGCCTACAGTCAAAGAGGAAAAAGAATAATAGTAATAATAAAAATGAGGAACTCTATGCTCACATCCATTTCCTTGGCCCTGGCTGGACTCTCCCTTTCCAAATAATCTAACAAAGGATCAAAGCTATAGGTAGAATAAATAGGATAAACCTTTTCTGGAGAAGAGCTCATTTCAGAATATTTTCTTGGGTATATTTGCATAGTTCAATTCAGCTGTTTATTTCTCTCATTTTTTTTTAAAAAAATGTAATGTTTATTTTTGAGAGAGAGAGAGACAGAGAGAGAGAGCATGAACGGGGGAGGGTCAGATTGAGAGGGAGACACAGAATCTGAAACAGGCTCCAGGCTCTGAGCTGTCAGCACAGAGCCCAACGCAGGGCTTGAACTGAAGAATGATGAGATCATGACCTAGGCTGAAGTTGGGCACTCAACCAACTGAGCCACCCAGGCATCCCTGTTTATTTTTCTTATAAGAATTGTTTCTTACTAAAGGTTTTAAAAGTTAGTGCCCTAAATAGACTGGCCTTTAAGGTTTCACTCCAGTGAATCGTCCCTCCAGTACATATTCATATACAACATGAGCACATTATAGTGTCAGGTTGTTGATGTAACAAAAAGAAGGAAAGTGCTGAGAGCCTGGGGGAAAATAGCTCAAAATGGAAACTCCACTGGCATCATCCAATAAACAAAGCACTGAGTGTTCTGGAGAATAGAACAGAGTCCATGTATTATTCTTGGCTATATGAATTAATACCTTCCAGGATTCTCCCCTTCCTATTCCTCCATATTGCTCCTCACTTTTCATATGCCAGTTCTTTTTGTTCTTTGAGAGATCTAGAGGGTCATTTTTGAAGGTCCAAGGACTACAACACCATTTTTATTATTTACAAATATGGAGCTTAAAAATGAGGCTGAATATTGCACTTCTCAAAAGTGCCTTTAATATTAGACAATGAGCATATTAAAAATCTGAAATTAGGAAACGCCAAGATTATTACTCTTCTCCAGTCAGTTTATTTGAATGGAAAAGCTTGTTATCTTTAGGAGTTTTACAACTGAAATGATGTATGTGAAAATAAGGTAATTAAAGCCCAGAAATATGCAAACATATTACTGCCGATGAGTTCAAGTCTTACAAAAACAATGTGAGAAAGCATTATCATTATTCCCATTTTGCTCATGAAAAGAAATTACCAGTTCACTCTTCCTAAGCTATTACATTATGACACTAGAAGTGGAATTCAAAGCCTCTTTTTCATATGCCAATCTATATCAGTTACCAGCTGGCAACAAATTCAAAGGCAAGAGACATTTTCCATGAGAGTGGCATTAATACACTAATACAACACTTCTTATGTTTTCTTCTGCCTAAGAGATGATCTTTCCAATTGCACCACCACTGTACTTTTTTGCTATTGTTTTGCTTTGTTTTGCTATAGTAATGTATGTATTTTTAATTTATCCCTGGTTGGGAATATTTCTTTCAAGAGAGATGCCATTGTTTATTGGGTTTGTTTTGCTTGTTTGTTTTTTCCTATGGGAGTAATGTCCTTTCATCTTGCCATCCTTTCTTCTCTTAATAATAACCTGGGGAGTTGATAAAACAGTGAAAAGTATTTTCTCTTGTGTTTTCTCCTCTTTCCAATCTTTGCAACGCATGCTTGACAAATGGCTGCCTTTTGTTTAGTTAAAAAAAAAAAAAAGGGAGAGAGAGAGAAGAGAGAAAAAGAAAGGGACAATTTGAGTACATTGTTCACCTTTTAGCTTTTGCCATTTGACTACGGGGGCTATCAAATGCGTCCGGGTTTCCTGAATGTGCCTTCCCGTTGCTATTGTAACAGTATGCTTCCTACCTAAAAGGCTCACTGGAGTTTGGGAAGGTAGATCAAGGGACAATTCAAGTTTTTGAAAGACAGAATTGTCTCGCATTCTTCCCTTTTTCTTACAGATGCTATTTTATACACGACATATTAACAAACCCCTTTGGCATTAAACATCATTCTACCCACCAATGGAGTCTCCCACACTCACTCTGAGACAGATGAAACTCTGATAGAAACAGCTGTGGGACAAAAATGGTACCAACAAGAGCACAACCCTGTAATTTTAAGAAAAAAAAAAAAAAAAGGAGATACAGAAAAAGCATTTAACTTCCAGATTCTGTATATGTGTGGGCAGTAGTAGTCGGGGAGGCTGACTGAGAGCCTAAATGTATTTCAGTCACCTAAATTTACGAAGAAAAAAAAATTTTAATGTAGGTGTCCTCAAATCTGTTCATCTCTCCCATGAGCTTGCACAGTATTGATAATAAAAGTAGTATGGCTACTATATTGATAAAACAAATAGTTTCTAATTTATCCAGATAGTTCACACACATTCGTACACCGTAGCCATTCAAAATTGACAATAATACAAATATGCCTAAGATTTTCATATGCTTATGCAACAAGAGACTTCTCAGAAAGAATCAATCTAATTATTGCAGGATATGACTGTTAATGTAGCCTGTGCAATGCAACAATACTGCCATATCATAAAGTGAGCATCATGGGTTTTTTTACTCAAGTGAAGTAGCAAAAGGAAAGCAAAATATATTAAATATTTGTTCCCAAACAATGATACCTTTACTGCACTTTTTTCCTCAATTTTTAGCTACTACTGGAAATTGAGTGATTCTGAAAAAATGATAAAAGAAGTGAAGGGTGGTAGTGGGAAATAGGTTTTCTCAGTTTCCTGAGCTATGAATCAGAATAACAAATCATCCAAAGAAAGAATATATCAATTGTTTCATCTCTTCCATCCCATACACACTAATTTTTTTTTTTGCAAATGAAATGGTAGGTGTAAAGAAAGAAAGAAAGAAAGAAAGAAAGAAATAAATAAAGAAAGAAAGAGAAAGAAAGAAAGAAGGGAGGGAAGGAGGGAAGGAAGGAAGGAAGGAAGGAAGGAAAATGGTGCGTTCATAGAAGAATATGGTTTACAGGATGGACTGAGTAAGAAAGAACTAGGTTGGGTGACCTCAGAAGATATTGAGAAAGCTAGCTTTCAATGACTTATACCCAACTCAATCTTTAAAGAAACTTCATACATTATTAGATTGTAATACTAAATACTTTCCAACCTGTTTCATAAAAGAATAGGTACATTAACTCAAATACTAGTTGTCAAATACTACTTGCCTGTCACCTGGAAGTTGTGTAAAGCATGGATGGAAGAATTGAGACCTTTTCTTTATAAACACAGGTGTTGATTGAGTACCTACTATATGCCACACATTGTAACTGTGAATAAAACATTCAGTGATGCCAACAGCATAGGATTTCCACTCTAGTTATTTATTCTGAGACCATGACCTCTCTGGATTACATCTTTCATTCTTTCTCAGATGTTTTTCATGCCGTAGGTGACAAAAACACATAATTGAAAGCCCCCTTGAATTGAGTTAATCACACTATGAATAAAAATTAGGGTTTGATAGAAGTAAGCGATGTTAGGTCTCTCTAAGAACAAACTATTTTCTTGTCTTTCAGTAGATATAGAGATAACTATATCTCGAAGAACAAACATTTTGTTGTATTTCAACAAAATAATACAGAATTGTGTATTTTCACTCACACCTTTGTCAAATGTAGCTTTGGTGGTAGTGTCCATCTTGTAGCTCTACAATCTGGACTATGTGGCTTCTAAAAATTGCTTCAGAATGTCAAGAAAGGACTGTAAGATTATAACTAATGTTTTTAACAACGATCTCTGCGTTCCATGCTACGGCCGCCTCCATTTTATTTTGCACCTCATTTATAGCATTTTTTAATTCCTCATGACTATTTTTTAGTCCCTTGATCTCTGTAGCAATAGATTCTCTGTTGTCCTCTATGCTTTTTTCAAGCCCTGCGATTAATTTTATGACTATTCTAAATTCTTGTTCCGTTACGTCGCTTAAATTGGTTTTGATCAATTCATTAGCTGTCGCTACTTCCTGGAGCTCCTTTCGAGGAGAATTCTTCCGTTTCATCATTTTGGCCTCATGCATTTTAAAAGCCTGTGTGCTGTGCACCTGCGAGCACTGCTATAATAAGGAGGGTCATACACTGTCCAGGGCCTGGCCCTTCAGGAGGTGTTTTATCGGGGATTGTTACTTGATCTCTGTTGTTGTGACTTTGGTTATTTTATTACCCTACTCGTAGTGATGTTTTGGATCCTCCACCAGGTGTGCTTTGATTTGTTCCTTGGAGTAGCCCTGGAAAGGAAAACAGACAGACAAAAAGGAGACAAAAACACACAAACACACAAGCAAATAACACAAACAAGCAAATAAAAACAAAAACCTAAAGACTAAAAACTCACACAAAAAAAACAACAAAACATCGACTACAAGTAAAGAAGAAGGTAGAGGCTGTGCTGACGGAAGGCACATACAAAGAGAGAAATGTCAGGTGGCGGGGGTGGGGTGGGGATAAACGTTGATTAGGCAGAGAGACTAAAAGGTTTAATCCAGAGAGAGAAAGAGAGAAAAATAAAGAAGGAGGCGGAGAAAACAAAACGAAGATAAAATTACCCAGACAGAGAAACTATAAGTCTTGATTGTTCCAGAGAGAGAGAAAGGAGTGTAAAGACAGAGGTATAGAACATGTATCAAGACAATTGATTAAATATGCCTGTTTAGACAGACCAATAACCAGAGTAACCAGCCTAGGGGAGGGAAGAGATAAGGAGGAGAAATGGGGTGGATTGGGGGTGGGGGAGAATATATCTACATATTCAGAATTGACCTAGAGTTAATCCAGGCAATGCTGCATCGCTTGTGGGGAGTAGCTGTCTACAGGGTCTGTGCCACTCCGATGGATACTCAGTTGCCCAGTGCAGGGGCTTGGTCTGACGTATTCTGAACCCACCTCCACTGTGGGCCATGGGAGTGATCCCTGAGGCCCCGCCTTGGTGGTGGTGGTCGGGGGGAATGGTGATCCCCCAGTCTCTTCTCCACGGAGCTGGACCCGGTGGACTCAGTTTGAGTTGTCCTTACTGTGCCGCGGGCACAGACAGGGTGGTCCTTCTCTCTCTGCCAACTCCCCTGACCCTGTGCTTGCCTAGGATTCAAAGTCCTGCTCCAGATGCTCCAGTGCTGGGGAAGTGCGGGATGATATGTGGTCCCTCATGAAGATAAAAAGCTTCTGCAAAGGAAACAATCAAATAAAACTAAAAAGCAACTGACAGAATGGGAGAAGATATTTGCAAATGACATATCAGACAAAGGGCTAGTATCCAAAATCTATAAAGAACTCACCAAACTCCACACCTGAAAAACAAATAATCCAGTGAAGAAATGGGCAGAAAACATGAATAGACACTTCTCTAAAGAAGACATCCGGATGGCCAACAGGCACATGAAAAGATGCTCAACGTCGCTCCTTATCAGGGAAATACAAATCAAAACCACACTCAGATATCACCTCACGCCAGTCAGAGTGGCTAAAATGAACAAATCAGGAGACTATAGGTGCTGGTGAGGATGTGGAGAAACGGGAACCCTCTTGCACTGTTGGTGGGAATGCAAACTGGTGCAGCCACTCTGGAAAACAGTGTAGAAGTTCCTCAAAAATTAAAAATAGACCTACCCTCTGACCCAGCAATAGCACTGTTGGAATTTACCCAAGGGATACAGGAGTGCTGATGCACAGGGGCACTTGTACCTCAATGTTTATAGCAGCACTTTCAACAATAGCCAAATTATGGAAAGAGCCTAAATGTCCATCAACTGATGAATGGATAAAGAAGTTGTGGTTTATATACACAATGGAATACTACTTGGTAATGAGAAAGAATTAAATATGGCCTTTTGTATCAACGTGGATGGAGCTGCAGAGTGTTATGCTAAGTGAAATAAGTCATACAGAGAAAGACGGATACCATATGTGTTCACTCTTATGTGGACCCTGAGAAACTTAACAGAAGACCACGGGGGAGGGGAAGGAGGAAGAAAAGTTACAGAGAGGGAAGGAGGCAAACCATAAGAGACTCTTAAAAACTGAGAACAAACTGAGGATTGATGGGGAGTGGGAGGGAGGGGAAAGTGGGTGATGGGTATTGAGGAGGGCACCTGTTGGGATGAGCACTGGGTGTTGTATGGAAACCAATTTGACAATAAATTTCATATTAAAGAAAAAAAATGATCTCTGGAAGTGGCTGGCAATACATCCATGTACATCTCTCTGTTAAATCCTATGACCTGGTCCCTACCACATAGCACAGGAGGCCATCAAAAGATTTCTGGTGGTAAAGTAACGGGTTCTGTCACAGTGTGTTCTCCTAGTCATTGAGTTTCCTTTTGCTCCTTAGCTCCTCTGCGCAAAGGTCCATCCAGCCACTGCATCCAGCTCAAAATCAAGTCTCTCTGGGTGAAACACAGTTTTCTCTTGAATTTGGATGTGGCTTTTCTTGATGTGATAACCTATCAACTAATAAGACTGTACTTATCATAACTAATAAGTTATCCATACTTTCTACACACACACACACACACACACACACACACATCACAAAAGCACAGAGGGGTGAAGTAGGAGCAGGATAACAATAGTAAAATCTCGAATTCAGAAAGAGGAATAGAGACACATGAAAGGCATCGGGTCATGGTTATGTGAAAATCATGTAGGGCAGGAATAAGATTGCTTTTCTTCTAGAGCAGTGGGGAAAGCTTGATGGTTTGATTCTTGATATCTTTCCCTAATCAGTTATATGGGCATATACTGAATGACCATGCAAATTAGGATAGCTTCCAAATGGTAGGGTACGTCTTCCATTCTTACAACCTCTTATTTTAACAACGTAGGGGCGTGTGTACTCACTGTCACAATCACCTGACCGCCATCCTAATAAAGGGTCACAGAACCATCCTATTTACAGCACATTAACCTCGGGCAAGGTCTCTACAGAACTCTCTCCAGCACAGGTAGTTACTCCCTGCCTCCACTCTTTGGGAGTTTTATTCCTAGTGGCCTATATACCACTGCCTACATCTCCCCCTCAGTGTGGCCCGCCACAATAGGGAACTTTAACTGAATTGTTGTAGTAACCACAAGAATGTCACAGAGATTTTGAACTGGGTAGAGTGCAGTGGCACTGTATTACATAGTGGGTGTCTAAAGTCAGTGCCAAGGCAATCAGCAGATGTTGGTTAAATTACTCTTGGAAAATCTCTTGGCAAATCTTAGTGGGGACTACCATACAGTCTTTCAAATTAGTGACTCCAATAGAGCAATTTTCCTTTAGGTTTGGATTGGACCATTGTTTCACAGGTTTATCATCAGATGTGTTAGATGGATTAAGATTAGGGTATGTGTTGAAAACAAAGAGTATGTATTTTTAAACACTAGACCACTATTCGTCCAGTTAAGAATCTCTCCCTGTGAGGAAGTTCAATCTCATTCAGAGAGAGGGACAGCAGACAGAATGGCTTGCGCAACTTAAATTTGTATTTGTTTTTTCTCTGTGTTTCTTTGCAAAGCATATAGAGTTGATTTTATGTAAGTTAAGCACACACAGCATGAGACTTCATACAGATTAGGCTGTCTGGTCCAGAATGATTGCTGTTTAGAGACAATTTTGAGGCACACCATCTTCCTGTGGATGCAAATATCTTTCCATGTCTCAAGTCGTCTGGCAATTGCATTCGGACCCACTGCAAAATTTCAGGGAATATGTTATATAAAGAGTCAAGAAAAACTTATATAACACTACACACACACACACACACACACACACACACACACACACATATATATTTAATGGGCACACATGTATTGCTTGCTATATTTAACCATAAGCACAATTGAATTGGAGAATGAGGATATAATGGTTCAATGGAAGAAAAGTGCTATATAAATCAGAGGCTATAAATGCACTACATATAAAAAGTCCTAGTGCAATGTTAAAATTTAATAACTTTGGATGAACCTATGACAGAAGCAAACGGCAAGTATCATGTGAAAGCATATTTCATAGACTCTAATGCGAATATTTAATGCCCTTTCATTTGGTGCTTACTCGGATCTCAGAAAGTTATGCATTATTGGCCCATTAGTTTTCCTAAAAGCAATGGTCAACATTAAACTTACCTTCCTGTAGTTTTGCAGCTTTACATTTTTCCTGATCTTTGATGGTGACAATTTCTACCAGTGCCTTCTTCCAGCATAATGTTGGTTTTGCTATTCTGTTCTGAATACTTGACAAGGCACTTTCACTTTCAGATCAATTTACATGTTGACCAATTTCTTGCCATCTTGTTCACTTATTGCCAAAGCAATGCATCTATTTGAACTTTAGTAAAATTTCACTTTGTTCTTCAGAGGGCATTATTCAGCATGTGTTGAGTACCCACTATGACTGAAAACTAAACTAGATGGCAAAACTGATTTGTATTTGTGCTACCCCTTCTAAACTATGAGGTTGTTCTTGTCCTTGAAATTTAAGCAGAAATGATTATCATCTGTATTAACTCCTAACTTTCTGGTAATCTACCTGTTTTGGTCTTTTTGGTTTTTATGCACTGCAGTGCTACACTAATGAATCTAATTCCTATGACCAGGACAAATCCCCCCAGTATACTCCTTTTAGCCTTGTATGTGAGGGCAAAGGTTAAAATGTACTAGCAAGAGGAACCAGCAGAAAAATTTGCCTTTTATTTTTCCATACAAAAAGAGATAGAAACATTAATGAAAGCCTACTCTACAGAGGTGTGGGTAGCGTTAAAAGAACAAACAAAAGGGATTAGTGACAGAGGAAAGTAATCCCCACCCAAAGCTGAAGAGATAATAGAAGGAAATAGAATTACCAGAGTCTAATGAGAATAGGACACTGTAATCTGTAGTCATATAAGGCTATAGCTATTGCCAAAAATGTAATTTTGATGTAGAAAGGGAACAAGGAAAACATAATCCTCCTTTGTCTCACCTGCCACTCCTATGACTTACTGGTATTTTTCATGGGATGAACCCAAAAAGAAATCTGCAAGCAAGGGTACCTTGGGAATGCAATCTGTAAGGTTCACCCTCCTTGATATTAAACAAGGCAGAGAAGTATGGAGAAGACTAGAATAGGACAAAAGGGAGGATTACCTGGCAGTTACAGGGACCTCAGGGGTTATTTCTTCACTGACAGCTTCACAGGGCCTGTTTTCTTTAGGATATCTTCCCCATAGTTTGCAATCATCTGGTGCTCCTAGAACCTGAATGACACTAGGTCTTAGACTCACCCAATCACCATGTGAGGGCCGTAAAAGGGGCCCATTTGTCAGTCCTCTTCAAATAAGAACACCCAAAAGGCTTTGCATAAATGGCATTCTGTCATGGAGCACTCTACTCATTATCCTTTTCAGAAAAACATCTATAAAGGGGAACATTTCAGCCATTTCCTTGGTAGGAGTCTACCTCCTCCTGGGTAACCTCAATGAGGCCATCAATTATAGCTATGTACTGCTTTCTTGAGGATTGTAGTCCCTTCAGGTTTCAAGGTCTTTGGATTTTAAGAGGCTATTTCCCATGACCAGTCAATGATCAGTCATACCAATCCTTAAAGAAAACTGGCTATGCCACCCCAAGCAAATACCTCCCACCGTCAGGATGAGCCATTCATCTTTGACCCATGTCTGAAAAGCCATGGTAGGTGCTAGACCAAGTGACTAATTCATCATACCAACAGTCACGCAAGCAAAAATGCATGACCAACAGTGCACACACAAGCCTTCTGGAACAGACTTTACTGGGGGTATTGCTTAAAGACAAGCAGGTTTTCCACTGACATCTGAGAGGCAACTTACAGGGATCTAGCAGGGCTAGACACCTGGCTCTAGTAAAGGAAACTACCTTGCATTGTACATTTAAGATGCGTGATGAAAGAAAATATCAGCTTCTCCCCTGCAGGGACTGCCACATGTCAAAACCTGGGCCGCGTGTCTATCTCATTCCAATTATGGCTGATAGAGCGTCAGCCTCTACCTGGCATTATCTGAGGCCAGATACAAGTGAACAACATATGAATTGGCCTATCCACCGCCTCACCCTTTATCAAGATGAGCTGAACTCAGAGATAGCCACTTTCTAAAGGAACATTTCAAGTAGCCACACTCTATCAAGTCAGTCTTTGAAAAAGTAGCCCTTCACGCTTTTTTCTTTATGGGCTATTTTTTTCTATTTTTTTTTTTTTTTTTTTGGAGGGAGAAGGAGTTTTATGCTTAAAAGTTTAAATTCCAACATTAAAAATTTTTTCTGGAAAAGGGGGGCACCTGGGTGCCTCAGGCAGGGTTAATTTTGGGTTCAATTTTGGACCCAAATTAAGCCTCCCATGAACCCAGTGCCCGCGGCACTCGAGCCTCCCGTGAACCCAGGTTAATTTGGGTCCAATTTTGGTTCAGGTCATGATCTCAAGTTGGTGAGTTTGAGCTCTGTGGCAGGCTCTGTGCTGACAGTGCAGAGCCTGGAGCCTTCTTCAAGTTCTGTATTTCCCTCTTTCTCTGCTCCTCCTCCACTCACACTGTCTCTCTCTTTCTCTCTCTCTCTAAAAATAAATAAACATTAAATAATTAAAAGTTTAAATTCCTTTTTTAAAAGTCTCTAATATTTATATTTAAACTGGTATTGATAATTTATTAATGTTTATAAGTATACAAAACAAACATATTTATCCCATTAACTACTATTTAATACGATAGTAATTATATGAGCTTACAATAATCACATGAGCTTACTTATGTATCCCCCAAAGATTCATGTCCAAAGGATGGATTTTAGCTAATGGCTGGAACTCACATATATTAATTGAAAGCATAATTTAGGTCAGCGAAGTCAACATTCTGTTGTTATTTACCTATGATCATCATTTCCTGTCAGTAATGACGTGGTTGAATCTCACCAGTGTGTACGTTTCATAGTTGTATTCCATATGTTTATAATTCGCTGCCAGTCAAAAGGATAGGCATCTTATAAGCAATTACCCTTTACGATAGGATTAGAGATAGGACTTATGTGTATGGATCTAAGAATAATGTTACCTATTTAGGGATACCTCTTACGTGGCAGTTGATGATGATTGGGGAAATGCCTGTACTTTCCCTTTGTATCATTCCACTTGGTTATATCCATTCATTTCAGTTTGGCTTCATCATCCGTAAAATTTTAGGCTAAACCCTACAGATTTAAGATATAGGTAGAACGCACACTCCTACCTCTGTACTCATTCTTCCATTTGACGAATTTTTATTGAACTAGTATGAACAACTATGTCAGTTCGCCTGGAATTCAGAAGCTTCCTGAGATATTATCTTTTAGTTGTAAATAAGGGCTAAGCAAACAGGGAGGAGTTGGTCATCCTATGAACTTATTATGTACCAACCATAAGAAAAGTCCTATTCCTTGCGCAGAATACATGAATAGATACTTTTCCAAAGAAGACGTCCAGATGGCTAACAGACAAATGCAAAGGTGCTTAACATCACTCATCATCAGAGAAATACAAATCCAAACCACAAGGAGATAACACCTCACACTTGTCAAATGGCTAAAATGAACACCAAACAACAGATGGTGGCAAGGATGCAGAGAAAGGGGAACAACTTTTGTACTATTGGTGGGAATGCAAACTGGTGCAGCCCCTCTGGAAAACAGTATGGAGGTTCCAAAAACAATTAAAACTAGAACTACCCTACGGCCCAGCAATTGCACTATTAGGTCTTTATCCAAAGGATACAAAAATGCTGATTTGAAGGGGCACGTGCACTCCAATTTTTATAGCAGCATTATCAATAATAGCTGGATTATTGAAAGAGCCCAAATATTCGTATATTGATGGATGGATAAAGAAAATGTGGTGTGTGTATTATGCTAAGCAAAATAAGTCAGTCAGAGAAATACAAATAAAAATGAGAGATTTCACTCATATGTGGAATTTAAGAAACAAAACGGATGATCATAAAGTAAGAGAAGGAAAACTAAGATAAAAATAGAAAGGGAAGCAAACCAGAAGAAGCTGTTAAGTACATAGAACAAACTGAGGGTTGCTGGACGGAAGATGGGTGGGGGATGGGTTAAATAAGTGATGGGCATTAAGGAGGGCACTTGTTGGGATGAGCACTGGGTGTTATATGTAAGTCACAAATCAATGGCTTCTACTCCCGAAACAAATACTACACTGTGTGTTAACTAACTTGAATTTAAATTAATAATTTTGTTAAAAACAAAAAGTCCTATTCTTATGCGGCCATGTGCTAGTGGATAGAGACAATAATATGTTGGATACGACAAGTCCTAATTAATAATATAATGGCAAAAAAGGCTTCTAATTTTGGTTAGGGTGGCCAGAAGATGCATTGAGAAGAGGGAGTATAAGTGAAAGAATTAAGGAAATGAGGTGACGTACATGTGACCATTTGGGGAAGAGGTCAGAAGCCAAAGAAACCAGAAGTCAGAGTCCCTGAGATGAAGGTGTGTTTTCAGTGGTCTGGTAACACGAAAGAGGGTAATCTGGAATGACTTGAGTGACTGAGGAGGTATCACCCAGAGGTGAGGTGAGGAAAGTAATGTGGCCAGAAAGCATTCAAGCAAATGGACCATTATAAGGACTTGGACTTTGGAAACTTTTAAGCAGAGAGAGAATATGCTTTCGCTTACACTTAAGAATCATTGTGCTGCTCTGGGGCGCCAAGTGTCCGACTTGGCTCAGGTCATGATCTCGCGGGTTTTGAGTTCAAGCCCTGCATTGGGATCTGTGCTGACAGTTTAGAGCCTGGAGCCTGGAGCCTGGAGCCTGCTTCAGATTCTGTGTCTCTGTCTCTCTCTACCCCTACCCTACCCTCTCTCTCTCTCTCTCTCTCTCTCTCTCTCTCTGTCTCTCTCTCTCTCTGTGTCTCTCTCAAAAATAAACATTAATTTTTTTAAAAGAATCATTTTGCTGTTCTGTTGACAGCAGACCATGGAAAACGGGCAAGAATTAAGAATGGAAATCAGTTTGGGGACTACTCTAATAATCCACATGAAAGGTAACAATGACTCAAACCAGAGAAATAAATGTGGAAGTAATGGGAACTGCTCAAATCCTGGACATATGCTGAAGGTAGAGTGACCGTGTTTCCTAAGGGATTGCACAAGATATATGGAGGTAATAGAAGAATCAAAGACGGTCTAATACTTTGACCTAAGCAACTAAAATAATTGAGTTGTTTGTTATGGGAATGGGAAAACTGAGCAGAGTAGCACTACGAGGAGTGGGGACCATCGGAAGTTCCGTTTGGTGCATATTATATTCGAAATGTCTATTAGCCCTCCAAGAGGATATGTTGAATAGGCAGCTGGCTATGCAAGTCTAGAGTTCAAGGGAAAGGTATGAGTTTGTTAGTGTTTAAAACCATGAGGCCAATTGAGTAAAGACATAAAAGGAAAGAGATACAAGGACTGATCCCTGGACCACTCCAAACTTTAGAGGTCTGGAAGAAAAAGGGGACGAAGAGCAGCAGAGAAGGAATAAAACAGGAGTATATGCTGTCCTATGGGCGAAGGCAGTATTTCACGGAAGAGAGAGCCATCAGTTTCATTGTAAGCCTCAGGTAGGGGGAGCTGGGGAGGAACACAGCGTGGCTTAACCATGAGGTCAGGTTAGTGATGCAGAGGTCAGTGGGGACTTTGGAAAGAGCGGTGGCAGTGAAAAAGCCTGATTGAAGTGGGTTCCAGATGGAATGGCAGGAGCTACATTGGAAAGCATGAGTATATATGACACTCCTAGGAGAGTTGCTGAAAATGAAGAGAGATAATGGAGGCGGAAACTTGACGCAGAAGCAGGGTGAAGACAGGTTTTAAGGGAGTTTTTAAGGCTGGGAGAAAAAACTAGCACATGTGTGTGCTGTCGAGAAAGAGTCAGAAAGGAGGAGAAAGGTTGATGGAGAGGCAGAGGGAAGGGAGAGTGAAGTCCTTAAGCAGGAGTAGGAGAGAAAGCACAGGGGGTACAGCATCGTGACGCTCAAAGTTCTTAGGAGCAAATAATAGAACCTACTTAGTTTCTGAGAAAAGGATTTACAAGAGGTGTGAAGCACTCATAACAATCTCTAAACAGGACTGCTCCCTTAAAGATCCGCCCTCTCCTGCTCTGACCTCTGCACCAGCACCTGGGTGTGATGGCCAGCACAGTGGCTGCTGTGACCCAGACACAGCTGTCTGCTTCTGCCACCGCTTTTGCAGAGAGTAATCTGCAATACCTGTGTCACTGCTTGAAACGTGGTGTGGCTGGATGGGCTCCTGTCCCTTGCAGGTGCAAAGCGCCGGAGAGGAGACGGAAGCCCTATGTCTGGCTTCTAATTTGAAGAAATTTTTCAAAATAAAGAAAGATGTTCAAAGATATCAAGTGGTCAAAAAGACATGGCAAATGTCTCTGCTAACGTGGTTCTCATATTGCAAAGTTTAAACTTTTCTTGAATTTTTAAAGAAGACAGAAAAGAATTCAAAACGTATTCCTACAGGGGCACCTGGGTGTCTGTGGGTTAAGCGTCTGACTCTTGATTTCGGCTCGGGTCATGATGCCTTTCTTGGTCGATGAGATCGAGCCCCATGTGGGGCTTCTCACTGAGCTTGGAGCCTTCTTGGGATTCTCTCTCTCACTCACACTCACTCTCTCTCTGTCTCTCTCTCAAAATAAATAATAATAATAAAATAAAATGTATTCCTACATAATACATATTCATAAAAAATGGATTAGCCAATGTTAGAGATCTTCATTTTTTTGGTCACCGATTTGTCCCTCCCTCCCCTCACTTTACATGTGTATATGTGGATCTATTATGTGCATATATATTATATGCACGTATAGAGATTTTATATATATTTATACCTCTATATTTACATATAGGCATGCATGCACATACACACAAATTTTCTTATCTTCATAAGGTTTGAAATGGAATCAGCACTCACGTATGAATAAAAAAGAACTTAGTAAAGTTTTATTCTGTCATTCTACATTAACGGACTCAGGCAATTTGTGTTCAAAGTAAGCACATTATGTCAAACACATTTTCAGGTTCAATGTTTGTGCTTATTTGCTTACTTTAGCTCTGAATGATGATTCCTATTTCTAAAGCAATTGGAAGAATTTGTAGTCACAGGACACGGTTTGCACAAACAAATATATATTAAAGAGATTTTTTAAACCTATATGCAACCTAAGCAACACCAAATAGCTCATTATTTTACTCAGTAATCCCTTAACATAAAATTCCTTATTTAAACTTATTTCTATTTAAAGTCTCTATACCAGAAACTGAATTAATATATTTGCATAATAGAATGTCTCTCTTTGGGATAATAAAACCTTATGTTTTATGCATTCAAAACTTTTAAGGAGTCATATCTTATTTTTTTCCGCCTAACCTAAAATAAAACTCTAATTAGAATAAAAGTATACTTTTTGGTAGAATATTTAGCATGATTTAAGCAGGGAATTTATCAGATTCTCAAACAGAACTTTGAAGAATCAATATAACATTCTGGGTTCCAACTTTATTGTTAATGACTTTTTTTTATAGACAAATTGAACTCAGCAGCTTACCTTAACTCCAATATTTTTATGCAAAAACACTTTGGGAATGTATAATCGAAGGAGTCATGTTAGCTCTGTAAAGCCCCAGGCCCATTCCATGCACACATTTTGGGGAGCAACTTGAACAGGTTTTAGCTACTCTGATAACTAGTCACCACTGAGGAAATTTCTGTGCCCAAAGACAAACCAACATCCACGGTGCCCTTGGCTTCTAGGGTCTTTGTAGCTATGGTTACCCCCTAAGCACCATAAAGCGACTGCCTCTGGGAAAAAGCCAAGAGTAACAGGGACTAATTATCACTTCCAAAATTACCTATAGGAGATAAAGCTCAGTAGACCAAGCACCTAGGTAAGATATGGCCTAGACTGGATAAGTGAATGAAAAAATATAGCGATTGAAGTATAAGTTTACTAGTGTCGGTTGATGAACAAAGGGAATGAGAATGATTAAGTGGGCTAGTGACCACTCAGAACTCTGAAAACTTCGGAGTCTACAAAACTACGGAGATATGTTTGCCAGAAATTTCTGTTTCTTTATTAGAGTGATAAAAAGGTCTTACTACTCCCAGTATTTTCTAACTCCAACTTACACATACACACATATGTGTACATAGACACTCTCCACAGGTTTATCCATTGACATTTGGTTTTGGTTACACACACACACACACACACACATATATATATATATATATATATATATATATATATATAATTATGAATGTCTTCAAAGATATTTAAGGCACCTGAGCATCCAACAGTTAAGGTTGGCTACTGGCTGTAAGTAGTAAATTATTGTTAACAGATTGCTTTTGTTTGTTCATTTTGCCACATTTATTCATAATAAAGTTCAAGTAACTGTTAAGAACTTTGCAGAGTCTTAGGAATGCCGAAATGAAAACACACAAGCAAAACTGAAGCCTTTAAATTCAGAAGTCCAGGTATGAATCTTGACTCTGCCAGTACTTATTTGGGCAAAATACGTAATCTCTCTGTGTCTGAGATTCCTCATCGGAAGCATTAGGAATAGTGATCTCTCACCCAGACAGTGGGCAGAAGATGACATCCAGTCATGCAAGTAAGATAACTGGAATGTAATAGGGGCAAAGTAGAAAGTTAATTATCATTCATTAGATCTGTCCTCTGGGTAAGAAAATTGTGGGGAGGGTATGGGACATGTAAAGAAAGCTTTTAATTAAAGTATGACAATTTCTAATATGGAAGTATGATATGGAGGAGAAAAAAAGTGCAATCAATTTAGAATGACCATTTTCCCTGGGAAGAATTTGTTTATCTGCCTTTTGAGATACAACAAAAGTTCATCTACAAGATGAGGCTTAGTTGGGATTTTTCATACCTTAGGAATTACAGCATGTTGGCTCTCCTGAGGCTTCTGAAATGCAGATGGGAAAGATAAATAATGACGTGAAACATTTGGCAAGTATCTTGGGGTGGGGTGGGGTGGCGCTGGGAGGAGGCATTCTACAAATAGACATCAGGACTGAGAACACCTTTGCCGATTCACCCTTTCCGTAATCGGGCATCTCTCACTCCCCTATATATGTGTTAGAAGCTGGGGTTCTAGAAGAATGGAGAACATTAAGGATTAATTTAATGAATCCAAGCCTGTGTAATGCCCAATTACCTGCACCCTAAAGCTTGGAACCTTGCAGGTGAGCATCGGTTTACGTATACAACACCCATCTGTCCTACTCCACATATACATATGCATTTTTTGAATTAGGATGGGGATCAAGGTCTCAAGAATAGAATATCGAGTACCGAGCTTTCATTATTTCTGTATGTAGGTCTAAGAACATCAGAAGATGTCATGGCATCTGGGTGGCTCACTCGGTTAAGTGAACGACTTTGGCTCAAGTCGAGATCTCCTGATTCGTGGGTTAGGCCCACATCGGGCTCTCTGCTGTCAGCAAAGAGTCAGCTTGGGATCCTCTGTCCCGCTCTCTGTCTGCCCCTCCCCCACTCATGGTCCTCCCCTCTCTCTCTCTCTCAAAAATAAATAAACATTAAAAAAAGAGATGTCAATTCTTAAGAGAAGGCATATAATATAATATAATATAATATAATATAATATAATATAATATAAAATGCTATCATTGTAGAGGGAGAAAGGAAGCAGCCAAGGAATTAGGACACAGTCCTAGAATAGAAAAACACTACTGAGATTGCCTGTCTACGATGAGATAAAAAGCCATACTAGAATTAAATCAACACACTAATTTCTTCATCAGGATAGTAGTGCTACTAAAAGCGACAGAAGGAAAGCAATCAGCTAAACAGTTGATTTACATTCTGGCACAAGCCAGATGTCTCAGGATGGACCAGTAGCAAAGACCTTGCAGACTTTACAGTCCACTGCTGGCTCCATTTTGAGTAGCATAGCCATGGAGGACAAGAAAAGAGAGAATTTTTTTAAAAAAGGGGTAGAGAGTGGTTAGCCAGGTAAAATGTCACATAATTCAGGCAAGATAAAGGCTGTAAAAAAATATCTCACCTTATGTGTTAGATCGTGTCTGGCAATCTTTGAAAGAATAGTTTGGGGAGAAAAGCAACGTTAGCAGGTTGGTTACTGAAAAGAATAAGCATGTGTGTCATTCAGCTCTGGACTGCCCGCGTCTCGCGTGATACCTGATGGCTGGTAAGCCTGAAGTGGGAAAGTTCGAAGAACGGAATGAGATGATTATGAGGTCATTCTTATTCTGCATCGGTCATTTACTAAGCTACTCAAAGGAGGTTAAAGAGAGTTAGCCAACCATTGATTCTGCATTCCCAAAATATTATCAGATAGTTTTGAAATACAATAATAGGTCAGTTATCATTCTCATAATTTTACTGGTCACAGGAGGAACCATGACCACTCTATCCTTCACTGCTGCACACACCTGCACACAAATCTACACGGGTAATCTAGAGTTGGTAGTGGGGCCAGAATAATGCGTTCAAAGCACAACCTCAACTGAATAGAGCAAAGGGAAAGGACAGACTTTGCGCTCCAGGGGGTTTATCTGTTCCCCACAGAGCGTGATGAACATACAAGTGAATAGCTAGAATTCCCTGTTAGCCTCTGAGTAATTAATGCGTCTTACATTCATGAATGGACACCAAGAGTACGCTTATACTGATGAGCACGGGGTAATATACAGAACTGTGGTATCCCTACAGTGTACAACCGAAACTAACAGAACACTGTATGTTATCTGCCCTGGTTTTGAAAATTTTTTAACAAATAAATGGGGCACCTGAAGGGCCATAATTGGTTGAGCAACCAACTTCGGCTCAGGTCATAATCTCACAGGTTCCTGAGTTCGGGCCCCACCTCGGGCTAGCTGCTATCAGTGCAGAGCCCATTTCGGATCCTCTGTCCCCCTCTCTCTCTCTCTCTGCTCCTCCCCTGCTCATGCTCTTTCAAAAATAAAAAAAATAATAATAAACAATTAGAAGTAAATAAATAAAAAGAATAAACACCATAACTCAATCAAGGTATATTTGAATGATACAGTCTTGGCTCAGTCAAGCCTCCAAAATTTGATCCTGAAATAAGATGAGAAGAAAAGTATAGTAGTCTAAGGACACAAAGAACTTGATTCTGGATGAAACCTGTGCCAATAGCTCACCTTGCTAGCTTTCCGATCGTGTTTTCTTTTAGCCTATGCCACAATGAGAATGTGGCAGGGTTGTTTGCAACAGCATTCTCTATCGTGCCATCAGAGCAGAAGTAGTAAAGGGCTATAGGGCACATAAGTGAATCCATAAGTGATGGTGTAATCTCTTCAATAAAAGAAACCATTCTAAGAATAGAAGAAGATTATGGACTCAGGAAAAGAGGGTCAAGTGCTGCTTTAGAAAAAAGTGTTACATAGTTAGTCATGGATTTCCAGAGTCTTTTTGAAGTAAATTAAAAAAAAAAAGTAGTCCCCTTCAAATAAGAAATATTTCTGAATATGCTAGTCTGTTTCTAAGACCTAGGTTGTCCAACAGACCTTACTGCAATGGTGGCTATGTTCTATATCTCTGTTATCCAATATAATAAACCACTAACCAAATGTAACTAGTGAATACTTCACATGTGGTGTGATGGAAGAACTGAATTTTAATTTTATTTAATTTTTATTGATGTAAACGTAAATAGCTATGTGTGGCTGGTGGCTACCATACTGGACAGCAGAATCCAAGACCTTCAAAAGAGCTGAGCAGGGTTTGGGCTTAATCATTTTGATTGTAATCCTGCCAGTCCTGTCTTCTCACTGAGAAATGAGAAACCACCGATAAAAAAAGATCTGTTGCACATAGGGACACAATCCTAGAGCAGCTCGATAGCTGCCTCATAGGTCATAAGGACCTAGATCTCAATATTATTTGGCCAAATGGAGAAATCATTATCCCTTGGTCCTAAATTAAAAATAATCATCTCAAGTTTGTATTTTTTAGCTTTTTTTATGGAGAAAGTTTAGATACCGAGTTCAGTCATAGTCAGAGAATACAGAACTGGTGGGAGAGACGTTACGTATAAAGGGAAGGCTGAGTGCCATGTGGGGACAATTATTTGTCAGTCTCCTGTTTATCTAGGGGTTTGTATCTTTGATCCTTACTTCTGGCTTTCTAATGAATCTCACAATTTGAATTTTAACAAACAACATATGGCCAACATGCTGCAATACACTTCACAAGCAATAAATGGCCATTTTCTTTGCCTCTTTAAGCAGATAATATCCACATGGAGATTCCGTGGGGTTCTTCCCCATGCTGTTTAGCCTGTGGCTTTATTGCTATCTTCATTATTACAAATGATAAACTTGTACATTTAATTTTTATTGTTATTGTTTTCACAGAACCATGCTGTAGTTACATTCGCCCTTTGCTTCCTTTTTAAAAATATTTTTTTGTATTTTCGTCAACTCTCACATAAATAGAACTCGGATTAAATTAGGAAGTATTGGTAAAATTAAAGAAAAAATTAAAAACTAAAAACATCTAAAGTATAAGCTCTCAACTTATACATAGTTAACATTTTACCTAATGCATATATTTTGAATGAAGCTGACGTTTATTTTTGGTAAATCTCATTTCAACATGCTCTTTAAAAGCTGTGGAAAGAATCTGTTTCTACCTATTTATTCAGTGGTCTAAGAAGTAGGGTAGAGAGAAGCACGCTAATAGTCAATAGAATATGTCAGCAGGCCCAGAAGATACCCACACACTCTCATATGGCTCTGCCACCCAAGGTGGAATGGCATTAAATTCAGGAGTTGGTGCAGTCCATTCATCCTGAAACTCTTCTTGATTGTTGCCTATTCAGAAATATTCTGCTCTTCCTTTCATTCACTTCCAATTTGCATAGAAACAGAGATCAGGAATGACTGTCCGTGCACTCCCTGAAGAAAAAGGTGCTGGAGAAACACATAAGTCAGCATGCACCGAATACCACACAGACCCAGTCACTTCCTGGTCGATTCGTGGAAGGGCACTATGTAATACAAAGGGGAGTCTGGTTTACTCAGAAGTCCTGTAGAAACTGCTCCTTCGAGAGGCTGCTGACCAGCCCCGGGCCATTAATCACAACAAATAAGGATTCTGAAAGGGTACCTAGAACTAGTGAATGCAGTTACTCCAAGTAAAATGCCCAGTAGTCACACGCAGAGTAGGATTCCAGTAGCAGCAACAAATTTCAATACAGCATACTGTCCCTAGAGGATAGGACAGTCACACCAGGGTGTGTTTAATGGGAACAGTGGGTTAAGTCGCCAACAGAAGCTCCTCCTAGTTTCTCTTTAGATTTATAATAGATACCATCATTCTTCCTTTCATAGATGTACCAATCCATTGAGAGTTCAAGACTGATGCCATCTAAATGGGTTCTTGCAAGAGGAATTTGAAAACAGTGTTCTATATTTCAAAGGATCCAAAATTTGTGAGGATTTTCCTCTAAGTTACAATAGGAACTAAAGCAATGTCATGTAGACCAATCTCTTGGAATTATGGAAAACCTGATGCACTTGCTTTAAAAAGTCAATGGAGTCTGATATTGAAAGATAAGGATCACAATAATGAAGTTAAATTCTCAAGATGCTAGCAATAATAAGATTTCTAAAACTAGATATTTTGGCATCCAGTCTTCATGTTTCCAAATGAAATTAATAAGGAAAATGGAGATGGGAAATTAAACCCTTATTTGGCATTTCCATTATATTACAGGAAGGCAGTGAAGTATTACAGTTAATAGGACTCTAGAGCCAGACTACTCAGTTTCAAACCTGCAGGCTTAACCATGTACTAACCTTATAGGACCCTGGGCATGATTTAATTTATAAAAGCCCTTATTAAAAAAACCTCCTTCGTAGGATTAATGCAAGTATTAAATGAGTTAATACATGTAAACACTTAAAAAGTAACTGGCAATGTATAAAAACAGTTAACAAAATATTCATTATTAATATTATAAACATATAACTTTATGAAGTCAAACTAGTCTTAATTAGCACTCTTTCCAGAACCTGACAAAGATGTGTAGAAATAAAGCATGATTAACCAATTCCTTGATCACACTGAATGCTTTTGAATTCTTCATTTATATAAGTCACTTATACCTTCTTGAAACTATTTCAGAAAATGGCACATTCCTTTTATCTCATCTCCCATTCGATTCTCCAAAGATCTTAAAATTTATGGAGTTTCCTTTAAGAATTAGTCTTATTGCAGCTATGTAGCCTCATTCAATAACTTAGATTTCATATTATCTTTGTGTAGAACAAAAAAACTAAGTATTGGAAAGCTATGTATTGAACTCACATGCTTTTTTATGTGTTTGTTTGATTTGCCTTTCTCCCCGCCATTGTACAAGAATGGACATATGTTCCTTAAATTCATTTATTAGAGTAGTTTTTAAGAGGAGACTTTCAACATCAGATGAACACAGGCATGAAAACAGCACACACACACACACACACACACACACACACACACACAGATTAATCTTTTTTTCATAGCACTCAGACAACACCAGACTAGGAAAATGCTGGTGGTGAGGCAGGAGGCATCATAGATGTAGTCAATGAATACATCATACAGTTTCAGCTTAGAAAACCTATTTTAAAGACTTCGTAGAAGCAAACTCATTTGCAAAAAAAAAAAAAAATCAAGAAAATTTCATAGCTTTTATTTTGTGTTCTGTCATTGGAATACAAATGGGATCAATGTTCATATTCTTTCCTGAACTGGAAAACTTAAAATCAAATATAGCAACAGTCTGCAGTCTGGGAGTGATGACTCAGGGTCAGTCTTACAGGCCAGGTAACTCGTGATCACAGAGCTTTCCTGAGAAGAGTACTCTGGAAAAGACAAAAAAGCCATCTATGTTCATGGGACTTTAAAATATTAATTAGTATTTTAACATCGCTGAGAGAGACATGGCAGCGTTTCCCAAAGGGAGAGCCCAGAGACACGACGTATTAGAGGATTCGCCTCAAGCCTCAAAGCTATGTTATCAATAGAAGCACAACCGAATCATTTTGACTCTTCTACATGAACACCTGTGTAGGGTCTCCCTTTAGTTTTTGTCTTCCAACGTTCTGGAGATTCATCTTCATCACCTAAAGAGCTAAATTTGTAAATTCATCGTCTTCTGTAGATTCCCTGCTTCACACATCGGTTGCTTTTAATCATTCTGAATATAGTTTCTTTGTAAGTGGTAGGTTTTTACTGACTGGATGCTTGAAGGATAAATTTTTTGATTTCCCCTACAATTCAACAAATTCTCTGGGCCATAGATGGATGATGCGATTGTTGCATTCAGTTTGATTATGCTCTATGAGCTTTTTAGTCTGCATATGAAAGATTCACACCAGCTCAGGAAAAAAAGGTGTTTTCAGTATATGTTTGAATGATGCTTCTCTTCCAAATGTTTGACTGATGCGTCATTATATTTATGATTATTCAATCCCTGTTTTTCCTCACTTTCTGGGGGAGTACAAGTTTTCCTTTACTTTGATGATACATGCATCTTCTCTTTTACTTCTGTCTTTTGCTCGTGGGGGTGAAGATAAACTGTGTCTGTCACTACATTTTAACTTCCCCTTTACTCTTTTCTTAATTTCTTCAAAATATACTAACTAATTTCGACTCCTCGTTTTCTCCTTATAGCTTCTCCAGTTTATGTGATTATATTCTATCCCATCATTTTTTTAAGGATATCAGGCATATCAATCTTCTCAAAGTTTCATCAGATTCCTGTAGCAAATCACTTACAGTAATATGCTCTTCAGAGAGGCATTCTTTGGTGGAAACATCTGGAGAATACTTGTTTTCTCTTTTCGTTCACTATGATTTCAAAGACCTAATGCAGCTCTTGTTTTCTGTATATCCATCTTTGAATGGCATGAGAGCTAGTCAGCATTTTTTAGTATATGAGCAATGGAATGTCCTTGCTTCTCTTTAGTGTTTATGTGAAAATGAAAAGCTTCTCTTTCTAAACTTCATCTCCTAAGATAAGGCTGTTATGCCTAATAATCATCAATTCACACTGGCCATCCTTTGGACTTTCTCCAGTTTGAATTTTTCAGTTCTCTGACATAGCCTTTTAGACAGGTATAGGTGTTCACTATCCAATATGAACCCCTCCTGGTGTCCTATCTCTGCTCCCAATTATAATGCTTTCATTCGCATCATAGGATAGTGTGCTTACCTCCATCCATTCTAATTTTTAATTTGTGTTGCGTATAAAGAGCATATAATTTGTGTTGCATATAACCTGGAGGAACGAGGAAAAGGTAAGCTTACATTTTGCATCCTCTCCTATTGATTTATTTATTTGTATCAGTGTAGTATCACCATGTTTATTTTATAATTGGGTTCCATTACAATGCTACATTATTTCCTTTGTTGCTCAAATTATTCTAGCTTTGTCCATTGGGAGCTCTTTCTATGAGGTTTCTATGTGCCTTTAATAAGCCCCCTATCTTTTGTTTATTTGAATACTTCCTTACTTTGTGGCCCTACAAGATTCCTGAGGCTCATTTTGTATATTTCCAGCCTGAGCCCTGGAATCAGCCATTTCCCTAGAGAACCCTGGTTTCTTTTATCGGAAAATGCTATTTAGAATCAAGATACAGGTGCTAAGTATGATCTTTCTTTAAAACCAACAAACGAATGAACAAAACCTGTAATAATGAACTGATGTTTACTTTCACAAATATCTGAAATTCAAGTGTGTTTATGCTCATAGTTTGTTTTGCTTTTGGGCAAAACCAGTCAATATTATATCTCACAGAATAAAAATGATGAGATGTCTAGCTTCTAGTTTAATGTTTTTCAGTAGTATTTGATATTTTACGACTTCATCTAATTCAATTGTTACCTTTTCATATTGTGACAATTTATTTGAACAAAATAACAAATTTAAAATGTTTACACAAACTGAAATTAAAGAGAGTCTGCATGTTTACTTTAGGGGCGCCTGGGTGGCTCAGTCATTTAAGCGTCCAACTTCCTCTTAGGTCATGATCTCGCGATTCGTGAGTTTGAATCGCGAGATTCAAACTGGGTTCTGTGCTGACCGTTCAGAGCCTGGAGCCTGCTTCTGATTCTGTGTCACCCTCTCTCTCTGTCCCTCCCCTGCTCACACTCTGCCTCTTTCTCTCTCTCTCTATCAAAAATAAATTACTTTTATTAATATAAATATATTTAATTAATTATATTAAATATATTAAATTAAATATACATTATTTTTAAAATAATAATAAAATTATAAACCAAGAGATGATATAATTTTATTTATGAAATATATGTCTTTAAAATATCTTTCTTTCTTAGTTTTTTTTTTTAACTTTTTTTTCAACGTTTATTTATTTTTGGGACAGAGAGAGACAGAGCGTGAACGGGGGAGGGGCAGAGAGAGAGGGAGACACAGAATCGGAAGCAGGCTCCAGGCTCCGAGCCATCAGCCCAGAGCCCGACGCGGGGCTCGAACTCCCGGACCGCGAGATCGTGACCTGGCTGAAGTCGGACGCTTAACCGACTGCGCCATCCAGGCGCCCCATCTTTCTTAGTTTTTAAATAAAAGATTAGAAACAGAAGCCTTGAACTGGTAAGAGAGAGGCTAGTTTTGTTATTGTTGTTGCTCTTTTTAATTTTGGCACTTACAGCCTGAAAAGTATGTCACAAAATAATATAACTCAGCATATTTGGTATCTCTTATAAAGCCAATAACAGGCTTGGGTGGCTAAGTCAGTTAAGGGTCCAACTTTGGCTCAGGTCATGATCTCCCGGTTTGAGGGTTCGAGACCCGCGTCTTGATAGCTCAGAGCCTGGAGCCTGCTTCGGATTCTATGTCTCCCTCTCTCTGCCCCTCCCCCGCTCACTCTCTGTCTCTGTCTCTCTGTCTCTGTCTCAAAAGTAAATAACTTTTTTAAAAACGCCAATAACAAAATAAGCAATGCCATTAAACAATAAGCCATAGTTTCTGGAGCAGACAATTGAAGTGGAATCAGTAGAGGGATAAATACTTTCACATGAACTTGAAAAGAATACAAAACACAAAATTCTAAGGAAAACTATATTGTGTTTGGAACCTGGATATATGGATTCAATTCTGAACCCACAGGCAGCTGTCTGTGTAACCTTGGGCTAGTTAACAGATCTGACCTACAGTTTTCTTATTGAAAACTGAAGGGAATTTCCCACTGAGCTTATTTTCCAGCATTCTTGGGAGATCAAATAACATAATGCACATGAGGGCTATTTTTAAATTGCAAAATGCTATGTAAATCACTTTTGTTAGTCTTAATGAATATGCATCATGACATTGTAAATAGGAGCTGGAATTCTTGGACTGAAAGGAAAAGCATAGATAATGAAGTGATTTTAATGGGCTGCCCTAAGAAACCCAAAGCTCATCTCTGTAATCCTAACAGCTAGCAGGGTACAACATTGATCCCAGTTAGTAAATGCTTGAATAAATGTGAAGAACATCAAAAACTCTGACTCTTCTCTCTCTGTTTCTACTGCCAGTGGTCTGGTTCAGCATGACCAACTTTGATGGCCTTTGGATCAACCAGCTTCTCTTTGTATTCTAACCAATTAGCCTAAATAGTACTCCAGGAAGTTACCCTTCTAAAGCCCGGTATCATCATGGCATTCCACTGATCTGCAATAACCAATGTCTCCTCATTGCTATAGAAAAAAGTATACATTTCTCAATACGATATTAAAGCCTCCAACTGACCTTTCCATATCCATTTCCACTATTCCATCACACAAAAGTTATTTATGCCTCAACTAAAGTGGAGTGCTTTTTTTGATAAATACACGCTTTTTCCTGCTTCTACTTAAGAATGATAGGTAGTACTTATCACAAGCAAGTGACAAGTGTGTCTTTACCTCTTGCTAAATAGTATTACATTGACAACCCTACATAAAGGAAAAGGAAAGGAAGTTTGAGTAAATACAAATTACTAACACTTGTGTTCAGCAGATGAAAACTACGCAGAAGGAAGAAAAGACCATGAATAATCCTAGATAAATTAATGGTTTAGAGTATCAGGCTTATTGGGAATTTAAAGAAAAGGATTGCCAAATAGTGAGAGGAAGTTTTGAAGAATAAGCAGGACTTGAGATGGCTCTTGAATGATGACAGGAACATATCTCTATGCTGTCTGCACATAAGGGAACATTCTCATTCAGGAGAAAAAATGGGAACTACCTGATGAGTGCAAATATTGTGGTCATGACTATCCCATAGTCTTACATTGATTTATCCTTTTATTTATTCATTAATTCAGCAAATATTTATTGAGTACCTAATTTGTGCCAGACCTTTTTCTACCCACTAGAGATAAAACAGTAAACAAACAAGCCCCAGGTCTCTAAGAACTTCCATTTTAGCAGGAGCAGACTGACCAAAACAAACAAATAAATGAATGTACTATGTCAGGTAGCAAGAATGAAGAAAAATAAGGCTGAGGGTGGTGATGGACAGTCATGGGGTAGGATGGTAGCTGTTTTATACGGGAAGGTCAGAAAAGACTTCCCTGGTGAGTGTGTGTCTGGACAGACCTGTGTACTTGAGGCCGTGAGTCATGCGCATACCCAGGAAAAGGCCAGTCTAGAGGAGAGGAAGTGCCAAAGCACAAAGGCAGGAGCATGCTTGAAGACTTCTGGAACAATCACCGGCCTTTGTAACAGTCGTAGAGAGAGCCAGGGCAAAGAGGGTTGGGAGACGAGGTCAGAGAGGTAGCTGTGAACACAATCATCTGGGGCCTTAAGGTCAGCAGATGGACTTTGGATGCTATTCTGGGAAAGACAGGATGTTAGTAATTATCTGTGGGCAGACAAGTAACTCGATCTTACCTGAGTCTAAATCAATCCTTCTGGCGGCTGCTGAGAATAGACCTTGAGAGAAATCAGAAGGAAAGTGGGAGGCTGAGGAGGCTAGAGTCTCATTCAGGTGAGGGAACCCAGGGTTGACCCAGGGCAACACAGCAGATTTGCTGAGGCTTGCCCTCCTTGGTTTCCTGCTGCCTTTGGAAGAGCATACCTCCTTGACTTGTCCTCAAGGCCAGCGTGGTGCTGATCTCTCCTTTGGTCACCAACCGCATTTGCCTCTTTTTGCCTTCTTTCCACCATTTTTGACTCTAGCTCTTCTGCCCCGTCTTTCAGTGCAGAATCTTTGTACAGATTATTTCCGCTGCCATAAATATTTTCTTTCCTATCCTTATTCACCTAGTTGATTAGTCTCACCTTTTACATTTTACTTCTTCAGAGAAGTTCTGTCAATTTAACTCATAGGGTCAAATTCTCTCAGTAGAGGCTCTTGTCACATGCCGTATTTGCACACCAAAGCAGTGGATGTGATTGTAATTTTACACCTATTTATGTGACTTTTTGGTTATTATCTGTCTATCCCATCAGAGCGTGGGTGCAGTGAGGGAAAAAAATCAGGTGGATTTCTTTGCTTGTTGTGACCCACATCAGAGCCTAATATAGTGTTTTTATTTGTTGAGAAAGAAGAAATGAACTTCATGTAGGTAGTTGAACCGAAGTTTACACAAACAGACCTGTATTTGGCATGAGAATCCATGGGTTAAGATCAGACTTTCATGTCAAAACTGAAGGACTTTCGTTTGTCCATATATAAAATTCATAGTTTGGGGGTCAACTGGGATAATCGACTATAGGTTTTCCTCAGGCTTTAAAATTTAACACAAGTAAGTATTCTTATTGACAGCATTAATTTGCTCTTCGGAGTATAGCATTTGTGATATTTGCATAATGCCAAGAAATTGAGTAACTGCAATTACATTTTTGTTTTCAGATTAAGAAGAATGAGTCTGAAAAACTGTAAGTACGCACAATAGTAGAAGAGGTCACCTGTTAAAATGGACATGAACTCTAGAGTGAATTAAGATAGGAAAGCTTGAGTGAGAGATGAATCTCATGAACATTTCCATAGCTCTACAAACAGGCAGAGGAGACTGGTGCCTCCGTGTGGTAACTTGAGGGATGTGTGCTCAGCACCAGCATGTAGTGGCCTAAAAACTGTTGTTAGTGGATGGGGCCTCGGGAATATCCATGAGTTAAACAGGTTTCTCAGTAGCCCCGAGACAGGAGGCTAGATCACTCTCTTGTAGCTAATTTGGTACCCAGGTAAGAGGTCAGTGTAGGGGCTTAACATCCATCCATTTCCTTTTTTTTTCCAATATATGAAATTTATTGTCAAATTGGTTTCCATACAACACCCAGTGCTCATCCCAAAAGGTGCCCTCCTCAATACCCATCACCCACCCATCCCTCCCTCCCACCCCCCATCAACCCTCAGTTTGTTCTCAGTTTTTAAGAGTCTCTTATATTTTGGCTCTCTCCCACTCTAACCTCTTTTTTTTCCCTTCCCCTCCCCCATGGGTTTCTGTTAAGTTTCTCAGGATCCACATAAGAGTGAAACCATATGGTATCTGTCTTTCTCTGTATGGCTTATTTCACTTAGCATCACACTCTCCAGTTCCATCCACGTTGCTACAAAGGGCCATATTTCGTTCTTTCTCATTGCCATGTAGTACTCCATTGTGTACATAAACCACAATTTCGTTATCCATTCATCAGTTGGCGGACATTTAGGCTCTTTCCACAATTTGACTATTGTTGAGAGTGCTGCTATAAACATTGGGGTACAAGTGCCCCTGTGCATCAGTACTCCTGTATCCCGTGGGTAAATTCCTAGCAGTGCTATTGCTGGGTCATAGGGTAGATCTATTTTTAATTTTTTGAGGAACCTCCACACCGTTTTCCAGAGTGGCTGCACCAATTTGCATTCCCACCAACAGTGCAAGAGGGTTCACGTTTCTTCACATCCTCTCCAGCATCTATAGTCTCCTGATTTGTTCATTTTGGCCACTCTGACTGGCGTGAGGTGATATCTGAGTGTGGTTTTGATTTGTATTTCCCTGATAAGGAGCGACGTTGAGCATCTTTTCATGTGCCTGTTGGCCATCCGGATGTCTTCTTTAGAGAAGTGTCAACATCCATCCATTTCCAAAGCAAAGGAAGTATCCACCTAGTTGCCATTAAACATATCACAAGCATCCCCAAAATATTCAAGAGAAGGAAAACAAGGGGAAGACAAATATACTGTATAGGTAATTGTCAGATTAACCTGCTTAAAACTACACATTATATTTGTGTGTGTTTGGGATGGAGAGTGATAATGCTGAACACGGGAGCAAACCAGTATTTTCTCTGAGCCAAAATTTGACAAGCGTCAGGACAATGAGAGTAACAAGAAGAAAAGTGTTTGAGAAGACACACGCATTGATTCTTTTATCTTTCTGTCCGAGTAAGGAAAATAAAATTTTGATTGACACAGTAATTTATACTCTAGCAACCTTAGGTAGAAACAAAACATTCCCTCTCTCATACAGACCTAAAAATTCCTGTCTCATCCACGTCCATTCCTCATCGTACTACCAGAAGAACTCACTGGAAACACCTGTAATATGACAGCATGTTCTCTCATTTTGAGAAATAATCAATGAAGTTGTCTGAAGATAGACAAGGAAGTGGCATCAGGATAATTAAACACACACATTCATCATGTGTCACACTTGAGAGGTAAGCTGTGTATAGAATATGGGGGTATAATATTTCTGAGTGCTGCATTAAAAATGTGATAGTTTTATGAGCAGCACCAAGTCTGGCCTGGGAGTAAGAGAATCTATTTATGCCTCAGTGATGGCAAACTGTCTATTTAATGAAAAGTCTACAAAACAAAACCAATAGCTAACTATTTAGTTTATCAGCTAACAGTCTTAAGGAGACAGATCACGTCTTACCTCGGACTCTGTCATAAGTAGCAACAGCTTTTAAAGAAGTAAGTCCATCTACTCACATGGCTTGAATTGGATTTCATTTTTCTATTTGTTCCAATGCCCAGCCTTCATAACTAGTCACTGTTGGAAATTCGGGAGCATAAACCTCAGAATCAATATTGGTGACATTATTTATATCCAGAGAAAAGAAACGCCTTTTGAATAGTGCACACCCTTATGAACTGCCTTCCGTTTCTTTTTTTTTCCCTCTGTCTTTCAAATGACAGAATTATTTCAATTCTACCAAATTTCCTGGGTAACAAAAATTCAATGAAATTCTCCATCTGGCAGGATAACATTTTGAACCATTAAGCAACAAACCATTTTTAGTTTCCAAGCATGTACTATTTATTCTTGTCATTGATACTTTGCTATTGATAACGATAGCATTAGCCACATGAAACTTAATATCATCCAGTACAATAAGGCATAGTTAGGGAAGGAAATGACTTTAGCTAGGGGCCAAGAAGGGCTTCCTCTGTTTCTTTATAAGCCAGAATCAAGCACATGACACACATATTATTGACTCTAGTTCAGGAGGCATTTACCATTTTTTAAGACTGTCTTTTTTTTTAACAGTAGAGCAGTTTTGGGTTTGCAGAAAATTGAAGGGGACGTACAGAGATTTCCCATATACTTTCTGCCTCCATGCACGCAGTGCCTGCCCCATCATCTGACCAGAGTGGTACATGTTTTACAATTGGTAAACCTACATTGATACTTCATACTTACTCAAAGTCCAGAGTTTACTGTAGGGTTCACTCTTGGTGTACATTCTATGGGTTTGGACAAATGTATAACGACATATTCCCACCCCGATGATACTTTGGTGTGATCTTTTCACTGCTCTAAAAATATTCTGTGCTTCACCTATTCACCACCACCCACCCCCGCCCCCCGCTACGTCTGACAACTACTGATCTTTCCAATGTCTGCACAGTTTTGCCTTTTCCAGAAGGCCATAGACTTGAAATCATACTGTATGTTGCCTACCTTCAGACAGGCGTCTTTCACTTACTCATATGCATTTAAGCTTCCTCCACGTCTTTTCATAGCTTGATAGCTCATTTCTCCTCACATGGTTAACTTTTCATTGTCCGGATACACAACCATTTAATTTATTCCCTCACCTACTGAAAGACATCTTGGTAGCTTCCAAGCTTTGGCAATTACGAATAAAACTGCTATAAACAAACATCCATGTGCAGGTTTTTGTGTGGCTATAAATTTTCAGCTTCATTGTGTTTGGACAAATGTATAATGTATACATTTATACTTGTATAAATACAGAGGAGGACAATTGCTGGGTCCTATGATAAGTATATGTTACGTTTTGTAAGACATTGCCCAACTGTTTTCCAAAGTGCCTGTAGCACTTTGCACTCCCACCAGCAATGAAAGAGAGTCGTTCCTGTTCTACATCTTTGTTAGCATTTGGCATTGTCAATATTTCAGGTTGGGGCCGTTCTAAAAGATGTATAGTAGGATATCATTGTTCTAATTGGCATTTCCCTCATGAAATATGGTGTTGACCATATTTTCATGATTATTTGCCCATCTGTATATCCTCTGTGGTGAGGCATCCATTGAGATCTTTGTCCTATATTTGGATGAGGTTGTTTGTTTTCTTACTGTTGAGTTTTAAGAGGTTTTGTTTTTTGTTTGGGTGTATTTTGCACAGTCGTTCTTTATCAGATGTCTCTTTTGCAAGTGTTTCCTTCCAGTCTGGGGATTGTCTTCTCATTCCTTTTACATCGTATATAGGAAAGCAACTTCACTTGAAGGAGTGCTAATGTAAATAGTAATGTGTTTTTAATTTCAAATTCTACTTGTTTATTGCTGGTATATAGAAAATGTACTTTTGTACATTAACTTTGTATCTTACAATCTTGATATAACTGCTTATAAGTTCCAGGAGGATTTTTTTTTTGTTGGTGGCTCTTTTACATTTTCTATATAGATACTCAAGTTATCTGTAAACCAAGAAACAAAGGAACTTTTATTTCTTTTTTCCCAATCTGCATGTTTTTTATTGCATTTTCTTGTGTTATTGTATTAGTCAGGACTTTCAGTACAATGTTGAAAATAAGAGGTAAGAGGGGACATTTCTGCCTTGTACCTGATCTTACTGAGAAAGCATCTAGTTTCTCACTATTAAGTTTAATTTTTTTTTTAATCTTTATTTTTGAGAGAGAAACAGAGTGTGAACAGAGGAGGAGCAGAGAGAGAGGGAGACACAGAATCCGAAGCAGGCTCCAGGCCCTGAGCTGTCGGCACAGAGCCTGACGTGGGGCTCGAACTCACGAACCGTGAGATAATGTCCTCAGCTAGTCAGGTGCTCAACCAACTGGAGCCACCCAGGTGCCCCAACTCTCACTATTAAGTTTAATTGTAACTAGGATTTTTATAGATATTCTTTGTCAAGTTGAAGAAGTTTCTCTTTATTCTTAGATTACTGAGAGTTTTTATCATGAGTGAGTGTTAGATTTTGTCAAATGCTTTTTTTTTTTTGCATTTATTGCTATGATCATGTGATTTTTCATTTTTTAGTTAGTTGATACAATGAATTACATTAATTGGTTTTTGGATGTTAAACTAGCCTTACATACCTGAAATAAATTCCACTTGGTCGTGGTATACAATTCTTTTTATAAATTGTTGGATTAAATGTACTAATATTTTGTTGAAGATTTTTACACCTATGTTCATGAGAGATATCAGTCTGTAGCTTTCTTTTCTTGTAATGTTTTTGTCTGGTTTGGTATTAGTTTAATGCTGGATCCATAGAATTTTGAGTTAGGAACTATTCTGTCTGCTTCTATCTTCTGAAACATAGTGTAGAAAATTGGTATAGTTTCTTCCTTAAATGTGTGGTAGTATTCAATAGTCAACGCATCCAGTTCTGGTTGGTGCTTCCCATTTCAGAAAATTATTAGTTATTGATTCAATTTAATAGTTTTAGGTCTATTCAGATTGTCTATTTCTTCTTGTGTGCATTTTGGCAAATTGTGTCTTTTAAGGAATTGTCTGTTTCATCTAGGTTATCAAATTTGTGGGCATAGAGTTGCTGATTCTATTCCCTTATTAGCCTTGAATGTTTATAGGATTTATTGTGATGTCCCTTTTTATTTCTGATATCAGTAATTTGTGTTCTCTCTCTTTTTTCTTAGTTAACCTGGCCAAAGGCTTACCAATTTTATTGATCTTTTCAAATAACCAGATTCTGGTTTTACTGATTTTCTCTTTTGATCTCCTGTTTTCAACTTTATTGACTTCTGTTTTAATGACTATTCTCTTTTTTCTCCTCTTTACTTTGCATTTAACTTGCTGCTTTTTTTCTAGTTATCCAAGATGAAAACTTAGATTTTTTTTATCCTTCTTCTGTCATAATATTTGCATTCAATGCTATAAATTTCCCTCTAGGCACTGTTTTTGCTACCTTGCACAGATTTTGCTAAGTTGTATTTTCACTTTTATTTAGTTTATAATATTTTGAATTTTTGTGAGATTTCTCCTCTGCCCCCATGAATTATTTAGAAGTATGTTACTTAATCTCCACATATTTTGTGATTTTCCAACTATCTTTGTGATATGATTTCTTTCCTTGGTAGTCTCAGAGACTACAATGTCTGAAGGACATTACATGATTTCTTTCTCTCTTTTGCTTTTCTTGTTATTATAATTTTTAATTTGTTAAGATGTGTTTTATGGCCCAGAATGTGGTCTGTCTTGGTGAAAGTCCCCTGTGTCTTTGAGAAGAATGTGTATTCTGCTGTTGTTGAATGAAATATCTAAGATGTGCATTATTTTTTTTTAAAAAATGTTTATTTATTTATTTTGAGAGATAGAGTGCATGTGTGTGGGAGTGGGGAAGGAGGAAAAAGAGGAAGAAAGAGAATTCCAAGCAGGCTCTGTGCTGTCAGAGAGGCTCAAACCCACAAATCACGAGATCATGACCTGAACTGAAATCAAGAGTCAGACACTTAACCAACTGAGCCAACCAGGTGCCCCTACAGAGGTGCATTATATCCAGTTGATTGTTGGTATTGTTAAGTTCAACTATGTCCTTACTGGTTTTCTGCCTGTTAGATTTATCTACTCTCTGAGAGTGCAGTTTTGAATTTTTCATAGTTTATGTATTATTTATGGCTGCTTTATACTACAATGGCAGAATTGAATAGTTTTAATAGGAACAGTATGAAGTCTAAAATATTTAATATCTGGTCTTTTGCATAAAAAGTTTTCAGACATTTATCCTATTTTTTTTGTTTTTTATTTACTTATTTTTTTAATTTTTTAATTTTTTTATTTACTTAAATTAACACTATTATTTTCCTACTAACTTATTATATTAAATACTAAACTCATTAATTTTAAATATTTTTGTAAGGCATATTTTATAGTTATAAATGTCCCAGTGAGTATTATTTAGCTGTGGCTAAATATGTAATGTTTTCATTGTCGTATCCTTTTATGTACACTTTATAATTTTGATAATTATTTCTTCTTTGATGTAGAAGCTACTAACAAATTTTCTCTCATTTATCAGCTTATTGGAGAATTGGTTATACTTTTATCAATGATTTCTAAATTTACTACTTCCTAACTAGAGATAATGACCTATAGGATATTGATTCACTGGCATTTGTTGAAATTGTTTTGTGGCCTTTTCCATGATTGACTTATACATATTTCATGAGACCTGAAAGAACAATACATTCCTTTAATATTGAACATCAGATTCTGTACACATTCACTCAATGGAGCGTTTTTCCCTAGGTGTTATCAATTTTTGAGAAAATTGTTTTAAAATCTAACCCTATCATTGTGTACTTAGAAAATGATTTTGTAACTTCAACTTTTTGTCTTATTTACATTTTGGCTTATATTTTAGGTAAAAATATATTTAGTCTTTTGTATTTTATGTTGAATGATTTCATTCTCCTTAATTAATGAACTCCTTTACCATATTATCTTTCCTCAAGATCTATTGTGTCAAAAATTAAAATTAATGCAACAGCTCTCAGTTATTATGCTATAAATATTCAATAATTTCCTAACTTTTCTTTAATCTTTCTCTTTCCTTATGTTTAGATGGATCTTTCATCATTAACAGACCTGGACTTTGTTATTTTCTTGAATTGGAGAAGTTTTGTCTTTGAAATGTGTTTATTGACAGTGTGCTTGGCAGTTTGGATATTTTCCTACCATTTGATTTCATGTTTTACAGTTTCCATGCTTTTTCTTTGATTCATGTATATGTGACTATATATGTACACATGTTCAAATGTTCATATATATGTTAAGTATATGTGTATACATACGAATATATATTTTCCCTAACTTAATAACGTTAATTAAATTCTCAAGTTTGGTTTACATTCCCACTAGATACTATGTGTATATAGTTCACATTTTATTAGTTGTGTTTAAATTTTTAACAAAAACAATATTTGTTTAACGTCTCTTCTCCCCATCTAAACAAGAATTGTAGATTGATTTAATCTATTCAACTCTGACTCATCTTCCTTCATGATGAATGTGTTTAAAATTTGGGTTACCAAATTTGGCTTTCCAGTTTAAACATTATCATTAGTGTCATCATCAATGATTACTTAGAACTACCTAAACATTTGCCAACAATTTTCTCAAAATTGCTGTTTGCATGCCAATCCTTCCATACTTCATTCTTTTAATATAAGTGGAAATTTCAGAATTATTTTTTCTAATTTGTTTTTATTTTGTATTCACAACAAGAATTTAACTGGGCACAGAAGCAGAAGTAAATAGATATTCTCTCTCAGCACTTAAAAATGCCATTCCATTATTATCTGGCCTTTATTATTTTTGATGAGACACTTCCTTTCATTGAAATTCATGTGGTGTTTGTTTGCTTTTAACAGATAAACTTTCATGTTTAGATTATTTAACTATTTTTAGTGATTTTTGTATTCTATATTCCCATATGGTTTGTGTAAAAATGCACTATTACTATTTATTCTGCTTTGTGGTTGGTGTCATTCCTTAGTGTTTTTTTTAATATAATTTATTGTCAAATTAGTTTCCATACAACACTCAGTGCTCATCCCAACAAGTGCCTTCCTCCATGCCCATCATCCATTTTCCCCTCTCCCCATCTCCCCCATCCACCCTCAGTTTGTTCTCTGTATTTAAGAGTCTCTTATGGTTCGCCTCTGTCCCTCTTTGTTTGTAACTTTTTTCCCCTTTCCCTTCCCCCGTGGTCTTCTCTTAAGTTTCTCAAGATCCACATATGAGTGAAAACATATGATATCTGTCTTTCTCTGACTGACTTATTTCACTCAGCATAATACCTTCCAGTTCCATCCATGTTGCTGCAAATGGCATGATTTCATTCTTTCTCATTGCCAAGTAGTATTCCATTGTATATATAAACCACACCTTCTTTATCCATTCATCAGTTGACGGACATTTAGGTTCTTTCCATAATTTGGCAATTGTTGAAAGTGCTGCTATAAACATTGGGGTACAAGTGCCCCTATGCATCAGCACTCCTG
The DNA here is from genome assembly GCF_014898765.1 of Herpailurus yagouaroundi. Classification (NCBI taxonomy): domain Eukaryota; kingdom Metazoa; phylum Chordata; class Mammalia; order Carnivora; family Felidae; genus Herpailurus; species Herpailurus yagouaroundi. Next base: position 59,809,787 of record NW_024412396.1, read on the forward strand.
TATCCCTTGGGTAAATTCCTAGCAGTGCTATTGCTGGGTCATAGGGTAATTCTATTTTTAATTTTTTGAGGAAGCTCCTCACTGTTTTCCAGGATGGCTGCATAACTTTGCATTCCCACCAACAGTGCAGGAGGGTTCCCATTTCTCCACATCCTCACCAGCATCTGTAGTTTCCTGATTTGTTCATTTTAGCCACTCTGACTGGTGTGAGGTGATTATCTCAGTGTGGTTTTGATTTGTATTTCTCTGATGATGATCCTTTGTCTGAATACTCATGTCTGTTGTGACATCTGGAATATTTTTTGTTAGTTAAAAATGACTCTTTACATTTTACACTTGCCTATTCTATTGGGTTCCTCTGAAATAAGTTTGGAGATACTTAGCCAGTCTTTTAACTGTGTCTTCCATGTCTTTTGATGTCTTTTCTATGTTTAACAAAAAATTTTGTAAATGCATACTTCCACATGGGTAATTTCTTCACTTAACTTTCAATCAATCCATAGTGTGTTCAGCTACGTCTAACTTTCTTCAAGTTTATTTATGTATTTTGAGAGAAAGAGACAACGTTCACAGGGGAGAGGCAGAGAAAGGGGGAGAGGGAGTGCAAGCAACAGAGGGGCAGAGAGAGAGAGGTGGAGAGAGAGAACCCCAAGCAGGCTCTGCACTGTCACTGCAGAGCCCGATGCAGGCCTCTATATCACAAACCATGAGATCATGACCTGAGCTGAAACCAAGAGTAGGACTCTCAAATAAGTGAGTCACCCAGGTGCCCCCAGCTATGTTTAATCTTACTTTGAACGCATCTATTGATTTCTGATATTGAAGACTATATAGTTTTTGCCAAGTGTTCTCATATATTTTTAAAAAATTTTCCCTTTTTTTCCACTTCCTTCCATCTTTTGCTTTTTAACTCTTGGAATCATTTTATTTGTCTTCCAGATTTCCTATAGCATCAGTTTATTTTGTACTATACTTAGCATTATATCTACTGACTTACTTACCTTCATGTACATTATTTCTTCTTGTTTTTGTTCTTTGATTCTAAGCTCACTTTTTCTTCTTGAGTTCCCCTCCACCTCCCGCAGGAGTTTCCCATGAACCACGAGTTGTACAAGTATCCCTATGTAGTAGTATTGTGCATTTTTCCAATCTAATGGCATTTTTACATGAGTTTCTTAGCTTGGAATTTCCAATGCCCTCAAATAATTTAAATTTAGAATCAACACATACATGTGCTAACTTAGATTATTTTGTTCTCATAAGATTTTTTTTTCCTTTTCCATCCAGAACCTAAAGCAAAGTGTTATAGATTCAATGGCTGAAGAGAAGAATTTTTCTCATATTGTTCAATGGAAGGGACAGTTATTCCAAAAATCTTAGTTAAGCAGGGATATTGTATAATTTTGGGGGTTTAAACACGTAGGTCATATTTCTAACTGAGCTTTTATATTCAAAGAAAATACCCCCTGTTCATCATAGTATTGGCCCTTGAGCTTATTTCTATGAATTCTGTTCTTTTTTTCTGTCATTTATATAAAATGTATATATTATAATGTATATATTGTATATATATTGTTTTGTTTCTGTCTTATTTTATCAAGCATATCTGTGTTTATAGCAGAAAAAGCTGTCTGCACTTGTTTGGACCACATGTTGCAGAGATAAGAATTTCAACTAGAACTTCACCTTGGCAAAGTTATTTAATTCCATTTGGTAATATTTTTTTCTTATTTTTACGAGAAAATCTTTGAATTAGATGTGGCTTAGGAGCCTTTCTGCAAAAATACTATAAAGTTATAATTATCTCATGGATTAACTAACTGCTAGAATAAGGAGTACATGCTTGAGTAGAAACAAAATTATAAAGTATGTTAGCAATTGGGAGTACATTTTACTGCCTCTTGCCCTTGGAATATTATAAGAGTTTTTTATACACATATATACCTGATTTTAACAGGTAGTTTTAATGGAAGAAGTTACCGAAAGAAAGGCATGGAAGCAGAGAGAGAATTTTGCAGGAAATGCAAATGTATATATATGTACATAATTATATGTTAAGGATTTTCCCTCTCCCAACCTCCACTCTGCCACGTAGTGCCTTGTAAGTTCTTTTCTTTTCAGCAAAAGTTGATGAAGTTAATGCCTTGTGAGGTTCAGTTGGAAACGCCATTGTAATAGTTGGCATTGCATTTAATAAGGTATAAAAGCAGTAAAATTTTTAATTGGCTTCTGTACTTTTTTTTCCTAGTGATTTTCATCACATTGGATATAAATGACCCAATTGTATTCTGGCCCAGAGAAAGGAAGCAGGTCTCAATTTGACAGATATTAAGTCAATTATTTAAAAATAATTAAAATTATACAAGGAATAAATAAGCAATAAGTCAGGTTAGTTAAGTCCACCATTTGGAGCAGGTTAAAGGTTAATGTGAAGGAGTGGAAATTTTGTTCAGCAGGCAGTGCAAATCCATTGAAGATTTGTTGTACAAATGAGCAACATGAATTCTGCTTTATAAAAATTAATCTAAAACCAAATGCAGTGCATATAAGAAGTTTAAGTTCCACATTATCCATATTGACATAAAACTAAATGTATCAATTAAAAATTATTGGTTCAGTTACTAAAAACCTTCTTATTAACTTAGGCTGCAGGACTCAGATGCTTTAGTCAATGGTGAATCCAGTGGTTTTGAGTATGCATGTATAACTCAGATTTGATTTTAAATGTTTCTGTTCTGTTTAAATTGTTTCTGTTCCAAATGTAGAATTTTAATTTTTCAGCTCTTTTGTTTGTTTTGAAACTTGGTTAGTATTCTTATTATATATAATTGAAGTGTAAATGTCACAGTATTTCTTTAAAAGCAAATGTCAATTAAAGTAAGAGATGTTGGCAATAGACACAAACACACTTCATTTATTATAACATGTTCTGACCTTTTCATTATTTTGGTGGTAATTATTCTATGGCTTTGCAACCAACAAAAACTCAGCTAGATTTTTTGATACAGTTATTTCATCTGATTCAGAGTTCACACTTTTCCTTTTTCTCCTACAGATTGCTGGTGAATTTCTTGCCTATATTTTGAAGAACTCGAACTAGCCAGTATATTGTATCATTAAAGCAGAAAGACTCAACAAACAAACAAACAAAGAAACATAAAACAACTCCTAGCTATTGGTTCATAACTTCTGCATGCACTTTTGGGAAAAAGTGATACAGAGATTCTCACCTCTAAGCCAAACAGAAAGCCAATATTTCTAGGAGAATCCAATATGAATAACAAATTCCTCATGAAAAAAAAATTAAATCCAGAGAGAAGGAAGGAGACACAGATGATTACAGATAATAAGTAGATTATACGGGTTCTGTGTGTGTGTGTGTGTGTGTGTGTGTGTGTGTGTGTGTGTGTTTCTGGTAATGTGTGTATCCAGAAATAAAAGCCATATATAAATGACTGGAGGTTTTCTAATGACTATAACATAACAGAAGCTATGAGTAATGAATTGGCAGGTGCTTGTCCAATGACAGTTAGGGGGTAAATAACTCGTTTGGCCACAGAAAAAGTACAATGGCTGAGAAATGACATCCGAGAAGGAAGTCGAGATCTGGCACGTGTGGAAAATGCAACCCCACTCAGAGCTTAAGACGAGAGATTGCTAACCAGTAAATGACAACTTTTTTAAACCGGTTGGGGAAAAACCTTGAATTACTATATTCTAAGGTGTGTTTAGAAGCAGATGTGACCTGAGAGGACCCATATTCCCACTTAAGTCTGTGGCCATCTGTGGCAACCAGGATTGGACCTGAGGGGGTCTTGGGCTCCACACTTCATTTCTTCACGTTATATGGGGAAGCACCTCAATACAAGGTAGAGGCCCATAATCTTTAGAAAAATGGGGATTATTATTTCATTATTCTTTCAGTCTGACTGGGGCCAATCTCACAGCTCATCAAAGGAAGGAAGATCCACAGGGATCCCAGTTGAGCATATAAACTCAGACGCTGAATTTTGTACTTTGCAGCTTTATATCAACCTACTCTGAAGACATGAATGAGCAAACAAAGGAGGTTTCCGTGATTCAGATTTGTCACCAACATCTTGGGTCAGTTCATGACCATTGTGACAGAAGTTGTTTCATGTTCAACAAACTATGCTTTCCTCTTTAAGCTCAGACTTAAATGGAAGTTAATCCTCATGGTGATTATGCCACTACTTTATCTTGAAGTAAGCAAAATTGAATAATGAAGCCAACTGTTTGCATGATCTAATGCGATCTAATATTTTACTATATATTTCTAATTTTTGACCTAAAGGTTCTAAAAACTTGACACATAAAAACACATATCTCAAAACAGGAGTTGACTAACTTTTTTCTGTAAAGACACAAATAGTAAATATTTTTGGCTTGGCAGGAATATGGTCTCCATGGCAGCTACTCAATTCCGCTGTTTCAGTGAGAAATCAGCTATAGGCAAAATGCAAATAAATCAGAAGGGTTGTGTTCCAATAAAGTGTTATTTACAGAAACAGGTAGTGAGTTAGATTTGGCCCAAGGGCCATAGTTTGCCAAACCTTGCTCTAAATACTTACTACAATAAGCCATTCCCATTCACAGTCTTGAAATCTTTTGTATTTCTAGGGAATCGCCTTCTACTGCACCCTTTTCTCCAAGGCCATGACTACCTTTAGGTCAATGCTTATTCTCCCACAATGGGAAGTTTAAGGGTGATCATTGAGGCTGTCTACTCTAGATCGTGTGTGTCTCCACAATTTCCCCATGAGAAGGAGGATGTAGAGGAAATTCCATGCTGAGTTAAATAAGGGAATAAGGAAGGAGAGGGGACATTGGTATCCCAGGGCATGCCCCCACTTCTAATGAAGCCACCTGATTTAAGTAAAGATAATTTCATTCATTAGTCATAAACCCTAGCATAAATTACTATTAAATTTTCCATCTCATTCTTGTAATATGTTCTGTAACATAGATGTGTCAATTAACAAATAATCTCACTTAAATAAATAATGCTTATACAATGGATCATTTTAATAAAAATAAATTAGACCATCATTAACATTTGATTGTGTTCACAGAAGTATGCTTGATAAAGAGAGCCTAAGACATATAATTGTGTTTAGTATTCAGACAGGTACTCTTTCTTCTAAGTGTTAAAGCATATAAAGTTTGAACCACATGAAATTGCTATTTTTAAGTCAAAAACAATAGAATAGCAGCAGTTTCATGAACCTAAAGAAGCAGTGAAGAAGATTGTAATCTTGGCTGCAGATTTTTCCCATTCAGCACTTTGAATCTATCATGCCACTCCTGGTTTGCCAAGTTTCTGTTGAGAAATCTGCAGCTAGCCTTATGGGTCTTCCCTTTCAAGTTAAGGTCTTTTGTCTTTCGGCTTTTAAGATTTTTTTCTTTATCATTATATTTTGCAAATTTAATTGTAATATGTCTTGGTGTTGGCCTGCTTTTGTTGATTTTGATGGGAGTTCTCTGTGCCTTCTGTATCTGTCTGTTTCATTCCGCAGATTAGGGAAGTTTTCAGCTATTATTTCCACGAATAAATTTTCTGCCCCCTTTTCTCTCTTCTTCTTCTTCTGGGACTCCTGTAATACAAATGTTATTACATTTTATGCAGTCAGCGAGTTCCCTAAGTCTATTCTTATGCTCCATAATCCTTTCTCTCTCTTGTTCAGCTTTACTGTTGTCCATTATTTTGTCTTCCATATCACTTATTCATTCCTCTGCTTCTTCCAGCATTGCCTTCATTGCATCAGTAAAGAAGGTTGTGATTAACTCTTTCCCCAGGGAGTATATAACCTATCTTTGGATAGTTAATCACAAATGTAATGAATGTTACCAGCAGGGAAATGTAGCGTACAATAGGAGCTTAGAGTGGCAAGATTTGACTAGTGGAGGATATCAGAGAAGGGTAGGGGGTATGTATGTGGAGACCCACAAAATAAACAGGATTTAGAAAAGTGAAGTTGGAGATGGGGAAAAGGGCAGGAAGGGCTACAAAGAATGTCTCAAACATTGAGAGTCAATGAATGGCAGGAGAGGGTATGGATGTATTTGGTAATGGATGACACGGTTTCAATAAATTATGTTTCATAAATTATGTTTCATATATATGCATTACATATATATGTGTATGTAATATATATGTAATATATATGATCTATATATATCTTTATATATATGTTATATATGTAATATATATGATCTAAATATATATATATGTGTGTGTGTGTGTGTATATATATATTTTTTCCCCAAAAATATGTTAGTGTTGTTAGATCCAGAATCAAAAGGTAGGGTTAAATTTTCAGTGCTGTGAGAAGCAAGAACTCACAGCCTAGGTTGTTCACTCTCAAAACGTCTAACATAGAAATGCATAGATAAATCTTCAAGTGAATGCATCTCCAAGGTATCCTTCAAAATCTTTCACTTCTGATCAAGGGTTCTATCTCTTCCACCCTCATCTATCAATTACAATATAATAACAACCTCTTTTTCTGACATTCCACCAACACTGTTTTCATGACACCACCATTTATACTTTTGCACCTCCTTGCTTGTGTACTAGAAGTATATTTATGTATTCCAGTTTGTAAGGTTGTTTGACAATGAAAGTGCATTCAGGACATGTCTTTATGTGGAACACACATGGTGTGTGTGAGTCTGTGTGTACATCTTTGTGGAGATCTAATGAGCACTGCAGCATGGAATGTGTTTGTTCTCTCCAGGTGCAGGGACTTTCTCTAGTCTGCAGAACAGCTCTTATGAACAGTTTTCATTGCATGCATTTACTAATGATTTTGAGAATAAAAATTAATATTAATAATTATAATATTATAATAATATTATATTATAATTAAACATCTGTATGCACGATATGAGACTTACTTGCACTATAACCTGGTAGTGATGTTGTGGGAAACGTAGGTGATCCTCTTTCCCACAAAATTTCGGGCAGCTACCATTTACCACAAGTAATCTAAGAAATGTGCATAAGCAAACTGAGTTGAGGACAATTTGGAATCTGTGATTATAGTGTTCTGTATACCAAAAGCACCTACCTTTTATTTGGAGAAACAGAAGTTTGGGCAAAGAAACATCATACCTCTGGAATCCTTCCAAAACAAAACATAAAATAACTTATTTTTAAAGCATCTTCACTTTGGAGGAATGACTGGTAACAACTCCTAACTTTCAGTTTCCCTATTTTCACACATTCCTTTCCTACAAGCCCTTTCACACGTTTCCCTCCATTTGTACCTTGCATGAAAGATGCGGCATTCACATAATTTCTGCATTTGCCTAAGGAGGAGTCATATGCGGAGATGTAGTAATTTACTGCTACCCCACTGCTTTCCTTGATTCCTACTCCTATCTACTCCCCCAAAATTTCTTTAGGAATAAGGGCTTGATTGGAGATGCCTCTTTCTTGGAATTAGTACCTTCTGACGAGTTGCTTTGGGTTAACAAAAAGTCCAGGGGAGACAGGACAGGAAATCTATTGTCACCTTGCTCACTGGTGAAGGGAAGTGGTACCTGCTCTAAGGTTAAATCAAGGACAGCCAACGCCTATTTGTTTTCAAGAAGTTCAAGCATTGAGGGAGTTGCTAGCATCCTTTTCTATTTGAATCAACACCTGCATTTACTTGCCTTGGATAATGAGGAAAAATGGGGTCTCTTAAATATAGCCCTTTGCTATAAATAGACCATCCATCTTAAATTTAATTATTGTCATTGTCAAAGTATAGACTCGGAGAGGCAGAGTGGTGTCGCAGAAATGTTCCTTGACTGGAAGTGGGCACCTGGTTTCAGTCGCAGCTCTGGTACTCATTAAGTGTGTGGCCCAGGTTGATTAATTTCACATCTTTAGGCCCCTCTGTCCTCTGGAGTATCCATTTTCTCACCTTAATGGTTTTCAGTGCATCTTGACTTTCCACTCTTACCAAGGCTGCCTTGACTCAGGACCTCATCTTTTTTTTTTTACTGGGTTTATTATAAGAAGCTCCTCTCTGGTTGCTATTTTTCTAGTCTCACCTCTAAACACCCCAACCTCTGCCAAATTTATCTTTTATATTGAGATCAGCAGCAGCTTACGAAAACGTAGCCTCATCCTGTTGCTCTCTGAGTTAAAGACTTCCAAGGGTTTCCTGTAATTTTCATAAGAAGGTCCAACTCTTTAGCTTGGCGTGGAGCTAACTACAGGAATGGGAGATGCCTATCGTCCTTTCTCAAGAAGTCTCCGGCAGCCCAGTCATTCCAAAACTGTATTTTCCTGAACGTGCTCCTTCTACTAAGCTCTGGATTTTATAATTGTGTCTTGTATTCCTCTCTGCCCTCCTTCTACATATTCACCTGGCTCACGTCTTATAATTCTCCAACAGGCTCAGACTTTGCTTCCTTCTGGAAGCTTTCCCTGAATGGATCTGGGTCTGCCCATTTGCAGATGTTGCACACTGAGAGACAACCTAGTATGAAGCTTCATAGTGGACAGTGACGGTGATTACTCCCTTTTCTGCTTCCCGCCACTCCTAATAAAGTGTGAATTGTTCATTCAAAGGCCTGTGCTTTCATCTTTAGTTCTTTGGCAAGCAACTTGATAAATGCCTGGTGTGCAATAAATGAAAACAAGATGGATAGATAAGAAGACTGAACTCTAATAGTCCATCCATTTATGGCATTCTGTGAATGCATACTCACTCAAAGTAATTTTGCATTCTAGAAATTCACTGTATGGTGTTCTATCTTCCTTTCTGGTACAAAAAATAGAAGTGTGAATTAAGTCTTTGCAGAATACAAAGGAATGCTAAATTCTAAATCTGCACCTGAGATCAAGTGGCAACCAACACTGCACTCTCCACCCCCACCCCCCACCCCTGTTCCACGTCAGTTAGAGTCAACATTCAGCAGAGTCATATTGCACAGGGATGGAGGTTAATAAATACCAATTGCAGTTCAGGGAAGATAAAGGGTGGAGTTATAAGCTTGAGAGCAAAGAGGAAAATGAGAAATTGACAAATAGAAAGTACTTGGGGTTGACCAAAAATTAGATTCATGAAATACTCATTAAGCATATTTTTCTCAAAGCCAATATCAATAAACAGAATGCTTTAAAAAGAGGAAGCATTAAAGAGGCTCCCAAATTTTAATATGATATTTGAGAAACAAGGGAGACTAGAATATAATTTGTGATAAGAAATTAACCACATAGTGGTGAAGAGGAGAGTTAATGGTTTGTAAGCTAAACAATGTGGAATCTTCCTAGATCTATTGGTAAAGACTGTGTGGCTCTGAGTTGGTTCCATAATGTCTCTGGGCATTTTTTTTTTTTTTTTTTGGCTGTGGACTAAGGAAACTGACTTATGTAATTCTGATTTCCTGCCACTTTATCATTCTGTGAGCCTACAAAACACCATGCCAGAATAAACAATGATTTTATGCACCTAATCAGAGAATGGCTGGTTCTCTCTTCTCAGAAGAAAACCAATTACCCCAAGGGATGTTTGGGGAAGAATGAGAATAAAAGCCATTGTTATTTGGGGATGCAGGAAATCTAGCCAGCTTCCAAACAGAATGGACAGAAATTAACAAAGAAAGCCAAGACCTGGGGCGCCTGGGTGCCTCAGTCCTTTAAGCATCCAACTTTGGCTCAGGTCATGATTTCTAGGTTCATGGGTTCCAGCCCCCTGTCAGGCTCTGTGCTGACAGCTCAGAGCTTGGAAACTGCTTCGGATTCTGTGCCTCCCTCTCTCTCTGCCCCTCCCCTGCTGGTGCCTCTCTGTGTCTCTCAACAATAAATACATTTTTTAAAATTAATTTAAAATAAAGAAAGAAAGAGAGCCAAGACCAGCAACTTTCTATCCAATCAGAAGTCATGGGTCTATCTAGAAGCATGAATTTTCCCTTTGACACAAATTCCTCCAATTTGGCAGCTGGTAAAGACCTCTTAGGTCATCTGATACCCTTTTTGAATTTATCTGAGGCCAAGACGGTAAATGATTGGCATTAACTCAGGGGCAGGCTGATCTGTTTCCTGATGACAGCTTTCCTCCTGCCTTCTGCTGGCTCCTACTTTATGCTCAGTGGTTATTTCTCCCTCCTCATACCTTCCCACACACTTGTATATTTCCAATACACCCTCTGAAAGGGGACAAAAAGAGTTCTCTGCTACCTTGGATGGCGAATCTCAGTTCAGTGTCTCCTGCCTTACCTACCCAAATTCTTTGCTCACTCTTCTCTCCCCTAAGGATAACAGCCAAATCATACAGCACAAATTTTCTTAAATCCAGCACCAACAAGAAATGAATATTTTTGCAGAATTAAGTTTCTCAACCCTTTTAAGGCTACCATTTTTATTTATGGAAAATTTTTATTTTATTTTTAAGAAAGCAAGGGATGACTTAATTTGAACATGCCAAAAGATTGATTTTTTTTATTTCCCACGATTGTAGATAAACATTAGTTATCATGTTAAGATCTAAATATAATCATGTAAACTGTAGGCAGAGTCAGGATAGCATCATTTGAACCTCAGTTATTTACCCTAGTTGTGCTACATTTTCTCTCAAATAATTTTTCAGCCTACTCTCTTGTAAATCTTCTCACCATCTGTGGTGTGTGTGGGTAGTTCTTTCTCTGGCTTCTTGCTTTTGAGTACTGAATGTTGTCACAGCAGAAAAAATTTGATTTTTTTTTTTTGCCAGTTTATCTTTCTATGATAAACTATGAGTGAGATGTGCAAGCTTTGGTGTAATGTTTCTTTTAGTACTTGACGCATGCTTTTTATTCATACCCACTTTCTAATAAAAATTTAAATAAGAGGTGCGCCTGGGTGGCTCAGTCAGTTGAGCATCTGACTTTAGCTCTGGTCATGATCTCGAGGTCCATGGGTTCGAGCCCCACGTCAGGCTCTGGGCTGACAGCTCAGAGCCTGCAGTCTGCTTCAGATTCTGTGTCTCCCTCTCTCTCTGTCCCTCACCTGCTCACACTCTGTCTCTCTCTGTCTCAAAAAGTAAAAAATAAACATTCAAAAAACTTTAAATAAGAATAAATAAATAATAGTAACCACCCAGTACCATTTTTTTTTTCATGTTCTGAGCACCTACCTGGAAGGAACAGGGTTGGGGACATGGTTTGCGTTTACCTTAAAATAATAGGTAAGTTGAAAATAACACTGCAAATTGAAGTCTAAGACAAAACAAACAAAATGAAGATTAAAAGGTACGGGAAATAACAAATAAAAAGAAAATAAGAGATTCACATAAATGTGAAAAAGGCACATAATTTGGTTTTATTGGCCGATGTTCACTTCTTGAATTAGTCTCATCGGGGAGGCTCTTCCCTCAGCTACAATGTGCTTAGGTCAGCATTTTTAATTCTATTTTCCACATGTGCAAGGAAAATGAAGTTGTTTTATTTCTCCACTTTCTTAGTTATATTTGATTCCATCTGTTTGTAGCTACGTAGCACTCTGTTTAGCTTGATACTTACACCAACCATAAAACCAGGAAGAGTGATTTGTAATTAAGGACTTAAATATCTTAACAGGCTACCCCAACATGCTTCTTAACGAGTGCTATTGTACTGGGGCTGTCATGTAGCAGGCTTTTTGTTTTTTATTTGTTAAATAAATTAGCATATATTATTTTATGTTATATTGTTAAAGAAGACAGTGTAACTATTGAAATTAGATGCTGCAAAGTTGGGATGGTTTAAGTGTTACTTTAAAATTAACTTTACAGCACATTTTACTAGAACTGACAGAATTTACTTCTAGCTGACACTGAACTATTTTTATAATAAAAAATCCTATATAATTACAAAGCACAAGTTATTGTAAACTTTCCATGGGAAGAAAGAAATCTCTGTTGCTAAAATAATGGTGCAATTACAGAGGATTTGCTGAGAAAGACACTGATGTTGAGACTTCACATGCTCTGTGATCATCAAGAAACTTCATTCTCTGGACATCTGTACTAAAAACGATCTGACAAGGGCGCCTGGGTGGCTCAGTTGGTTAAGTGTCCAACTTCAGTTCAGGTCATGATCTCATGGTCATGACCCATGTCAGGCTCTGTGCTGACAGCTCAGAGCCTGGAGCCCACTTCAGATTCTGTGTCTCCCTCTCTCTCTGCCCCTCCCCTGTTCATGCTCTGTCTCTCTCTGTCTCAAAAATAAACATTTAAAGAAAAAAAATTAAAAAAAATAAATAAAAACGATCTGACAATTTAGATTGGGCCCACAGGAAATTTATGTTTTCATTCTGTTGGGGTTGCTAAACGAATTAATGACATGATAATGTTGCAAGGGGAACAGTAGACCTGGTTAAGGGATCAAGGTTGAAGAATATAATTAATATATATGAGCAGTTCCAAATCCTTTTTAAAGAAAGCATCACACATTTCATAGCTACTTATTTGTTTCTGTATGCAGTTGGAAGTAAACACTGAATACACATTATATGCTAGAGAGATTTATGAGAATTTTAATGAAAAAGTGTAGCAATGTCTAAGTTTAAATATTGGTTTTGCCATTTTCAAGTTGTACTATCCTTGACAAGTTACTTAACATCTCTGTGTTTCCATTACCGGTTGTAAAACGGGGCCCAAAACAGCTTCCTTGCAGGACTTAAGAATTAAAGTTAATAGGGGAGCCTGAGTGGTTCAGTCAGTTAAGTGTCCGGCTCTTGATCTCAGCTCAGGTCTTGATCTCTGGGTCCAGAGTTCAAGTCATGTTGCACTCTGCACTGGGCATGAAGCCTACCAAGAAAATAGAAAGAAAGACAGAAAGACAGAAAGACAGAAAGAAAGAAAGAAAGAGAAAAAAAGAGAGAAAGAAAGAAAAGAAAAGAAAGGAAAAGAAAAAAGGAAAGAAGGAAGAGTGAAAGAAAGAAAGAAAGGAAGGAAGGAAGGAAGGAAGAAAGAAAGAAAAGGAAGGAAGGAAGGAAGAAAAAGAAATACAAGTATATACAACAGTGTTTGATAGGTAGTGAATATTTAATAAGCCTTGTTTCTTTTACAATAATTCCTATCATTCTTTATTCAGTATGTCTAAATTACCTTGATTTACATGCATCATATTTTCTGTACTGAATTGTGTTATTCAGGGGACAGCATGTAAAATGATCTACATTTTTATATTATCATTCAGTTTACAAATCATTTTCACAAATGATCATGTGAAAAATATCATACTATATCACTTACCATTGATTATTTTGATAAAACAAATTTTATATCAAAGGCATAGAAGAATCCAAGGGTTTTCCTAATTTTCCCATATTATGTCAAAATTATTTTCAATGTAATTTATCATTTTTATTTTATTGAGAAAAAACTAACTTCACTTGTTTAAAAAATACTGATTATTTCTTGTTTTGTTTTGTTTTCAGTGTAGGAGAGCTTTGACCTGGGCATTGAAATGGATGTATTTCCTAAAGAAATCATTCTCTCAGAGCTTTACTTTTAGGATCTGGTATGTTGATAAATATCCAGGGTCTGTCACATAATAGAGATTTAATCATTTTTAAAAGGAATTTTAAAATGGATTCCATGTGGTATAGTGGGTAATTATTGTGCAAGGGGCACCCGGATGGTTCAGTCAACTCATTAGGCTTCCCACTCTTGATCTCTGCTCATGTCATGATCTCACAGTTACTGAGATGGAGCCTTCTGATGGGCTCTACTCTAATGGCACGGAGCCTGGTTGGATTTCTCTCTCCTTCTCCCTCTGCCCCCACCACCCCCCCCCCCCACTTTCACACATGCTCTTTCTCTCAATATAAATCAATCAACATTAAAAAAAGATAATTGTTGTATCTATACAAAATGCTCTAGATTTTTAAATTTCAATATTCCCCAAGGATTTTAAACTCTTAAATCCTTAAGTGAAGCCCTTTGTGTTGTTAATGGGCATAACAGGAAATTTAATTTTGTTATTCTTCCATAGATGGTTTCTTTCATTTTCAATATATCTACCAAACCCACCCCCCCCATAAACTGATATTGATCCTAAACTTAGGTCACACAAGCATTCACATGTATCTCCTGTCTTTACTCAGTGATGATCAAGTTCACCATCAATGCATTTCCCATCACAATCAAGGGACTATAGATTGTCAAACACCTTCAAAGATGGAAACATTGACTTAACATCAGCCCCATTTCAATCAAGCTTCTGTCTTCTCCAAATCCTGATGTTCCTCTCTCTCCAGCCTGGACTTCCAGGCTTTTATTTTCAAGATACTCAAAGCAGATCATTTTGCAGTGGTTCTCAAAGCATTGCTTCTAACTCCCTACACCAGAGTTATCTGTGAATATATATATATATATATATATATATATATATATATATAAATGCACATTTCTTGGTCCCCTGCCATAACCTAAATTAGAATCTTTAGGATTGTTTAAATTTACATATTTGGTGGCACCTGGGTGGCTCAGTCAGTTAAGCATCTGACTTCAGTTCAGGTCACTATCTTGCAGTCCGCGAGTTCAAGCCCCACGTCAGGCTCTGTGCTGACAGCTCGGAGTCTGGAGTCTGCTTCACATTCTGTGTCTCCCTCTCTCTCTGACCCTCCACCCCCCTCTCTCAAAAGGTAAATAAACATTTAAAAAATTACATATTTGATGAACTCATGTGCTTTCATTATGCACAAACCACTGAAATGAGAGGGGATGCACTTTATACACCAGTTTTTAGCAACCACCACAAAATAGAAAACTCTTCTCCTAGTTGCTGGCTCCACAAGAAAAATATCAGAATCCAGGGCCCTTGTGAGCATAAATCACAAACCTGTGCAATTCCACACTTCTCCTGGGATAACTGCCAAGTTGCAAAGAAGGCTTAATTTTGAATTAAATAGATTAAATTTCAATTAAGTTTACGTGCTCATTTAACATACTACTGCAGTATTCGATACGCTAAACACACCCATTTAAGCTACCATTTTTATGAATTTTTAGGTATCCATTATAATCATTTGTACCTGTTTTCTATATTCTCCATGAGTTTTATTAAAGAATAATGTAGTAAGCACTTACAATACACAGGCACACCGCTCTTTGAATTTTACATGCATTATCACATTTGATTCTCCCAGTGAATTGCTGGGAGAATCAATAATTATTCCCAGCTTTGCATATAGGAAACTGAGGCTTAGAAAAATCCAGTAAATCATAGTTAACACATGTAGAACTAAGATTCTAACTCAAGTCTGTATGATTCCACATGTCATGTCTTATGTTTTTATGCATTCAGTTACTATTTGCTCTTCCCATGGCAAGTTTCTAAAAGATATGTCTTCCATAGCTGCATACGGTCTTTACATTTTTAGTGTTAACAGGCAACACAATCATAAAGTCAAGAAGGTCAATATTTTCCAGTGCTATCCAACATATCCCCCAAGTCCTACCGCATAGATGTAATCAGATGACAGTTTCAGGCATTATAGTTTGTGTCTATAAGTTTAGCCTATGTGAATGATGTTATCAACCTCATTTCTTTTCCCAGTATAAATCATCCAGTAATAAGAGTGACAGTAAGTTAAAGGCTGATACACTCAACCCACAAACTAGCATTCTTGTTTAATTGCAATATCAATATAAATGTTCATAATAAAGTGAAACCTAAATCAATGGATTCAAAATCATTGAATTAGTTGTGTGCTTAATGCTCCAAATCCCACATGTTTTCTCTCATTTAATTTCGCTGTTAATATTACATCTAGAACCACGTTGCTTCAACAGATAATTGATTAAAGTAACTAAGTGATTGGAAAGATATAATCAGGAATCAGATGCAAACAAAAGTGAGTTCAATCCACCTCAATTGTAACTGGTGTTCATTTAGTGAAATTTGCCTAGAAGCAAAGCTTTGTTATACTGATTCAGAGTTGGAAAGGAACACCAAAGTCAGAAGACACAGCCCTAAGCCCTCAAATCACTGTTCAAGATATTTATCAGTCCTGGTGTTAAAGATGATTATTTGACTCATTCAAGAAAATAGAGAAATGTTTACGTACGCGATACCTTATTGTTAACTATAGACACTGTGCTGTGCCACAGATCTACACATTGGACAGTATCTCCTCCTCCATGCCCTAATAATCACCATTAAGTTATCTATTTCTATACCTTTAACTACTTCAGATGCCTTATATAGAGGAATCAGGAAGTACTTGTTCTTCTGTGACTGACTTATCTCACTTAGCTTAGTGTCTCCCAGGGGCATCCAGCTTGTCACTAATGATAGGATTTCCTTCCTTTTGAAGGCTGAATTATATTCCACTGTGTGAATATGCCACATTTTCTTCATCCATTCATTTGTCAGTGGACATACGGGTTGTTTTGATATTGCGGCTATTGTGAAAAATAGTGCAGTGAATTTGGGAGTTCTTCAACATCCTGATTTCAGTTCCTTTGGAAATGGGATTGCTGGATTATTATAATACTTGTATTTTTTTTTGAGGAACCTCCACACTATCTTTCATTGCTGTAGCAATTTACATTCCTACGAACAGTGCACAAGGCTTTCAATCCCTCCGCAACCTTGCCAACACTTGTGTTGTTGGTAATAGCCATCTTCATAGGTGTGAGATGGTATATTTCAGTGTGGTTTTGATTTGCATTTGCCTGATGATTGATGTCGAGCATCTTTTTGTATACTGACTGGCCATTTGTATGTCTTTGGCAAAAGGTCCTTTGTCCATTGTTTAATTGGGTTATTATTATTATTGCCATTATTGCTATGAATTACTTATATGTTTTGGAAATTAACCCCTTATCAGATATACGGTTGGAAAGTATGTTGCCTTTGTTGCACACAAGCTTTTTCCTCGGTTGTAGTCGCACTTATGTAGTTTGGCTTTTGTTGCCTGTACTTTTGGTGTGCCATATCCAAGAAATCGTTTATTAGGAGGAGAGTGGTGAGTGTCTTTACCACACAAAGAAACCAACAAATAGCAAAAACAATAACAACACCAACAACAAAAACCACAAAGAAACACAGGACAAATCTGAACGCTGACAAGTATGTTTTCTTACCCGGGCTGCAACAATGGTAACATGAATGTGTACGTTTGTCTAGACTCACCAAATTGCATACATTGGTTACGTGCAGTTTCTGTATGTAAGGTATCTCCTAATAAAGAAGCTGGAAAAAAATTAAGAAAATAGCCATTAGAAAACAGTCACACATACCTAAAAGTATTCCTAGGGTTGACTCCCACCCTTCTTTATTCACTCAGATGTTATCTAACCTACCAAGGTGACTTATGATTCAAACTGCTAAAGCCGGTTATATGTGCAGTAATAAGAATAACAATAGGTTGCTGGTCAGCATTAAATTGCTTATAAATACCATCAGAGTTTAACCAATATAATACACACTTTTATTAACCCATCAGATATCTGACATCGTCTTGCACAATAATAGCATTGATGGGTTCTATTAATGACCTCCCTACAGGGGAACTTGGGTGGCTCAGTCAGTTAAGTGTCTGACTCATGATTTTGGCTTAGCTCAAGATCTCAGAGTTTGTGAGTTTGAGCCCCACGTTGAGGTTCTCTCTCCCTGTCTCTGTCCCTCCCTCACTTGCGCTCGCTCTCTCTCTCTCAATTAAATAAATAAACTTTAAAAAAATATGACCTCCCTATAACCACACCCTTTGCCCTGTAATTTTTACCCTGTAGTCCTCTCTGTCTGACTCTGGCTCAATATGTTACCTGACTGGCCAATAGAATATTTGGAGGCTTGATATAAACCAAGGCTTGAAGAATCTCTTGCACATTTACATTTCTTTTTCTTGCTTGCTTCTCTGCAATAATTGTTATAACAGATCTGAGCTAGCCTGGGGACAAGGCTGGGCTAGCCTGTTGGAGAATGAAAAAACATACGGAACACAGGCAAAAAATTTTAGTCAAAGCCTGAGACGTGTGTGAGAACACAAACATCATCAGCAAAACCTTATAACCAGCCCTCAGTTGATTGTAGACAACAGTTCAATTCACCTAGCCACTAGGATCATGAGAAGTAATAGATAGCTGCTTATTTAAGCCAGTAGGTTTTCAAGAGTTAGCGGTAATAGCTAATCGATATACGTGGAAGAATATTTTATGGAAGATATTTGAATGATGCCAGTTATATAATTTCTATCTTATTTGTAAATGTATGTACGGAGGAGAGCACTGAAGTGCATATACTTTAGTATAAGATTGAAATTGTCAGTGCACCCAAGGGGTTGT
Source organism: Herpailurus yagouaroundi (assembly GCF_014898765.1). Classification (NCBI taxonomy): domain Eukaryota; kingdom Metazoa; phylum Chordata; class Mammalia; order Carnivora; family Felidae; genus Herpailurus; species Herpailurus yagouaroundi. The sequence goes on from NW_024412396.1 coordinate 59,828,059, forward strand.
GAAGGATTGTAAGGTGTTATATCAGAAAAACCAGGTTAACTAAATTGTTGAGTTGTATCACCCCCTGTAGCAGTCACAGATATACAGGGATTGGACTTATAAGTCAAGTCAGAAAACATCAATTTCATCATCGAATCTGTTCTTTTTAATTTTTTTTAAATGTTTATTTATTTTTGAGAGAGAGAGAGAGCATGAGCAGGGAAGGGGCAGAGAGAGAGAGAGGGAGACACAGAATCCAAAGCAGGCTGCAGTTTCTGAGCTGTCAGCACAGAGCCTGACGCGGGACTCAAACCCATAGACTGCGAGAGATCATGACCTGAGTGGAAGTCGGATGCCGACCGACTGAGCCACTCAGGCGCCCCATCAAATCTCTTCTTAATGAAACAATAACACCATCGGAATAGACTTGTGTATTACCATTAGCAATACGAAAATAATTTATGTTCATATTCTGCAGATAAATGATTTTGCATAATTCTTTCCACCTTAGCAACAACAACAAAAAATTATTCTTTTTTTGAACCTCCTTCTCCCCTGCCCTCTACTACCAAAAACAGTTGTTGTTGTTTTTTTCTTTCTGGTTTTAACCCAAGTTGAAAATAGATATTTAATTATGCTTCTGCAGTTTCTATGTCCTGTGGTCAAGTGCAAATGTGGCATCAGATTTCTTATGAAAGACTTTAGCCACACCTGGCAAAATGCTGCTTTGCTTCAGTTCCTCGTCTTGATTACAAATTTATGGAAGAAGGCAAGTGCAGAAACCCGGTTGCAAGCCTTGAGGAAGTCAGGGATGAGTTGCATGACCTTGGGCAATTAACTTCATACCTGCTTGACTCTGGTTACTCATGAGGGGGACGAGAGCAAGAGCCAATCATCTTTCATCACAGTACCTTAGGAAGCAGACTGGAAAGTTAAGAACATGGGACTTAGAGACAAGCAGATTTTCTTCAGATCCCTGTTAACCATTTACAATATGGCATTGAGTATTTTAATCATTGAGCTTCTGCTTTGTCGTTTGCAAACTGAGAATAAGAGACATTTTAAGGGCCATTGAGTGGATTCAATGGATTAAGACACTTTTGTCCTCAGTGCTGCAAACCTCAGGTCTTCAAAGGGGCCCTCGGTGAATAGCATCTCCATTCTCTACCAGGTTCTGAACACTTTGAGAGAGAAGAGAAAGAGTAAATATGGAGGCCAAAATGTCCTTAACGTCAATGGGGATAAGGTGGCTTTGAGCGACAGCCGAATGAGTCTCCCAAGTAAATTCCAGAATTGGGCAAATTTTATCCACCAGGCATAGGCAGAGGTGGAACAGAGCACCAGTTAACATTAAGGGTCTGGGCAACATTCAGCCCAGGAAGGAGAAAAAGGGAACTCACACTTTTCAGGACCAATCTTGCTCTCAAGCCAAATAAAGGGCAGAGCTGAGCCAAACATGAACTTCACAAATTACTGATCAGGTAAGTCACTTGATCTCCCCTCGGTCAGGATGAGGGAAACAGCAGAGAGGCCAGTGATTATGACTGAATTCACTTTTCAGGAAGAAAGCTTTAGAATGGGTTAGAAGTGTGGCCAGCCAATAGCAGGCAACCAATATCCAGTAGTTACTGTAATTACTTGTTTAAATGTCACATTGGCTTTCTTAGATGACTAGGATTTTATTTAGATGGCTTTGACATTCAATTACTTTCACTTATACGCAAGAACGATCATTTGAGATGTAAGGAATTAATTCCTATGGTGAATTGTTTCTTTCTAGATCTACTTGTTTCCAGAATACTTGGTAAAATTCTGTCCAAAGTATTAAATCTTGCCTCATGTTACTCCTACACCTCCAATTTTATTAGAAAGACAGTCATTATGAAACTACTGTGATAGGCGTCATATGTTAGCATATCTCAAACATTTATAACAAAAATAGAGTGAGTGGCCCTTGGTTGGGATGGTAATGAAATGCGGTCAAGATCAACAGATCACACAGCTTAAAAACTAACAAAATTTAATGTGTGTTATCCTTGTATATGAGAGCAAGACTTACATGTCTTTTAAATTTTCTGAGACGCATAAAAATTCTTGAGAGCTTACATTCATAAAAATATCATTTAAGGCTGGCATTAGTGATTTGCCCAAGAAGAATCCTGAATTTTCTGCATAATTCCTAAACACAGAATTCTCCCTGAAGCTTTACAGCTATATTCATTATTTTAGAAGAAACCTCACATCATTGAACCCCTGACTTAAACTCTTAGCTTCTTTCCTGTGAAGTTAAGGAACGTCTTCTTTTCCTACCGCAACAGTGTAACATGTGGCTACACTAAGACACTGAGTAGGAAAGTGCTTTAAATAGTACCAATACTAACAAACACTTGAAATTACTTTTAGATGTGTCTTTAGTCTTTTTCTGAATACGAGTCCCATGTTTCTGGTGTCCTTCATCGGCTTTTCCCTTCTGTCTCTACTTGAGGAAGATGATGTAAAGATGACCTTACAAATTTTCACAAAGTATGCTACAAAAACTGACTAATGGTGCATACTGATGGGGAAAGCTACATGAAATTGATTAGGAAAGAGAGAGCACTTCAGAGAGCATTGTTGCTGCCTTGCCTGCAGGGCATGTATGTGCAGGTTTGAGGGAGTGGGAAGGAAAGTCCCCGATACAATGTCTTAAACATTGGCCACACTAAATACACTGATGCATAGAGACAAAATAAGTTCATCATCCTGAAATGCCCAGGTGAGCTTCCTTCCAGTGAGATCCCATCAAGAAAGTGGAGAATGTGGTTCCACTGTCTCTGTACACAATTAATTTGTCCTTAAATACTACAAGGACTGCCCTAAGGAGAAAGTGAATGTGCAAGCGAAAAGAGAATTGAGTCATCCCAACAAGAATGATTTGGGCAAGAACAGTCCAGGGCATCTAGTCCCACAGGGCTACAATTGCCTCGGGCAGAAGAAGAGAGAGGGAAATAAAGCTCTTCCCCCCCCCCCCATTCTGCATTAAAGCCACAAAGATGCCTTCTGATAGGAGGACATGCTGTAATTTTGTTTTAATGTCTTCAGTAGAATGGTGCCATTTAGTTCAGCTTTTAATGCGGCCTTAAATTGCTGTTTTATTACCCTTGTTGACATTCTGGAAGCATGAAATTAGCAAATCACATTAAAGAAGCAAACAAAAAAAGCAAGAAACCTCAGCCTAGTTAAACAATGCCAGCATAATCCACGTATTTGAATAATGTTCTTACCTTAAAACACCAGGCATATATTTATTTCAAGGTTTCTTTTCCCACAGCCAATGAATTAGTTTTATGAATAATTGCATATTCCATCGCATCTCAAATGCATGCACTCATAGCGACCTTGAAAGATGCTCTGTGTTGTGTGGCGGAAAGAAGACAGTTTGTAACTCTTTTTCCTTTTCAGAAATAACTCCTCTAGACTCTCCTTGAGGAAGGCCTCCTGTTCTTAAAACAATCCTTGCCAATAGCTTTGCTGTTTCCACGCGGCGGACACTTCCCTCGGTTATAACGGTGATCATTTTATTTGGAAGATAAGCAATTTTACAGTTACAGAGTGAAAACCGTTTCAGTCAAGGTCTCTTTATCCTGCTGTATGGATCCACCTTGACTTGCAATGGGGTTAAGCGTTAATAAACCTACCTTCAGTAGGACGTGTCTGAAGTCAAAAATGCACCCAGCGCGCCTAACATACACATAGCTTAGCCTGCCTTAAATATGCACAGAACCCTTACGTGCGCCTACGGTGGGGCAAAATCAGCTAAAGCAAAGACTAGTTTATAATGAAGTGTTGAATAGCCATGTAATTTACTGACGCCTGGACTAAAAGTGAAACCAGAATGGGCGTATGGGTACAGAATGGTAGGGAGCCTGGTGATGGCCTGGCTGACTGGGAGCTGTGGCTACCTCCCCCTGCCCAGCAGCATGAGAGAGGATTCTCCTGCACATCCCTCGCCTGGGAAAAAGATCTAAATCCAAAATCCAACATACGGTTTTCACTGAATGCCTCTCACTTTCACACCACTGTAAAGTTGAAAAACTGAGAGTCAAACCTTCGTAAGCGGAGGACGGTCTGTAATCCAAATGTAGCTACCTATGCATCTTTTTCTCATCAAACTAAACGTAGCAATGTAAAATAAATTAGCATCTTTACCTAGTCTGGTATTATTAAATAAAGGAGGCAACCTCAAGTATTCATTTCAGTGGAGTGCCTGAAGGACAGGCTTTTTATAGCACACCTTTTTATTTTTGGCTCACAGACATCCATTTCCTCTTTCGAGCAGTCCTTAATTTCATTATGAGAAATTAGCCCTTCCTCATTGGAATTAGGCTGGTGAGACTGTAATTAGAGTTTCTTCCTCTGCTGGCCAGAGAGTGGAAAGAAAACTCAAGCTAGGCTAATCTGCTGACCTTGGCGTTAGATTTGAATTTTGAGAAGATCAAAGGGACTGAAAATTCTTAGAGTTCTCTTACAAGAAGTGACATACTGATGCCACTTGAATCCTGACTATCACTTAATAGGTGTGTGGCAGTAAACAGGTAGCTTAGGTACCCTGAGTTGGCTCCGTTATGACTGAGGAGAGTGACAACACCGCACTCAACAGTTCGTGAAGAGGACCAACGAGCTAACAGATGTGAACGCATGGTAGTGGATGAATGTTGGCTACTGGTATTATTCTTGCACCTTGGACCAAATGTAGCAAAAGTGCTACCCTGACCACTTTGCCTATCGTGGCAAATTTTGTGGCTCCTTTTCCGGTTCACCAGCCTCCAGAGCTGCCTTGGTACTCCTTATTTCTAAGTTGGTGGCCCATTCTCCTGTGGATTGAGAGTCGCTGGGGACCTTCCAATAAATTATCTTAGGTTTAACCTGCTCAGGGTCATTTTCTTACGGTCACAACCAGGGAGTCTTTCCTGACACACACTCATATCGACACGCTGTAGTTGCTAGACAAATTCAGAACCGATCACAAGGTTTTAATTTTAAAAAGCCAAGGTAGAGAAATTGGCAGATAAAGATATGGGTGTTCGATGCCTCACACGAAGATGTATAAGAAGTCCAAATAAAGAAGTCCAAATAATTATGTTAGAAGGTATTCCTTTGGTTACGTTGTCCGCAAAATGATTCAATAGTTATCAACCATGATCAGCAATGTAGCGTGTTTCTTTTACAACAAGTAAATCTGAATCCGTGAGATGTACACATAGATCACTAGGAACTCTCTTGGGAATAGCGGTGCAATTAAGGTTATAAAGTGTTCTTTCATCTTTGGGGTTCTATACTTAAAGCAGGAAATTAAGACTTTAATGAGGGCCCAGAGGAGAAGACAGAAAATTATTAAAAGAATGTGGAAAATATTATATATGAAAAAACCAGAAGAACAGAGAATTTTGAGCTGAGAATTTTCAGAACAGAAAAATAAGGTCCTGGAAAGTGCTGGCTTTCGATACATGCTGCAGATTATTGTAGGAGTGGTGATACATGACTCTTTAGGGTATATACTAAGTAAGTTTGCTTGTGAAATAGAGGCTAGACGGTACAAAGACTCTATAGACTCCACATTTTATAAGAAATAAAAATAAAGAATCAAAAAAAGCTTAGAAAATTTGGAACCCAGTTCTTTCAGAATTTCTTAGGGCAAAGAGGATAGGATGTGGTTGGACTCAGAGTAACCCAAGGTCCATCCTTGCTGGAAGTAATTTGTACATGTGGTGGACAAGATTTAGGTCCACCTGCCTCCGCACCAAAGCTTTATTATTTAAATATCTCTGCCAAAAATTTGAGGAGTCTTTTCCTCACCAATGCCTCATTCAGGTTAGGAAAGAAAACTTGAAACAGAGTAAAGGGCTCATTAGCCTCATCTTGATTTGGTACAGCCAGTGGACAGAGCAATATTCCAAATGAAGGTCCGCTAAGCCAGAAGTTTGGTGATGTTTTGTGCGGAAATAAACAGTGCCATACGTTTGGCACCTCATGGACCCTCCACCAGCCAGATTTCGTGTGTGTGAGACAATTTTAGTTGGCTTTAATTCCGAATGTCTCTAAATTAAAGTATCTTCTCTTCGCTGGTATCTTCGCATTGCAAAACCAAATTGTTCATTTTTGTTTTTAAGGGAAATAGAGCACCTGGACAGATTTGTAGTATAGATTGATAGAAAATGAAGGAAAAGTGCTTATAATCCACATTCTACAGTTAAACGGCTCTTAAGATTTGGGGAATGGTCTGAAGTGTCTGCTTCAGCGGCATCTTTTGGAAAATGAGGAGAGTAATAAAGTCTTCATCTGTGTCACCTCCTTTAGAGAGTGAGTGTGAGGGGCACCTGGGTGGCTCAGTCGGTTATGCGTCCGACTTTGGCTCAGGTCACGATCTCACGGTTCATGGGTTCGAGCCCCACGTCGGGCTCTGTGCTGACAGCTCAGAGCCTGGAGCCTGCTTCGGATTCTGTCTCTCTCTGTCTCTGCCTCTCCCTTACTCACGCTCTGTCTCTGTCTCTCAAAAATAAATAAATGTAAAAAAAAAAACATTTAGAGAGTGACTGTGAATAACCAGAATACTAAGGTGCCCAGATCTCCTAGTCTCATCGTACACGAAACCCCACATATAAGATAAATGAAATTCACAGATACATTTTTAGAATAGAATCTTTACTTCTGCCAATGAAATAGATTTTAAGTCTGGAATAAATGGTTATGTGGGTTTTTTGTTTGTTTGTTTGTTTGTTTTGGTTTCATTTGTTTTTTGTGTTTTTTTTTTGTTTTTTTTGTTTTTTACAAATACTTACATAGTATTTCTGGCCACCCTGAAATATTTAATTTAATCATCACAGCGATGTGCCTTAGGTCTCATTATTATCATCTGCATTTTACAAATACGGACACTGGGGCCTAGAATGGTTGAGTAGCTTGTCCACTTGTTACACAGCTGTATTAATGAGTTGGAGTCGAATTTAAACTCAGGAATGCTGGTTACACACTCTGTGCTCATACCTACCGTACATTCTGCTTCATTGGAATATCCTTGTGAGCGATGTAAGTCCCAAACAAGGGAAGTTAATCGCATAGATGCAGTAAAGTTTTGACCTAGTGCACATCTTTTCTAGAGAACTTCTTAGAATTTCTTCCAGTGTGATGCTCTACAGTTGACTGAGGAGATGCTGAAAATACTATAATGGGTGTCTGATGTGAGTAAATCATGTCCCTATAGCTCTTTGAGGGCTTTTTCTTCCAGGTGCTCGTGGTGTTACATGTGCTTCTATCTCCTGGAAAATAAAGTCAAGATGGTCCGGTATTGCAGCTGAGTATTTGAATTGTCAAGTTGTAAGTGACAAAAACGTTCTCTCATGAAGTCCGTTGCAGCTATTGACATTATAAGCCACAAATCTAGGTCATTGTCCAAAGTTTATAGCAGAGACTTTTTAGATCAAACAGGTATGTAATGGGGATGCAGAAAGCAACCAAAGAAACACATAGAAGGAAGATAAGTTTAGTGGAATATGTCTATTTCTAATGCTAGAGTATGGATGAAGACCTTAGGTGAAAATAACAGGATTGAAGAAAATCCAACTATGGGTGTAGTTGGGTTACATCACAAGGCACTCTTAAGATGTTCTCCTAATTATTAACTAATACTCTGAAGAAAATGTATCTCCAGTGCAACTTGACAAAAGTATTTTGTACCACCTTGCTGAGAAGGGCTAAGAAAAGTAAAACTATGTTAAGAATACAGACTTCTGGGGAACTTTCCATCTGAGAAGAACGGGCATCATTGAAACTAGTAAAATTTGTTCTGCAAACACATTTAGACCACACTACAAACAAAATATTATTAGGTATTATATACACCAGGGCCTTTCACACAGGAATTTAGGGGAACAAGCGTTTGAGATGTTTGGTTCCATTTTCTGCCTGTACTCTCTATATAGATGGTATTCAGGACATATGACCAGCCATTTATTCTGACATTCAACACATATTGACTAAATATTCTATGTTAGATATTGTGCTAAAAGATGGGATTTATTTATTTAAAAAAAATTTTTTTAACATTTATTTATTTTTGAGACAGAGAGAGACAGACCATGAATGGGGGAGGGTCAGAGAGAGGGAGACACAGAATCCGAAACAAACTCCAGGCTCTGAGCTGTCAGCACAGAGCCTGACGCGGGGCTCGAACTCACAGACCATGAGATCATGACCTGAGCTGAAGTCAGCCGCTTAACCGACTGAGCCACCCAGGCGCCCCTAAAAGATGGGATTTATCAGGGAGCACACAACAAGTCTGTGGAGCTCATAGTCTAATGAGAGAAGAGGGATATTTATTTCTTTCTTTATTTATTTATTAATATTTATTTATTTTGAGAGAAAGAGAGCACAAACAAGGGGAGGGCAGAGAGAGAAGGAGAGAGAGAATCTCAAGCAGGCTCTGTGCAATAGTTTGCAATATTAGGACCTAAGTCGAAAACAAGAGTGGGACGCAACCGACTGAGCCACTCAGGTGTCCCGAGAAGAGGGATATTTAATAGAATTAAAATCAATTGAAAATTATGAAAAATATTATAAAATAAGGTGGAGTTTTACTTTGGGGTAAAAAGCCACTAATGGAGGACAAGGAAGGTCACTCTGAACAAACAGCAAGTTTCTATTCTTGAATAGTTCCTAGCTCAGACACACTCTACCAAGTAATTAAGCAATATGACTTAATTGAGGAAACACAGGCATTAAAATTGAATAGCCAGGAGATAAAAACAAACTAAATAGGTTTACACATTATTTTACCTCCTTGATCATCAGTTTCCTTGTCATTAAAATGGAATCATTACTACCTTGAAGGGTCATTTGGAAAAGTACAATAAGGACAAGTATCTATACACAGTAGGAACTCAATGAATCATAGAATTATATTGTTGTTCTTTTTTTTTTTTCTTAAGAGAGAGAGCAAGTCAGGGGAGAAGGGCAGAAGGAAAGAGAGAATTTTAAGCAAGCTCCATGATCAGTGCAGTACCTGAAGCAGGGCCACAACAGTGGGACCATGACCTGAGCTGAAGTGAAGAGTTGGACATTCAACTGACTGAGCCAAGCACCCTTACCTATTGTCATTTTTATTGCTGTCAATTATAACAATAAAAATTTATTTGTCAAGTCTTGCACTACTTGCCTCTTTAAGGATAAAAACATGAAAATCTTTGAGCTAATATATATAAATTTATATAGGTAAAATTGTATTCACTACCAATTACTGTAGGGGGTACACAAATATGGAAACTTCCATTGATGTAGGCCGTTCGTTGTATAATATGAAAAAAAGTCAGGAAGACTGACAGTTTCAATGGAAAGTTAGAAGACAAAGTAAGTTACTCTGATTTCAATACTTTATTAGGCTCTGTGTTAATTGTCTGTGAAAGTGTGGACATGAAAGATAATGTGGTTGTCATCACATAGGCCCCCATGTGATTTCGTGAACAATTTCATTGAAATAAAACATTTCAATCAAGCTTCATTCATTGATCTGTGCACAAAAGAATCCAATGTAGCTATTTTCAAAAATTTCCATCAGAGAAACAAATTCTGGCAACTTCTCTGGGTAAGCATAATTCAAAGATGTGAATTCATTTTTTTTTTAAAGTACCCAGTACTTTTTTAAAAAATGTTGATCTATCTTTGAGAGAGAAAGAGAGAGAGAGTACAAGCAGGGAGGGGCAGAGAGTGAGGGCGCAGAGAATCCAAAGTGGGCTCTGTGCTAACAGCAGAGAGCCTGACATGGGGCTTGAACTCACAAACCGTGAGATCATGGTCTGAGCCAAAGTCGACGGTCAACTGGCTGAGCCACCCAGGTGCCCCCAAGCATCCAGCCTTTTTAAGCAGAAATCTGTAGATTGCTCCAGTCAAATGTTGACCTTTAGGTTTAGAAATTAACTTAGGAAGATTCAGAGCAGGAATTTCAAGAGTTTTAACTTAGACCAAAGTATGAGCTACTAAATGTTCAATCCCCTTTCTTGGATGGGACAGAAGACCAAGGTCCTGGTTGCGATTGATCTGAAATTTGGGCTGGTCATGAACTAGAGATTTGTTTGGGGGCGATCTTGTAAATAACTGGTGTTAAGGAACAATTACCAGGGGATGAGTTCGGAGAATATGGACTTCTCACGAGAAATCTAATGGGAATTTCTTAAAGTATGATCCATGGTAAACTGCTCCAAAATAACTTATGGAGTTTCTGAAAATTTCCAGAGTCCCACCAAAGAAAAACGGGATTAGACTCACTAGGGTTAAATTCCAGTGATCTGCTTTGCAATAACAAGTTTTTTAGGTCATCTGTATGCATTACAAAGTTTGGGTGGTTCTCAGGTAGACAATCGGGGCCTGGGTTACCAAATCCATCCTGTGCAATAATATATTACCCATGGATCATAGGGCGCAGATATGTGATGGTGTTTGGGGCAAATTTTAGAAAGAAGAAACTGGGGAGATTTCCCTGAGCTCGAAAGCAAGCAGCTTCCTTCTAAACTTACACTGCTCTGTACTCATGTTCACATCCTGGGCGGTTAAGTGTCCAGGGGAAAGACAACAAGAAACTATGAAAGTTCCACCTACATGTCTTTTCCCCCGCCTTGCACATGTATTAAAATCTATCCAAGCAGGATACTAATGGAGTAAAGGATTTCAGCAATTCCTTCCTGATACACAAATATACATATTTTATTAAATTCTATATTTACTAACCTGATGTTTCTAATTGCAGATACAGAAGTGCATCAGATATTTGTGAAAAATGATGAGGAAGACTTCGTTCGAAATGATCCAGGTAAGGGTCAAGACTCGCAACAGGGGAGAGACTGAGCTCATCTTCCTGAAACAAAAGGCAACGTTTTTAAATGCAATATTCACACGCTAGTGAAAAAGTACTGCATGACTTTAGCAGGGAAGCAGCTCACAGTGATCAGGCGATCTGTACTTGCTAGTTGGTACTTAAGGAAGTCAGGCTTCTAACCACCCACAGAAAGTAGGAGACCATTCTGAGAATATCCACTTCTCACAGGAAGTCTAATGGGAATTTGTTAAAGTGTGGTCCATGATAACCCACTCAAAAATTACTCACGGAGTAAGATAGGGGCCTTATCTTTCCTGATTATGAGGTCTCAAAGGGATGTTTCCTATCCCCTTTTCTTTGAAAAAGACATTTCTGCATGAAAGTAGATCATACATTTCAAAGGGGCAGAGAAAGAATTTACACCTGCAAATTTCCTGAAGCAAATGTGCCAAGAAAAGTGAGGTCAGGAGCTTAAGGTCAGGAAGAGGCTTATCTGAAGTTTAATCAAGATCAGGGGAGAGTTAAGGCTATCTTGGTCCTAGGGTGTAGACTAGGAAATGTCCCTTCCTTAAAGATATCTTCCGTGGAGGATATTCTATGGTTCAGATTTCCCTTGGGGTGGTCCTGGCTTCAAATGTATTATCCATTTTCCCCTTTGTCAGAAGAGGGACCCCAATTCTATGATCACCCCTCTATAACAGTGACATACAGGAATACTTTACTTACATCTGTCTCTTGAGTCTTTTTGGATCTAAATTGTTAAACATAGAGACCAAATCGAAATTCTTAATCATCTTGAGGTTCAAATAAAACACATAGTGAGTTTCGTACAGACTCATGCTGGAGGTTTTCCATTTTCATCTGAAAGTTTGGTAAGATATGTACCCAACGGATCCCTTTTTTGAATTTGCAGACAATGACCTATTCACGCGGGTTCTCTGAATTTGATGATTTTCACATCTCATAATCACCGACTTGCTTGTGGGCATCGCGTTTGCTTCCCAAGAATCTGGCGCCAAGTGTGGGCAGGAAACTGACATTTAGAATTAATAGAAGGTGTGTTTTAAATCAAAGCCCCTCATACTTCACTAACATTAAAACTATGAGTCCCGACTGTGTTTTGTCTTGTTTTTTTCCTCCTATTTTCTGATAGTGCTCTTTTCACCCCTACCGCTCATGAATGCTGTTATGCTCTACTCCTCTTCAACTGTTTGCATGTAACGACACTCTGGGCACTTCGTGTGAAGTGCTGTCAATCCTACAAGGTGCTCTATGCCTGCTCCAACTTTCCACAACATCCTGCCGAAATCAATACAAAGCCGCCAGCGTGTTAATAAATCTGCAATTAAGATGCAATGAATTTTGAATGAGAAATGATTGCTTTGAAGTGTGACTAAGAAGTATGCATTCATAGTGAAATGAGAGAAGGGCAACTTGACTTCAGGCTGCGCCAGCTCCTGGCTCTGTCTTATAATGTCCATGATCCTGGAATTTACAACTGTGAATCCAGGATACTGCTCCCCACGCCGGCTTCATCTGCGCAAGAGATACCTGGTGGATTAAATACAGCATGAACTGGAGGAAAGTTTTAAAGGTCAAAAGGTAAGCTGAATTATTGCAAAAAAAAAAAAATGTCTTGGGATACTTTATAAAGCTGAGGCCTAGTTTATCTCCATCGGAGACAAGTCTTAATTAAGGTAATTTTATTCTTGTGTCCCTCTACTAATTTTTCTAGGAACAAAAATCCCAGCCCAGTCTTTAATTAAGGCATCAAATGTTACTGATTATTTTCACAGCTTAGCGAACAGCGCTTAACATTTACATCCTTCTATAAAAAAAAAAAAAAAAAAAAAAGACAGGAGAGGATTTTCACGTCTCTGGAGCATAATGTCATTTTATGGGTCCAAGAGTAAGTGCTGTCCTCCTCAGCCACCCTGAGAAGAGCTCCAGTGCATCTCATTCCAAGGGCCAGGGGTTGTAGTCCCAATTCTTCCACTGCCTCTCCCACCCCAGAGCAGTCATTAAAGTAATTCAATTCTGTAATATTAACACATCTAGCTGCCATCTCCTATACTCCCTCAGTTCCTCCTTGTATTTTGCGATTCCTAAAATATTACCAGAATCTCCTCATTAAGCCTTTTTACATCTTATGCCACCCAAGTCCCAACTCACCGTGCCATTCAGTTTCCTGGACTACCTTTCATTCATTCTTGCTATTCAAAACACTCAGAAGCTTCCCTTAATCCAGTAGGTAAAGCTGAGCATTCAAATCTCTCTTCCCTTGGCCCCAGCCCCCTATGCCCACAATTTTACCGGCCATTGCCTTCAATTAAACCACTACATAACGAGCCGCCCCCTGCGGTCGTCTCCTGTGGCACCCTTCGGCTTCATTTTGGGCAGGTCTTAAACCACAGCTCTTCTTTAATTTCTCAAAGAAGTAGCCTCTGACACCTTCTCGGATGCCTGCACCATGCTATTCCGGGCCCAGCTAGAAGCCATCTTCCTTCCCGTGAATCCCTGTAGAATTTGAGTTGTCGTTTCCTGGATGATGCTAGCATTTTGTACTGTTGTTAGGAATGTTTTCCTTCCCTTCGTAAAGGGTAAACTCCTTGAAGAAAGGACCACGGCAGATGCAGTTTCCTTTTTTGGACTCCATGACATGTTGGACTCAGGGTCTTTGACATAGGAGGCCTTCAATAAATTTGAATAATTCTCTGGGGCATCTGGGTGGCTCGGTCAGTCGGGTGTCCGACTTCGGCCCAGGTCGCGATCTCACAGTTTGTGAGTTCAAGCCCTGTGTCGGGCTCTGTGCTGACAGCTCGGAGCCTGGAGCTGCTTTGGATTCTGTGCCTCCCTCTCTCTCTGCCCTTCCCCAGCTCGCTCTCTCTCTCTCTCTCTCTCTCTCTCTCTCTGTCAAAAATAAATAAAAACTTAAAAAATTTTTTTGAACAATTCTTCAATGAAGTATTGATAAACAATAAAGTAAATGTAAGAAATGTTGGTATGTTGCTGGTGATAAGCCAATCATCCTCCAATCACGAATGTTACTTATCTGCTAACTCTAATTCCTCATTTTGGTGAGCCTTGCTTTTATAATAAAGTTCACCGTAGTATTAAATAAAATACACGGCATGACCTTAATGCTTTAAGGATTCTTTCTAGTCCTGTCACTCTCAAACTGCAAATTCTGTTTCCTCAACAATTTCCAAACTTAAGTTTCCAGCATAAACCACTGGAGCTTGTATCACAATTCAAGAATGGCAATACATAATTCTAAAATATTCTAGTAACGTTCCACCTGATATCAACCCCAGTTATATCTACTTATGAGGATGATGGAAGTATATCCTTTCCAGAATGGAGATCTACTCACATAACTGAAAGCATTGACTTCTCCCATTCAAAATGTTCACTAATATATAAATAATGAAAGCTAAATTTGGGAAGGACCAAAGCTGTTAGGCAGGGATCCTCAAGATCCCTGCCATTCAAAAGGAAATGTCAGTTTCTCATGGCTGTGATAGAATGGATAAATACAAAGGAGATGATTTATCCTGTATATTGCACCACCATATTGAATCATTTCTAAAATATAATAAACGGTAGTTAAGTGCAAACTTCCAGTTGCTGACCTCTTTATTACCTGATTCATTGGGCTACACACACTTGGGAGGGAAAATGAGCTCATCAATCAGATGATAACGTTTACCGGTGCAGAGCTTTCTTCTGAGCTTATGACATTCAGTAGCAAAAATACATGAATAGTTTTGTAAGCTTCTCTGGGACAAAGACTGCCATTTCTGTATGATTCAGAGGCCAACAGTCTTTCATTCCAAACACCTAACCTTTCTGCTAATCCAATCTGACCAATCATAAATGCAGAAGGACTTGAATAATTCAGGGTCTCCAAATGTATTTGAAGTCAAAAGCTCTTGTGGAGAAATTTGCCCAGTTCTATTGGTACAGCAGGCTGTACTGAGCTGTGTAATAACTTCCTTTTAGAAGAGTGTTCCTTTTGAATTAAAGTAGGTGCATGCCTTTGATTTGGAGTATTACCATTTTGTCATATCCGAAAAAGAAAGTGTTTCTTATGAAAAGAGAAGCTCTGAAGATATATCCTAGCGTTGTCTGCCCTCAATTCAGAAAAGGTCCCAATTAGAATGTAACTGTTCAGTAAGAATCTGTTCTAGCCCTCCTGGTCCATTCTCTGCCTTATCTGGCGTTCCAATGTTTCTCTAAAAAATAAATAGCTCCTAGATTAATATTTCTATGGAATTATTTTTAATGGTGTTCCTTCATTTCTTTACCCTTGCTCAAAAAAACCATTAATAGTTTCCCTTGTTTGAAAAGCAATATCCATATTACATATCTTGGCACTCTAGATCCCCTTAAAACCTCTCCTAACTTCATATATAACCCTTGTGCTGAAAGAACCGGAACCTCTTTCCAAGCTAATTTTCCAAAACAATTTACATCAATTTGCACCTACCACTGTTCTCTCAAACAGGCACTTAACCTTTCTTTTATCCCTGTTAGGTCTGCCTTCTCTCTACGTGCAAGGCCTGCATCCCGATTTAGACTGTAATCCAAGGCTCACCCACCTTGGAACTTCACCCAGAAGCTGAGGGAAGCCCTTAATGAATATTCAAGGTCATGATGGTAGAGTCGTAAGGTCAATTCTTCTTCCAGCAAATGCAAGGTGAAATAATCATCTGACATATCATTTTATTTTAGACCATAACATGTATGTGTGTACGGGCAGGGGGCAGTGGGAAGGTGGGAGGGACACAGTTTTCAACCCAATTAAAAATATGTAAGTCAACTGCTTAACACAAAGCCTAGAACTCAATAAGAATTTGGTATTTGTTAACAGCAAACAATGCAGGTTGGCACCATTGCTCTGTTGCTGCCTTCCAAAAGATTTGGAAAACAGAACACTTTGCAGACCATTTCTTTTGGAAAGGTTTTCTGGGGTGTCTGGAAAACGGACTTTCCTCTCTCTTCCTGCCTTGAACTTAAGAGGAGGCAGAGTTGAGAAAGCTAATTTGTGATCCTCTTAGGCAGGCCAAGAGACACAGAGAAGGGCATCAATGCCAGCATTTATCAAAGCTAT
Organism: Herpailurus yagouaroundi; assembly: GCF_014898765.1. Classification (NCBI taxonomy): domain Eukaryota; kingdom Metazoa; phylum Chordata; class Mammalia; order Carnivora; family Felidae; genus Herpailurus; species Herpailurus yagouaroundi. The sequence goes on from NW_024412396.1 coordinate 59,843,994, forward strand.
CGTTGGTGGTATTTTGCCTCATTTTCTGTCAAAAGAATATGTATCTGATGCAAAACATAGCTATTCTATTATTAGCTATGTCTCTAGCAACAATTTTTGGCCTGTGTCATAACTAGTGAACTATGTACAGACCAAAGACTAGCTAACACGTTGATGTTTCATGGACACATTATCCACATGAGATTCTGCCTTGAGCCCATATATCTATTGGAAGTGAAAATCATTCATGCTTCAGAAATTTATTTGAATACCATACAAATGGAGCCTTCAAATATTTTAATGTGATAAAAGGAATTACCAAGTTGGAAGACATGGTTTTGGAAGGATTTAGCTTAAATATATCAATAGCTGGTGTCATTGAGCATTAACTTTGTGCTAGGTAAGCAGTAAACCTGATATTTTTGGCCATCACCATATTTCTTTCTTTCAATTACAGCACATAGTCAGTAGTACAGACTTCTATCCCAAAGAAGAGAATACTTAGAAAAGTAATTGTTTCAAGGTCAAACAGCTGAATAGTAGCAGAGGTGGGAATTAAGTTTGTGTTTGTACAATTCTAAATCTGTAATCATAAATACTTATATATTCTCTCACAAGAGAGTCTAATCCAGAGAACTGAAATATACAAAAAACCATTATTTATAACTTGAGATCTGTTTTGTCTGGTATTGTTAGCTACAAAATTAACTATTTCAAAGGTGTCATTCATTCATTCAATCAGTATGTATTTTGTGATTACTCTGTGCATATGCTAGGCCCTGGGAATACAACATTGGACAATATAGTCATAGTTTCTGTCCTCAACAAATATACAACTGACTAGGAAACACAGATGTTAAGATAAACAATAACTATTAACATAGGTCTTATGTGAGAAATTGGAGGTCATATATACACATACCTATTTACTGTCATTAGAAATTCTCCCCAGAGTTATCTAAGCTGAGATACAGAGGATAAATCTTTAGGGGCAGGCATCCTAAAGGAAAAAGTTAAGATCATTCCTGGTAGGGTATAACTTTGACATTTAAATGAAAGAGCGGATATAGATAAGACTTAGGAGTCAAATCATAGTAGGACATGAGAGCTTTAATAAAGAATTATTTATTTATGTGCTTTTTTAAACTAAAAAAATAGAAGTTATTGAAATAAGCTTTAAGTGTCAGAATAATATGATCAGATTTGCATTTTGGAAAGGTCACTTTGACTTATGGTGTGGCAAATAAATTAGAGGCATTTTCCTGAAATCAGCTAGAGTTTCCACTCATTTGAATACGTTTCTCAGATTGGCAGTTCAGAGGCATTTGCAATATCCCATGTAAGAAATGTGGAAAAGCCTTGACAAAAACAGTCTGGAAATACTAGTGTCCGTGGATACCTCCTGTAGTTCCCAGATCTCAGGTTGGAAGAAGATGACAGATCAAACAGCCTTTCTCTCCGCCTGTTGCAGTAGATGTGATAATTTAAGAGAAGTTTCCATTCAAGGAGGTGGTGAAAATATTTGATGAAAAGTTTGAAGATATTAGGGTGCTTTTTAATCATACGAGTTTGGTTGTGTAAGAATGGAGGCAGGGCAAAAGAGAAAAGAGAAAGGTCGATGGAGGGTAGGTCAAATTTAAACACCCAAACTGCAGTGTTGTGGAGACGAGGGCCTAAGAGAGTTAGGGGTTTAGGATTTTTGCCAGTAAGCTTTGGGAATTAGACAACTTCCTGATGAATGGATTTATGATCATTTGAGGTTGGAAGACAACACCCTCAAGAGTCCCTTCTTGGATGAAAGATGCTTTAAGTCCTCCAGGGTTTCACTGTGACATCCTCAGGAGGCCCCACAGTGGCACCTATGCCGGACCTGGACACCCTCATGTTCCTTGGGTTGGTCATCTCTTGCAATGCTGGCAGGACTGAGAAGTGCAGGGAAGGAAAAGGAAAGGATAAAGGGATGAGTTATAAGCACAGTACGTACCTTCAGAAATTTACATGTGATTCTAAAGGCTGGGGACTCTTTTTGTCTAAATTATCACTTGCTCCCTTCAAAGGTGTTATGATACATTTTCTTCTCTTATTTCATATTGCTGATTAGCTGGATGTTCTTTGTTTTTCTTTTTAAGTCATGGCCGGGGAACAATTACATAATGTTCTAAGGTGAAGCCAAATGTCTTGCTGTGTCTGAGGATGCAGCAGAGGGCAAGAGGTCTTGATCCTTACGTCGACTGAGAATACAACAGGTTTGGAAATGAAAACCAGGAACAGGGTCTGGAAGAAAGGGCCCAATTCACAATAAATGGCAAAAATATCACAACCAAGAAGCCCGCATACCTGCGATATGTGGAGCACAGTTTGGAATCCTCTAGACCGATGCTGTCTGGGAGAAATACCATGTGAGTCAGAAACATAAGCCACAGGTGTTATTTTATATTTTCTAGTAGGCACATTTTTAAAAAGGAAAAGGAAAAACTTTTGAATTTGATTATAATACATCTTATTTAACAGAACACATTCAAAATACTATCCTTTCAATGGATAATTAATACAAAACAATTACTAAGAAAATATTTACATTATACAGGCAACGTAATGGCAATAAATTCATATCTTTCAGTACTCACTCTAAATGTCAATGGACTCAATGCTCTAGTCAAAAGACATAGGGTAACAGAATGGTTAAGAAAACAAGATCCATCTATACACTGTTTACAAGAGACCCACTTTAGACTTAAAGACACCTTCAGACTGAAAGTAAGGGGATAGAGACCCATCTATCATGCTAATGATAGCCAGAGTAGCCATACTTATATCACACAATCTAGACGTTAAAATAAAGACTGTAATAAGAGATGAAGAAGGGCATTACATCATAATCAAGGGGTCTGTATACCAAGAAGACCTAACAATTGTAAACATTTATGCTTCAAATGTGGAACACCCAAATATATAAAGTAATGAATCACAAACATAAAGAAACTCATTGATAATAATACCATAATAGTAGGGGACTTCAACACCTCACTTACAGCAATGGACAGATAGTCTAAACAGAAAATCAACAAGGAAACAATGGCTTTGAATGACACACTGGACCAGATGGACTTAACAGATATATTCAGAACATTTCAGCCTAAAGCAGTGGAATGAATACACATTCTTCTCCAGCATACATGGCACATTCTCCAGAATAGATCAAATACTGGGACACAAATCAGCCCTCTACAAGTACAAAAAGATTGAAGTCATACCATGCATATTTTCAGACCACAACACTATAAAACTCGAAATCAACCACAAGAAAAAATGTAGAAATGTAACAAATACTTGGAGACTAAAGACCATCCTACTAAAGAATGAATGGGCTAACCAGGAAGTTAAAGAGGAGATTAAAAAGTACATGGAAGCCAACAAAAATGGTAACACCACAGCCCAAAACCTCTGGGATGCAGCAAAGGTAGTCATAAGAGGAAAGTATATAGCGATCCAGGCCTTCCTAAAGAAGGAAGAAAGGTCTCAGATATACAAATTAACTTTACACCTTAAAGAGCTGGAAAAAGAACTGCAAATAAAACCCAAAACCAGCAGAAGACAGGAAATAATAAGGATTAGAGCAGAAATAAATGCTATTGAAACCAAAAAGCAAAAACAAAAACAAAAACAGTAGAAAAGATCAAAGAAACCAGAAGCTGGTTCTTTGAAAGAATTAGCAAAATTGATAAACCACTAGCCAGTTTGATCAAAAATAAAAAGGAAAGGACCCAAATAAATAAAATTAAGAATGAAAGAGGAGAGATCACAACCAACACAGCAGAAATAAAACAATAATAAGAGAATAGCATGAGCAATTATACGCCAATAAAATGGGCAATCTGGAAGAAAGGGACAAATTCCTAGAAACATATAAACTACCAAAACTGAAAACAGGAAGAAATAGAAAATTTGAACAGACCCATAACCAGTAAAGGAATCGAATTAGTAATCAAAAATCTCCCAAAAAACAAAAGTCTTGGGCCAGATGGCTTTCCAGGGGAATTCTACCAAACATTTAAAGACTTAACACCTATTCTCTTGAAACTTTTACAAAAAATAGAAATGGAAGGAAAATTTCCAAACTCTTTCTATGAAGCCAGCATTACCTCTCTTTCAAAACCAGAGACAGACCCCACTAAAAAGAACTATAGACCATTTTCCCTGATGAGCATGGGTGCAAAAATCCTCAACAAAATATTAGCCAACCGGATCCAACAATACCTTAAAAAAATTATTCACTGCAGCCAAGTGGGATTTATACCTGGGATGTAGGGCTGGTTCAATATCTGCAAAATAATCAATGTGATTCATCACGTCAATAAAAGAAAGGACAAGGACCACATGATCTTCTCAATAGATGCAGAGAAAGCATTTGACACAATACAGCATCCTTTCTTGATAAAAACCCTCAAGAAAGTAGGGATAGAAGGAGCATACCTCGAGATCATAAAAGCCATATATGAATGGCCCAATGCTAATCTCATCCTCAATGGGGAAAAACTGAGAGCTTTCCCTCTAAGGTCAGGAACAAGACAGGGATGTCCACTCTCGCCACTGTTATTCAACATAGTATTGGATGTAGTAGCCTGGGCAATCAGAAAACACAAAGAAAGAAAAGACATCCAAGTGGCCAGAAGGAGGTCAAACCTTCACTCTTTGCAGATGAGTTCGTGCTCTTCCTCTCTCTATCAAAAATAAATAAACATTAAAAATTTTTAATTTGGGATTGCAGAATTCCAGGTGTTTCCCAGCCATCTCCTCTGTCCTGCCCTCTGTCGTGATGCTCACTGGGGAAAAGTACTCCTCTGAATTTGTGGCTCCTGTGATTTCCTTCTCTCTGCCCCTAACGTTGGCCTTCAGAGGTCTCTCCTCTTAAGTTCCCCTCCCACATCTGTGCCCTCTGCCTGTGGTCCCCTCACCTTCCACCAGTGGGCAAGGAGTTATCCAGCCCTCCTCCCTCCATCATGGTTGGAGTTTGTTCAGCGTTCCTATGAGCATAAGCAGGCTTCATAAATAGGTTTATGGCCAGCACCTCATCCTTCATTTATTTTGTCATTCATTTTTATTATTTATTTATTTGTTTATTCATTTATGTTAGAGAGTATGTGTAAGTGGGGTAAACAGAGACAGAGAGAGAGAGAGGCAACCTTTTTTAAAAAATATTTTTTTAAACGTTTATTTTTGCGATGAAGAGAGAGAGAGAGAGAGAGAGAGAGAGAGAGAGAGGATGAATAGGGAAGGGGCAGAAAGAGAGAGACACAGAATCCGAAGCAGGCTCCAGGCTCTGAGCTGTCAGCACAGAGCCTAACGCGGAGCTTGAGCTCTTGGACCTTGAGATCATGACCTGAGCTGAAGTAGGATGCTTAACCGACTGAGACACCCAGGCGCCCTGAGAGAATGAGAGAGAGAGAGAGAGAGAGAGAGAGAGAGAGAGAGATGATCTTAAGCAGGTTCCATAGTCAGTGCATAGCCTGACGTGGGGTTGAATCCCATGCATGACCCTGGGATCATGACCTGAGCTGAAATCAAGAGCCAGACAGATGCTCAACCAAAGGAACCACCCAGGCACCCCAGGATCATTTATTTTTAAAATGCATTTAATATGTTCATTCTGTGTGGCCAGGCACTGGGTACAAATAACATTGATGTGGCTTTAATTCTCATGGTGATTGCACTTAAGAGGGAGCCGGAAATTAATCAAATAACCAAACCCATAAATACATAGTAATAGATTATAATACTTGATTTTAAGCAAATCAAAGACCTAATTCTCTAATTTTAGATCATGAGTCCTTTTAAGGAATGTAAGGGATAGGATGACTGGCTATATCAGGGGGTTGAGGGATTTGAAGTAGTTTGAGGTTCAAGGAAGCTTCCAAGGAGGAGCTGGTTAAAGCAAGTGGTACAGTTCCAGGTAGAGGCAGCAGACGGGAAGGTATGTGGTGCTATCATTCAATTACAAGATGATCGGTGGTTGTGGCTAGACAGAGTGGCGAGGAGAAGGCCAGTACTGCGGAGAGAATGGAGAGGTGCACCTGGGTCCCTGTGCACTTCTTATGGATCCAGGAAGCCACACAGTCAAGTTACCCGGGAAGGGCCCCATCAGGTCAGATTTGGCTTTTCAGTGGGTCACTTGGGCTGCCATCTGCAGGATGGACTAGAGCAGCTGAGAGAGGAGCAGAGGGGGGAAAGGCTGTCATGGAATCCAGGTGAGAGACCACGGTGCTGGGGCAAGATCCCAGTTCTCCCCCTAGGCACTATGGATATTTGGGGCCAAAACCACCTATGAATAAATCTCACCAAAGAGCTGAAAAATCTACACACTGAAAACTATAGAAACCTTATGAAAGAAATTGAAGACACACACAAAATGGAAAAAGATTCCATGCTCCTGGATAAGAACAAATATTGTTAAAATGTCAATACTACCCAAAGCAATCTACATATTCAATTCAATACTGATCAAAATAACACCAGCAATCTTCACAGAGCTAGAACAAACAATCCTAAAATTTGTACGGAACCAGACCCAAATAGCCTAAGCAATCTTGAAAAAGAAAACCAAAGCTGGAGGCATCACAATCCTGGACTTCAAGCTGTATTACACAGCTTCGAGACAGTATGGTACTGGCACAAAAACAGACAGTCAGATCAATAGAACAAAATAGAAAACCCAAAAATGGACCCAGAAACATATGGCCAACTAACCTTTGATAAAGCAGGAAAGAATATCCAATGGAATAAAGATAGTCTCTTCTCTTCAGCAAATGGTGCTGGGAAAACTGGACAGTTACATGCAAAAAAATTAACCTGGACCACTTTCTTACACCATAAACAAAAATAAACTCAAAATGGATGAAAGACCTACATGTAAGACAGAAAGCCATCAAAATCCTCGAGGAGAAAGCAGGCAAAAACCTCTTTGACCTCGGCCACAGCAACTTCTTACTCAACACATCTCTGGAGGCAAGGGAAACCAAAGCAAAAATGAACTATTGGGACCTCATCAAAATTAAAAGCTTCTTTCTGCACAGGGAAGGAAACAATCGGCAAAACCAAAAAGCAACCAACAGAATGGGAGAAGATATTTGCAAACAACAGATAAAGGGTTACTGTCCAAAATCTATAATGAACTTATCAAACTTAACACCCAAAAAAACAAATAATGCAGTGAAGAAATGGGCAAAAGACATGAATAGACACTTCTCCAAAGAAGACATCCAGATGGCCAACCGACACATGAAAAAACACTCAACGTCACTCATTATCAGGGAAATACAAATCAAAACTACAATGAGATACCACCTCACACTTGTCAGAATGGCTAACATTAACAATTCAGGCAACAACAGATGTTGGTGAGGATGCAGAGAAAGAGGATCTCTTTTGCATTGTTGGTGGGAAGGCAAACTGGTGCAGCCACTCTGGAAAACATTATGGAGGGTCCACAAAAAATTAAAAATAGAACTACCCTACAACCCAGCAATTGCACTACTAGGTACTTATCCAAGGGATACTGGTGTGCTGTTTCGAAGGGACACATGCACCCCCATGTTTATAGCAGCACTATCAACAATAGCCAAAGTATGGAAAGAGCCCAAATGTCTTTCGATGGGTGAATGGATAAAGAAGATGTACACAATGGAGTATTACTCGGCAATCAAAAAGAATGAAATCTTGCCATTTACAACTACGTGGATGGAACTGGAGGGTATTATGCTAAGTGAAACTAGTCAGTCATAGAAAGACAAAAATCATATGACTTCACTCATATGAGGACTTTAACAGACAAAACAGATGAACATAAGGGAAGGGAAGCAAAAATAATATAAAAACAGGGAGGGGGACAAAACATAAGAGACTCTTAAATATGTAGAACAAACAGAGGGCTACTAGAGGGGTTGGGGGGGGGATGGTCTAAATAGGTAAGGGGCATTAAGGAATCTACTCGTGAAATCATTGTTACACTGTATGCTAACTAACTTGGATGTAAATTAAAAAATAAATAAATTAAAAAAAAGAAAATATTTACATTACATTTTATTTCACAACAGGTCTTTGGAATCTACTGGGTATTTTATTATTTTATTTTATTTTATTTTATTTTATTTTATTTTATTTTATTTTACTTATTTTTTGGAATCCAGTGGGTATTTTGGGTATCTCAATTCCGACTAGCCACATTTCAAATTCTCAGAAAATACACCTGCCTAGAGCTTACCATATTGGACAATTCTTGTTTTGTGTAAGTTGTCAGAATACTAAATCCAGAAAATATTTCATTGGTTTTTAAATGTTTTAAAAAGATTTGCAGGTACACATATGCTGTTTCATTAATAAGGGAGTTAAAACAAAATACATTTGTTTCCTTCTCTAGATTTATTTATGTAGAACAAGTCTCATTAATTTCTGTAGACAAGGAGTAATTGGTAGGTATTCAACTAGGATACCCTAAAGGATTTTATAGTCTAATTAGGAAAATAGAAACCAAAGCATGGTAAGTGCTATATTAAGGGCACCAGATTGATACAAGGGCACAAGGGGTGAAACAAATCCAGGCTTGGGTGATCACAGGTAAAATTTAAAAAGCAATATTGTCAATATCGGATTGTAGTTCATACAAGTCAGATCATGTTACTTACTTCTTACTCAGAACCTAAAATTCAGAATTCTTGAGTGGCCAGTAAGGCCAGAAAAAGTTTACCCTCCTGAAACTCTTCAACTTTCTCCCTTTCCTCCCTCCATCCTCCCCCCACCCCACCCCTCGAGTTTACCCCAAGTAGCCAGGCTGGTCCCTCACTTGAACTTCATTCATATTCCCACTTCAGGGTCTTTGCATGCACTCTTTCCTCTTCCCACAACATCATCCACCTAGTTAGCTGAAAGACTTCTTTCTGAAAGTCTCTGCTCAAAGGCTATTTTATTAAAGAGGCTTCCCATAATCACCCTAGTTAAAATAGCACTTGCTTCCACACTTTACCTTTTTATCCTGCTTCATTTTTCCCCATCCCACTTAATACCAATGTAATAGTGAATTTTATGTGTCAACTTGGTTGGGCCATAGTGCCCAGATATTTGATCAAACACTACTCTGGATGTTTCTGTAAAGATGCTTTTAGGAAGAAATTAATATTTAAATCAGTGGACCTTGAGCAAAGTAGATCACCCTCCATGGTGTGGGTGGGCCTCGTTTAATCAGTTGAAGAACTGTATAGCCTGAAGAGTGACCTCCTCCAAACAACAGGGAATTCAGAATACTGCCTTTGGACCCAGACTGAACTCCTCTCTGGGGCTCCAGACTGGTGGCTGGGCACATTTGAATTTATGAAACCTCCACAATAATGTGAGCCAATTTTACTGGAGGACCCTGACTAATACAACCACCTAAACTACTATATTTTTTAAAAGAAATTGTTTATTTGCTGTATGTATTCCCCTACTAAAATATAAATCCATGGGAGTGGGAAAGCATCTGTTTCCTTCATACTCTCCTCCCAGCATGAGGAGCTGAAGGTGCTCAATAAATATTTGTTGAGTTATTCAATACATTAATGAATAAATTCTGCTCATGTTGACTGATTTGAGTGAAATAATTTTGAGGAGACAGCAATGAATAGGACCAGCTAGACTGTAATAATAGATTCTACGGAACCTTAGTATCTTCCCTTTTCTAAGACTCATAAAAGAAAGAACATGTTTCTTTAAATGTGGTAACTTTACCTAATCACTAATCTTTTAAATAAGTGCTAATGGTAATTATACACCGTGCTCCAAAGAAATGATCCCAGAAACACATGTTCACTCCTGAATGATCATATCTTTCTGAATCTCAAATAGAATGTAGCAGTTCAGCATATGTCCAATAAACATTAGCAACAATCCATAAACTGCGAGGCTAAGTAAAAAAAAAAAAAAAAGCAGCAAGGTATCAAAGCTTCAAGTGACCATGACACCAAAATTTCCTTTGCTGATTTCATCTCCAAGAAATACAATAAGAACTTGACTAATGATATGTTTGTATGTATTGTGCCCATGTAAAGAAATACATTCACTTAGTTATTAATGTTATTTTTTTTTTCTTTTCTCCCCATCGCTGGAACTCAGTTATTACATCTCTCATCTACTTCAGAAGCTAATGACTTCATCATGCATTTTTTTTTCTCTCAAATATAGGCTACATTTACACATATGAGAAAGGGCAAATAGACACATTTGCAAATACACACACACAAAGTGTGACTCACATGGCGTTTATGGAAGTGTTATTGTACAATCATTTGCATATGGGATGGGAGTGGGAAATGCTAACAACAAAACAAAACAAAGACATTGCAAAAAATTAACATTCTCATCTTAGTTTGCTGGTCAGAATCAGGTGGGTAAAGCTTGTGGAAGGGAACAGAACCTTAGCATCTAGAGAAGAGGACTCAGGTTCTAACTCTGCCAATGACTGAGACCTGACCTGAGGGTCATTGTCATCTGAACCTTAAATTTGAAGTGAGAGGGTGACTTCCAGCTCTAAGATGCTCTTTGATTTCATGAAATAAATAATGTAAATACTGATTAGGAAATGCTACTTTTTGAAGATCACCCTTAATATCAAAGTCACAATGGGCTAATGATAAAAAAAAATCAGGAATAACTTTATCCAAATATTTCCTTTGGGCAATGAAGAATTTCAAGAATGCGAATATTTAGCATGTGTTTGAAATCACATAATTAGCTTCCCAGAGCCCTTGGTTTATAAGCCAGAGCTCCTTGCACATGGACTCTGCTTTCTAGAAATAAATCTTTATCTATTTATTTCATTCTTCCCCAAACTTTTTTGAATGGTGAAAGCTTTATTCCAAGACCTTCAACTCGTTGTAAACAATTTATATTGTGGAGAGCCCTGATTTTTTAAACCCTGGGTTGTCAGACTATGACACCTGGAATGGAAAGCCGTGAAGAGTCACTTGTAAAATTGTCAAATCAAATCAAAGTACAGACAAGGCTATCAATTCCTATTTGTATATAAGCCTGCATCTTAGAAATAGTTTTTCAGGAGACAATGCTTACTGATGAAACGTCTCCTTCTGTGCTATTATCAATTTTAAAATCTATTTAGTTAGTCGTTAGTTCCGTACTTCTTTTGAAATATAAATACGTTTTAAAGGAGTGGTTCTCAGGTTTAACCTAGCTCGTTCAAATACAGGGAACACCTGAGACGTTATTTTGGCCAAGGGGATAAGAAGAAATGCAATGTTGATTTCATCTTTTATGCCCCTTAGGATAATAAAACCTCTTAATCTTTCTACTGTTTATTTATGATAGAATTTTACAGCAGAAGAAAGATTTTAGTATGTTCGACATGAGCCATTCATCTGTCTACCTAACTAGTTGGCCATGACTTGTTGCCTGTGACTTTGAATAATTGACGTCATCGACATAAGAGCTTACGCGTTCTAAGGCAGTGCTGCCCAACAGAACATGAAAGCTATAGCATCACCAATGTATACATGTAGTCATCTCCATACTTTCCCCAATAGGCCTTCCTGAAATGTGACCCAAGGTTGAGAACTGGAAAGAGAATCTATAAAATCACTGAGTAGAAACTTAAGTGTGTAAGAGATGATGAAAGACACAGATACATATACCCAGAGGCAAAACTTTGTGGCAAGACTAAAAAAGAGAGCTAGAAAGAATCCATCCATTCATCGATCAGATAGTTTTTCAGTAATGAATGTAGGATGGGTACTACACAATAATGGGAACCCGCACGAAGGTATGATGGACATGTAAGATGGGAGTTTTGTGGATGAAAACCCCCACGTCCTGCTGTAGAGGTCTCTGTATCTTTCACAAAAGCGATGATGTGTGGACAGTTGACAAACGAGATGTAGATATAGGTAGACAGAGGATACTTGAGGGTTAAGCGTTTCTAAAAACTGATAGTAGAATTAAACAGGAAGGTGCCTTGTTTGGGTGGCATGTTCCATTTGTTTAAGAATCAACACCAAGCATTGGGTCAGAAGGCAAAGGGGTCCGGGTCCCAAGCAGTAGACTATCCACGGTAGCTGCGGAGCATAGAAGTGACACAATCGGGTATCTTTTTTAATAATCGAAGACCAGGTATGAGATGGACAGACAACACAGGGACTAGATAACAGGGTTTTGCAGTAACGGGGAAAAGTTATTCGTGGTGTCAATAAAGGTATTGGTGGTGAGCATAGAGAGGAGGTAAAGATTTGGGCATTGGGAGTAGACTATGCTACATCATAAGTCCCATAGACTTTCAGTGCACCACGGGGACACCACACGATGCACGTGTGTCGTGACAGAACATTAGACATGACTGACACTTGCCTGAGCCAGCATGTGGCCCTCATTAAGGGCCCCCAGGACAGTTGACTGACATCAGTGTAAAACATTCGCTGACATCCCTCTCCCCCCCGACACGTTATTCCTAGTCTTGTGTACTCCTCCCTATAAAAGAAATTTTCTTCCTGCCTGACATTTGCAGATCTTATGGTCAGAGTGTTCTTCTTGTTACCCTAGTCTCCAAAACTCCTTTCCAATAAAGTCTCTACTTTGTTTCCTTGTGACGGTTTAGTGATGCTTATTTGTTCAGATTTCAAATTGCTCCTTCACCCCCCCCCCCCCCGCCAGCTCCTTTGCGCGCTATGTATTATGCCTCTGGAACGTGGACTTACTTTAAGGAAAATATTCCCTTCAGCATCTATTTAAAATGCCAACATTTTCAAATGGTATGTCTGTGTCAAAGCAGAAGTTGCAAGGCGTGAATGAGATGCTATATGTAAAGCAGTCGGTAAAGGGGTCTGGCATGGAACTCCCAACAAGCGTTGGCTGGTTGATGTTATTGGGACTTTTGTAAATGCCACAATAGAATGCAAATCTTAGGTCATCATTTCCCACAGACAAATTCTTCCTTTTGCTCCTAACACGGAAGATAAAAATCCAAGCCCCTTAACATAACTCACGTAGTCTTTTATGATGAGGACCCTATCCACAGATGAGCCCCGTGGTGGATTGGATGTTTCATTTGCTTTATGGAGTTTCCAGGTCCTGCAAATAGGGCTTCCTGTTCTCACATACGGTATTTCAACAGCCTCACATGCCCTACCCTCTCCTTTCCCAATTAATGTGGACAATAATTTTTGTGTATTTTCAACTGTCATGAGGTATCAAGAACAAGTCTAAAATGACCCTTTTTAGAGAACATTTTTTCTCTTTTTTTTTTTTGTTTTAGCATCTCTGTAGTTAGGATCCCTTTCTCACTTTATTATAAATACAATACTATTGAACAAGCATTTCTATGTAGTTAAAGCATTTTATAAACATACTTATCAGTGGTTGCGTGACAGTTCATTTTATGTGTAATCTACAATTTACGTGACTAATTTAATAGTGTTTAGCTTTTTATGTTTGATCTATTTTCTGGCTATTATGAATAAGAGTATGGCGAGTCTATGTACATATACATCCATCAACATTTTTGGTAATTACCCATAGTTTCAATATGTTCATAGAATCATTGGCCAGAACCAGCTCCCTAGATCAAAGTATTTAAATATTTCAAAAGTTTATACTCCCAGAAGTGCCTGAGAAAGTTCTGTTTGCACCGCCTACCCAACAACATTGCATTGGATCTTTTTTCCCTTTTTAAATCTTTGGCTGATTTATTATCATTCTGTATCCACTAAAAACAGTAACAGTAATGATTTTTTGAACACAAGCCATATGTCAGACTCAGTAGGAAACGGATTTTTTAAATTATTTATGTCATTTTCAATGTGATGTTTTAAATCATTATTTAATTATGTTGACTCTCTTTTTGGAAATCTCAGTTCATGTCATTTCATCATTCATCTACTTACGTCTTAATATATATATTTTTAACATTTGGTATGTGAGCCTTATATGGTAAAATGCAAATCTTTTGTTTCTCTTTCTACTGTTGCCATTTTAATTTATTTAGCAGTACTTGAAGGCTTTATTTATGCTTATAATTAAAGCAATTAATGCTTATTTTAGAAATTTTTAATATATGTAATGTTATTAGCTAGATAATGAAAATTACCTGTAGACCCCAATTTTTTTCACTTTATTTACTTAACATTTAGAAAATAATATTCTATCATCTTTCTAACATAAGAATCTAGTATATTTTCTATATTTTCTTCGGTATAACATATACATCATATGAGAATAAATGAGTATTTTGCTTTTGTTTTTAGCTCATGACTACATCTTCATTGTCCTTTGAAGAGCTAACTGAATGTAACTTCATTTTTATATTTAATAATTACCTTGTTACTAGGCATTTGTGCGAATCCATTTGTTTCATGCGTTCTTAAACGATCTTGTGAGAAATATCCTTGCATACAAACATTTGTGTTCTTTTCTGATTATATCTTCAGGTGAAATTTGGGGAGACTGAATTATGAATTTCTATGAAGGGATTTGCCACCGAGATCTGGCCTTGGGGCGTTTGTTGGAGCTGGTTTAGCGGTCTCTATAAGCCTGTTGTCTGCGTGTCTGATCCTGGAGCTTGGAGTTTGCAAGGCAGGGAGTTAGGAAGGGAAAACGGATACAAAGAAGCGGGGGAGAGCAAACCCAAGCTGAGGCCCAGAAGCACTAGGATAATAAATATCCAGTGAGTCTACTTCTCTGATTAAAACCTGACTAACCTTCAGAGAAAACAGAAATGCAAGAAATATTATGACAAGAACGTTAGCTAATTCTTGCACAGCATTTACTATATCCAGGCCCTGTGGTAAGTGTTTAATAAAGAATAAAACTTCTGATCTGCATAGTTACCAGCCTTAAGAGATCATTACCACTATTCCCCTTTCATCCATGAGAAAAATTAAGGCACAGAGATACTAAGTAACTACTAAAGGATACTAAGAAATACGCTTGTCTCCTAGAACATTTTGAAAACAAAACAGAACAAGAGTGATACCGTCTCTATTGTTCTATTTTTTTGTTTTGTTTGTGTTTGTTCTTGGTTCCCTCTGCACCCCCACAGCCCCTTCCCCGTTGTCAAAATTTGATTACAGGTGAAGATTGGCTGCGAGGCAATCTGAAGCAGGGTCAGAAGCCAGAGGCTGGAAAGGTTTATGGTCATTGTGAATTTGCAATTTCTAACCTGACCTCCGGCACCCCGACTTGCTTGAGTTTTGTTTTCCTTGTTGCACACTGAGTGATTTAACATATCGGCTCCATGGTGTATTTATTGTGTATGTGTTGTTGTCTTTAAACATTTGAGTTTAATCTCAGATCTTGGAAATTGTTTTCAAGATGAAGAAAGCTGCATGGTTAAGTTGTAAAACTTTAAAGAAAGTGGGTAAAAGGGGAGAAGGAAGTCTCTTTTTCACAGGCATAAAAGTAGTCGTTAAGCTTTAGTAGATATATTTGGACCTGCCTTATCTCAAAAAAGACGATCCACAGAAAGAGGGTTAAAACAATAAAAAACAACTTACTGTTACTTAACACAGAATAAGAAATTAATTTGTCTTGAATGCAGAGAAGCAGCTAGACTAGAAAGAACAATACGAGTGTAGAGGGATTCGACACGATGTCTGGACTTTCTAATTCAATGGATTGGGGTGAAGGTCAGGAAATCTATATTTTCCAAATGCCCAGATACATCCAAAGTGCAGCTGAGTTGGGAGCTATCACCAGGCTCTGAAGTTTTTAATCAGATTTATATTTCAGAATAACCTCTTTTTGCCATATTGGAGAACGGATTTGCATGGAAAACAGAAGAAAATCTGAACAACCTCACAAATGAAAGATTTATAATATTTCCCAAGGAAATGAAACAGAGCAGTGTTATCCAAATTTTCAAAAAAGAAATAAAACTAACATGTGAGACTTAAATCTGTTAGAGTTGATTCTCAAAAGTGTGCAAAGAATGTCTTCACATTAATCTCACTTGACAAATGAAGAAACCCAGGCTTTCTGCCTCTGAGATTTACCGCCCCGTGGAAAACTCGGGACTTCTTCCTCAGTGGGAATGCTGTAGCCAGAAAACCCAAGTTTGTGCGTATGCTAGCATGACAATGAGTTTTGTGTTCCAAGGAAAGGCACTTAAACATCAAGTCTTCAGTTTCTAATTTTATGGAAAAGAGATGATAAAATCATCTCTTTTAGATTACATATAAAGACTATAGGAAATTAGTTCAGCAGGGTTTTGATACGTGTTAGAAATTATTATGATACTTTAGAGTACATCAGATGGTCACAAAAAAAAAAACAACAAATACAACTTTCAAAGACTTTAATTTTTACACCAGTTTTATGTTTACAGCCAAATAGAGAGGATGGTTCAGGGATTTCCCAGATACTCTCTGTGACCCCCCTATCAGAGCCTCCTCCTTCTCCAGGATCAACATCTATCCTGTCCCCCGAGGGTGCATTAACACATCATAACCTAGAATTTACCTTAGGGCCCACTCTTTCCGTTGTACATTCTCTGAGTTTGGACAAATGAATAATGACATATATTCATCATTATAATATCATACAGAGTATTTTCACTGCTGTAAAACTTCCATGTGTACCTATCCATGCCCTTTTGCCTTCAACCCATAGCAACCCACGGCTTATACTTTCTTCATAATTTTGCCTTTCCAGAAGGCCATAGAGTTGGAATCATCCAGTAGATAGTCTTTTCAGATTGGTTTCTCTCACTCAGTAATATGCATTCGAGGTTTCTCCATGTTTTTTCATAACTCAATAGCTCATTTCTTCTCGGTGCTAAATGATATTCCAACGTTTGGTTGTACCACAACTTATCTGTTAACCCACTGAAGAGCACCTTAGTTGCTTCCAAGTTTGGGCAATTACAGATAAGGCTGCTCTACACGTCTGCGTGCAGGTTTTTGTATGGACATAAGGTTTAACTCCTTTGGGTAAATACCAAGGAGCACATTGCTGGATCATATAGAAAGAATATGCTTACGAAAGTGCCAGACTGTCTTCCGAAGAGCCTGTGCCATTTTACATTTCCCACCAGCAATGAATGAGAGCTCTGTTGCTCCACATTGTCACCAGCATTTGGTGTTTCAGTGTTTTACACTTCGGCAATAGAATATACACATAGAATGTACAATACCAAGCACGAAGCCTAATGTAAACGATGGAGTTTGGGTGATAATGATGTATCGATGTCAATTCATCAGTTGTAACTAATGTAGCAGGCTGGTGGAGGATATTGATAACGGGGAAAATTGTGCATGTTTAGAAGCAGGGAATACCTGGCAAATTTCTGTATCTCTGCTCAATTTTGCTGGAACCTCAAAATTACTCTGAAAAATAAAATATATTAGAAAATGAGAGCAAAAGCGGGAGACATAAGGACAGGGTCAGAGACGTGGAACTAAGAAAAAATACATGTGAAAATAGATGAGCGTTGGGGAGCCTGGATGGCTCCGTTGGTGGAGCATCTGACTCTTGATATCAGCTCAGGTCACCATCTCACCATCTGGGAGTTCAAGCCCTACATCGGGCTCTGTGCTGACAGTGTGGAGCCTGCTTGGGATTCTTTCTCTGTCCCTCTCTCTCTACTCCTCCCCGACTTGTGCTCTCTCTCTCTCTCTCTCTCTCTCTCTCGAATAAACTTAAAAAAAAAGACAGAAAATAGATGAATGTGGTAGCACATGCATGTGTCTGTGTTAGTATTGTGAATGTGTACACATAATATATGTATACATATGTGTGTATATGAATAAATTCTCACACTTTGTAAAAAAAATTATATAAATACCACTCATTTTGAAGTGGTCACTCTATCTCTTTGACAGAGCTTCTGCCAGCAGATCAGCCAGCTCTATTTTGATCTGTTCTGGCACCAGAAACTAAACAGAAGCCAGTTTTCATCCTTACAATCCTCTCATTGTAAGAAACTCTTGATTAGTGCACTATCTTAGAGCTTCTAATGGCTGATCTGGTTCAACTGTGGTGTGATTCAAGAGGAAAACATACACTGAGAAAGGGGGAAGAGGAAGGAAGGGGAGGCCAGAGAGAAGAGTAAAGGAATAACATGGAAGGGAGTGGAGACAAAAGGTGATGTAGAAGGGATTTTACAGCCCTGGAAGGAGTGAACCAAAAACAAGGTAACTTTGTTTCCACTTTGTCCATGACCCACAATGGCTGTTACCAATGCAGTCCACACGGCTATCATCTCATTGTATTACAGAGATGTCCGTATCACAGATATGTTGTATTACAGAGACACAGAGATGTTGGTGCCATTGACTTTTGAATCACAAATTTGCAATTTCTAGAAAATAATAAATGAGCCTTAAACTGAAAGTGAGAAAAACTCAACATCACACGACACATGATTTATAAATATGCATCCCATACAAAATTTGAATTAGTAACATAAGCATTGCAACATCCTTACTCCAAAATTCCCCTCAGACCTTACAATGTTGCCCTTTATCTGAGCCATGGGTTCCTAGAAAGCAGGACAGATCTAGAAATCTCTCCAACGTTTTTTTGTTGCTAATTACAAAGGTTGGCTCTGCTGCCCCATTAGCAGCACTGTTCTTCCTCAGTGACTCCTATAAAACTCACAGATGAGACCCACCTCTACCCTTCCTGACTCCCATGAAACTCAGTGTTAAGCTTTTTGTTTACTTTCCTTTATAAAACCCCAAGCCTCATTCCTTTTCTCTGAAGTGGTCCTCACTGATGAAAATCGCCTCTATTGCCATAACCTGAGTACAATCACCACCCTAATGTGGAGATAAATTTTGTCTTCCACACTTTCTCATCTGTCTCTTTAGCTTAGCATTTTTGGACCTCCTTACACTGTCTTATTGCACCACTTGCCACTTTATAGCTGCTACTTTCTTCAGGGGGCAGTGTGTGGTATTTATTGTGTTTTAGCATTTATTTCATTGTACCATGCACTGTTGCATGATTTTTTTTTTTCCTCCAACAGAATCTGAACTCTTATTTCAGGATCCAATGCTACTTTGTATCTTTACAAATAATCACAGAACCCCAAACCTAGGTGTTTTGTAAATGAATGAATGCACTAGGGCAGTGAAGGCAGTCAGACCGTCTATGTAATTGACGTGAAACGTTTGTCGTGAAACGTTTGTCGTGAAACGTTTGTCTACAAGACGTGCAGTGTCTATGGGTTTTCTCGTTTCTTTTGGGAGTTTTGGTCAACTGCAGAAGACTTGCTACCCCAAACAGACTTCGTATTGATGAATTTTAATTAAAAGCATTTTTATGTTGTCTGTAGTTACTTTAGATAGTAATTATAGTTGCCTTCCCAACTCATAACTAAATTGGTAGGAAGTTTGTAGACGACAGCCTGAAACCATACTCCCATTTTTATACATCAGTTATATATCGCTGCATAATGAACTAAGGCAAAATTTAATGGCTTAAAATAGTCAGATTTATTCAGCTCAGGCATCTATGAGTCTGTTGAGCAGTTCTTTTTATCATGTATAACCTCTGTCACAAATCTGGTCCATTCGTCATTTCAGCATCTCTGCGGACGTTGGCTGGGCGTGACTGGGCAGTTCCAGCTTCAGCCACAGCTCATCAACACGTCTGGTGATTGGCTGGCTGCCATCCCAGCATGACTTGCAACTAGGCTTCCTGTCTTGCATCTTCCAGGAGGCTAGTTTTGTCTTGTATTCATCACGTGACAGGAATATAAGAGGGAGACCAGAAGCACATAGATTTCCTGAGGCCTAGGCTTAGAAATGGCATACAACTCTACTCTATAAAGTCATGAGGCCAGCCCAGAGTCAAGGGTGGGAAAAAAAGAACCATCTTTTAATGGAAAGAGCTACAAAGACAAATAAGTGGCTGAATCATGGTACCAGTTCCATTGCCAAATTCATGTTCTTTACCTGGTCACAACTGTTGCTGAAGCCACTATTCTTCCATCTGTGTTTTCCTTGTTTATTAACTCCCCAACAGTACAATAAGCCTCAGAAGACAGAAAACTTGCCTCCTTTTCCAACCATCCGTTCTAGCAGAAAGAAGCTGTTGGTTTACAATTGTGACTATGTTCCAATGTCTTATTATTAAGAGTAAAAAAAAAAAAATCAATTAATTGGACTCAATAGAAAGTAGAAAACTCTGTGGCAATGGTACTAAAAAAAAAAATAATGGAATATTCTTGGAATCAACAAGGACACAATGAGAATTTTTTTTCTTCATGATTATAGTTCCAAAGCTCATTAACTCTCCTACAATTTCCATGAATAAAAAGCACAGGCAGTAACAGGGAGGGGAGAACGGATCCAGGCTTCCCACATCAGTCCCACACTGAATAATTCTGTAATAAGACAGTGAATTAAAAAAATATGTTTCCATCAAGTAATCCTATCCACAAAAGACAGATCTGCTCAGTGTGGTCCCCGGGAGGATGAATAGCTGTAGGGAATCTCAGCTGCTTCTGCTTTTTCCACCTTTTGTTCGGGAGGCAGAAACAAATCTTCCCAAAATGAACCCTTTCAATATGAAATGATCACCAGAGGCTAATTGAAACAACAGACAATTGAAACAAATTATGCATTCTTCCCTGAGATAAGAGACTTAAATTATAAATCCTTCAAGTCTAGAAAGTGTGAAATAAATTGAAATGCAATTAAATGTCAGCATTAATGACATCTCCAAGTTATTTCTTATAGGATCTCTTGAAATGCTTTGAGGTTTTGGGAACTCTGCGGCTCAGGTCATGATCTCATGGTCTGTGAGTTCGAGCCCTGCGTCGGGCTCTGTGCTGACGGCTCGGAGCCTGGAGCCTGTTTCCGATTCTGTGTCTCCCTCTCTCTGACCCTCCCCTGTTCATACTCTGTCTCTCTCTGTCTCAAAAAATAAAATAAACGTTAAAAAAAAATTAAAAAAAAAAAGGAAAAGAAAAAAAGTGGGCCTTAGGATCAACCCATCAGTCTCTACCTAAAAATGCAGAGCTCTTTTTTTTCGTTTTTCTTTTTGGCTTTGCTTTGCCTCCACCAACCCCACTCTTCCTTTACTAGCATTTGGTTGGGCTGTTGGCAGTTATGAGTTGTTTCCAATCATCCAGTTAGTTCTATCTTCCTTGTCTATTATTACGTGAAGTTTCTTGAAACAGATGATTATATTGAATTATTGAGTTGCATGCTGGAAACTGTACAAAATTGATAATTTTGTGAGCACAGTCCCCTCCATGAGCTGAGAAGCTGCTGTTGATGAATTCAGTTTGAATGGATAGCAACGTGATTTGTTGGCTGGGTCTTTGTTTTTCTGGATAAGCCTATGAGTGGTTAAAATGACCTAATTAAACCAAGGGCAGAGGTCTGGGTTAAGACCCAGTGAGGTACATTGTGTATGTGTCCCCCAAAGTTCTATTCAAGCAAGGGACCAATTGTTCCCTCACATATACACATACTGGTTAAATAAACTGATTTCTCTACCACTTAGGAAAGTGTCAGGGTGAAATGAATGACAAAGGGCCAATATCTTCCTAAACAAATCACACCTTATGCTACTTTCATGAAATGTTGGTTTGAATGGGTCTTACATGGAGACAAAAGAAACTCAAGTATGCGGATGTCAAAAGCTCTGTGGAACAAAATAAGCAATTATAAAAGGAAGAAATATCATCTGCCTTTAGAATCTAACAATCATTGTCACGACTAATGACTATGTAAAAATAAACTCTAACTTATAAAAAATGAGAGAAATAGCATAGAATAGTTGTCTCCCCAAATTTCTGGGAAATTACATGAACTCTTTTCTTTGAGAAAGCATGAGATATACCGTGTGGTTTGTTTTTACTTATTGCAAATTAAAGAGCTCTGATCCCAATGTTACTTCATAGGAATCTAATTATCCAAAAATACTAGAAAGAAATAAAGAAACAAGCCATATAAAAAAGGAAAGAGTTTAATTTAGGGCTGGAAGCAAAGAATGTAGACTTCAAGGTCTAGACTTAAGGGAATTCCTGTATTTCCATTCAAACATTAGGCAAGAGTTCCTTTGAGATAAAAGCTGTGACTTTTTATGAACTAATGTCATGTCACTCTATGTGTAAATCCACCAAATTAATGTCATAATAAAGCTGTATAGCCTCAAAGGAATTACATAAATAAACAACATCACTCAGAAATGCACTTCCTTACACATTAGTCAAGATCAAGTCCTGTGGTTGGAAAAAAATCAGTTATTTTCCATGGTATAAAAACTTGAAATACATTTTTTTCACTAAATCGTACTATTAGGAAATGTCTGAGTGGGTCTGGCTGGATGGTCGATCGTATACTAAGCCATCTTGACCGCCTTGTGTGCATTGTCTAGACTAGATTATAAATTCTAAAAGAGCAGGGACAGTATATTATTGCAATTTGAAATTATAAGCCCTTCTTCAAAAATGTAAAGAAAAAAATCTTTCTTAATTACAAAGTAAGCAAATGTCTCACTGGCATATCTCACTTCATGTCCCCCCTTCCCCAGTGCCCCCTTCCCCCTTACTTCCATCACATACTCTCATGTAGGGAACGACTGAACAATATCTTTGGCTCATGTCCGTCTTATTCCTTTTTTTTTTTTTTTTTAATTTTTTTTTCCAACGTTCATTTATTTTTGGGACAGAGAGAGACAGAGCATGAACGGAGGAGGGGCAGAGAGAGAGGGAGACACAGAATCGGAAACAGGCTCCAGGCTCTGAGCCATCAGCCCAGAGCCCGACGCGGGGCTCGAACTCACGGGCGCGAGATCGTGACCTGCCTGAAGTCGGACACTTAACCGACTGCGCCACCCAGGCGCCCCGTGTCTGTCTTATTCTTTAGGAAGTCACTCTTACTATTACAGCAAAGCAAAAGGAAAACAACAGAACAGAAGCTTTGATGTTATGACTTCATCTAACATTTACTAAAACCGTATGATGAGTCCCTGTAAAATCTGTTGATATCCAAGCAAAGTGTACAGTTTAGTCAAGGGCCTTTACTGTTTTCAAGTCCTAGTTTTGATAATGCAAATTTTATATTTGGAGCAATCTGGGTGAAAGGTACAGGAGAACCCTGTGCTCAATTTCTTGGGTCTTAATTACTTCACAAAAAAAAAATCTAGGGGCGCCTGGGCGACTCAGTCGGTTGAGCGTCTGACTTTGGCTCAGGTCATGATCTCGCGGTCTGTGAGTTCGAGCCCCGCATCGGGCTGCGTGCTGACAGCTCGGAGCCTGGAGCCTGCTTCGGATTCTGTGTCTCCCTCTCTCTCTGCCCCTCCCCTGCTCATGCTCTGTCTCTCTCTCTCTCAAAAATAAATAAAAACATTAAAAAAATTTTTAACAAAAAAAAAATCTAAAAAAAAAATGAAAAATAAACACAGCCGGACTATGTGTCAGACTTGGTGTTAAATGTTCATATAATATTAAATCATGTGATTAAATTCAGGAAAAGTGAAGTGCAATTATTTCTGTGTTCAGACAAATTGGCTTTATGTGTGTATTTGGGCGTCATACTTGAACATCTAAAGATCCCAAGCGGTAGATGAAGGGAAAGAATCTAAAGATCTATGTCCATTCTGACAACAAATCTAGTATATTCCAACATATATAATATCATCAAGCTAAAATGAGACCAAGTATTTCCATTCAAATCCATCTCAGCCTGTGCGAAACAGCACAGGTCTGTGCTCATCCGTGATCAATTCCTCTTGATTTCAAAAGTTAGCTTTTTCAGACCCATCCATTTCTTCACCTTCTCCTTAGCTACCATGTTACTCTATGTTACCATTAACTTTGTCCAGAAGTGGCCTTTGAACTGACCTCTATGCTTTCTTTGTATCTTTCCCCACTTTATAACTGCCCCCTTCTTCACTACCTGGTAAAGGATAAGAGTGGTGATTTTGTATGTAGTTTAGACTGGACTCCTCCAGAAAGAGGCCTTGAGACAAGAATTTGAGTTTACGGTGCTGCCCGGAGCCATAAGTGGGAAAGTGGACAAGCGACATAGGTAAGGATAGATGCTGATAAAGTGTTCATACTTCAGTCTCTCTGTGGAGGGAACAGTGCAGAGCATACTTCCGAGCTCCCCCTGGGAAGAGAAAGCCAGAGTGTTTATTTTTTACAGTTCATCCAACATTTTCTGAGAGCTATTCCTGGGGAGAGAGAGAGTGGCTCCTGGCACCCAGAGCCGGCTACTCAGCAGGCAGGATGGACAAAGGCCATCATGCTCCATCTCATTCTTACAATAGATTGCTATAGGCAAATATTTGGCAGGTGGGGGGAGGGGGAAGGTTCACCAACGACAGTGTTTGCTTCCCATCTCTGTTGTCTCTACAACACCATGCCTAACACAGTGCGTGACATAGGGGGCAGGAAAAAGCACTGCTTAAATAATTATCACAAATAGTAATCCTCCTATAAAAATAGCTTAGAACACACTGGAAAAAATAATCCCCTTGGATTGCCAGGATAAAGTAGACTTATTACATTGGCCCTCATCATTAGTAGATATATTTCTTGTCTCTAAAATAGCTAACGTTCATAAATTTCCCTCTTATTAGGAAGATAAACGTTTCCAAGATGGATGAGTTTGAGCTTTTTTTCAAAGTATGGGTTTTGAAAAGAATATAAGTAATATTTTTCTTAATGTATCTCTTTTCAACCTCAAACACTATTGCTTTTAATCATGCTTATTTTTGCCTCCAGTTTTATATTGAAATGCAATTGTTGACAAAGAGCTATGATGATATATTATACCTTTCTAACAGGTAAAGATTGCATCCTGTTCCTTTAAATCTTCAGTGTCTTATATACACTGGGTGTTCAAATAAATGTGCATCAAACTAAGTACTTGTTAAATGTGGTTAACTCTGAATGTTTAACTTAATTGGCTTCAATTCAATAGAAAGTAGCCATGTCCATCAAAGACATACAGAAGAAAAATAAATAGTAGAAAACACCTGTATTCTTTTTTCATTCTTATTACTGTAGGACAAACGAACCACTTTTTCCCCAAATACCGAAAGATCCTTGCTTCTGGAATGTATGTCTCTCGCCTGAGCTTTTCATCTCTTCACAAAGCCTTCTTCTATTCCTGACAGAAGAGAGGAGATTCTGGGAGAATTGGCGAGGGATGTGCCACAGAAAAAGGAAGTTCTGAGTCATCCTGGTATCTGGTCAGTGTGACTAAACCAACCCAACCCAGTTCCAGAGAGACTTTGACTCTGTTGCCTCTTGTTAGAGATCAGCTCATGTCATAGCGCATTAAGGTCAGTGGGGCAGGGAAGGAGGGACATGGACTTTGTGGTAGATGGTTCTATCTTCCACACTGTCTTTGCCACTTAATTCTTGTAGGACAGTCACAAGGATTTCTGGCTATCGGTAAAGAGTTGATCTCTCTTTTCTCTTACACCGAATTAGCTGTCCTCTCTCCCTTAGTGCAAAATCAGAAACCAACCCTCTTTGGTGTGAGTTCTCACTGCAGTAACTCCCTACTCAAGGCACCTGTGGGTCTCACAGACTCCACTCAGGATTTGGGGTATTTGAGGGACTGTACATTACCATTGGGCTTCCTTCCTTCTCCCTCTAAATATTTTGCACTTTCTGATTTGCTACATCGAGGCTTCCCTGGGAAACACACATCTCAGGTCTTATTCTGCAAACTAGTTCAGCTTTGTACTGTCCATGGCCTGGGGCCTCCCTTTGTGTGTGTGAGAGTCATTAAGGAGCCCTTACACACTATAGATCGCTTTCTCCAACTTAAGAGATAAATGCAGGTTTTGTGGAACTTACATAATTTTTATCAGTCTTTTCTTAAGAAAAAGTAATTTAAGAAATACTATTTTTGCAAAAGTTTTCGAAAACAGAAAGACATGTAAACACTGTTGCAAGTCCTGAGGCTTACATTTACTTTATTTCATAACAATTCTCGATCCAAAGCCACCCACTATCTAGTTAAACAGAAAAACTGGTAGAGCGTTTAAAATTTTCAACTGACCCTAATTCTCCTTTGGCGATAAGCACAAGCTGGTAGTGTATTTATCTCACCTTTGATGTGAATTGCCATATATACTTTGGAAAAAAGAAACAACTGTGGTCAGTATCATTTCTAAATTATTATCATGCTTACTTTCCTTGTTTCTCCTTTCAGTGACTTCAATATCCTCGAGTATGTTAGCATAATTCAAAATCTCTCCTATTTCCTGCGCCAGCTCCTTGGGAACTCCCGTGAGTCACCTTTGATCTTTAAATCTGTGTACATATTTGTCATGGCACAGACTATAAACTGGTAACATTTTGTCAGTGCTTTTCTGTGGGCATAAGAACGTCTGAGGATCTGATTTTGTCATTCCAGCAGACCCCGCCTTGCTCTTGCAGTCTCCAATTCCTTTCCTTTGTGCTCCAGAATTCTGGGATAAAATAAAGTCTCCTGATGGGCAAGGATTACACAGATCCCCTGATCTGTGGCTGCGCTATCTTAGAAATGTAGCTGACATATGCTAGGGGCATTACCCTCCTAGGGAAGAGTTAAGAGTCAATCACTGAGCTCCTGGTTAAATGCCTGTGATTTCACATTCTCCACTTTTCTGCCACTATCTTGGTTTACCCTCAAATTAAAGCAGATGTTCCTTTCTTTCATTAACGGTCCCAGGGCTCATTAGGGAGCCTGTTGTAATGTAACTAACACTGCACCCAGGGTCAGACACCTCTTGGTTCACTACTTTCTTCCTACGAGCCTTTGGGTTTCTGCCTCTATTTTTTAATTAGGTCAAATATAAATAATAATATTAACTCTATAGGCCAAGAAGAATTACTGTGGGAATCAAATTAGATAATTTATAAAGGTAATTTTAAATATCAGTGATCAAACCTCACATGCATAATCAATTTTTCTTTTCCTTTTTTTCTCATTAGTTTATTTTTGAATAGTTGAGGCCCGTGTTTATTAAAAATTGAAAATAAATAAAAGTGAATGTACTATACTATATATTAAATATATAATATATTGTGTACATAAATATATGTGATATATTTAATGCATATTAAAATATATTATATTTAATGTAATATAAAAATATATATTAAAAAGTAAGTATGTCACCATACCTGTTCTCTGTTCTCCAGACAAATCATATATATATTTAGAGACGCAGTGAGAGAGCATGTGCACAGAGAGGTGATTTATTTTAAGGAATTGAGTCATGGATTGCAGGGCTGACAAGTCTGAAATCTGCAGGGTGGACCAGGAGGCTAAGAAATTCTGGCAAGAATTAATGTTGCAGTCTTAAGTTGAAAATGATCTGAAGATGGGGCGCCTGGGTGGCGCAGTCGGTTAAGCGTCCGACTTCAGCCAGGTCACGATCTCGCGGTCCGGGAGTTCGAGCCCCGCGTCAGGCTCTGGGCTGATGGCTCAGAGCCTGGAGCCTGTTTCTGATTCTGTGTCTCCCTCTCTCTCTGCCTCTCCCCCGTTCATGCTCTGTCTCTCTCTGTCCCAAAAATAAATAAACGTTGAAAAAAAAATTAAAAAAAAAAATGATCTGAAGGACACAGAATTCCTTCCTGTTTAGAAGACTTCAGGATTTTCTTTTAAGTCTTCCTTAACTGATTGCATGAGGGTCACCCACAGTATGGAGGGTAATCTGCTTTACTCAGTCTACTGACCTAAATGTTAATCACATATAAAAAATATCTTCACAGAGACATCTAGATTGGTGTTTAGTCAAAAACAACTGAGCACCATAGACTAGCCAACTTAAAACAAAACATCGTTACACTTTACATAACATTGTTTTTCTTAATAAACTTTACGTTTTAGAATAGTTTTAGATTTACAAAGAAATTTGTAAATATAGCGCTGGGAGCTCCTATATATTCCAGACTCAGAATTCTCCCTTTATTAACATCTTAAATTTGTATGGTTCACTTGTCACAATTAACAACAAGTCAATGTTGACATTACTATTCAATAAACTTTATACTTTATTTGGATTTCTCTGGTTTTACCTGTATCCTTTTTCTACTCCAAGATTCCATCTAGGATGCCACATTACGTTTCAGCATCATGCCTCCTTTGGTTCCGTTTGAGTGTGACCATTTCTCAGGCTGGTTTTTTTAAATAATCTTGACAGTTGTGAAAAGTACGGGTCAGAGTTTGTAGAATGGATTCAATTTGGATTCGTTTCATGTTTTTCCCATGATTTTCCTGGGATTATTGTCTTTTGGGAAAAAGGTAAGGTGCCATACTCATCATCTCAAAACAAGGGGACATATTTATCACATGACTTATCGCTGCTGATACTAACCTTAATCACCAGGCTGAAGTACACAGTAATACCACAAGCACTACTAAGTGTAGTTCTTGACTTTTTTTAAATGTCTTTGGAGGGGCGCCTGGGTGGCGCAGTTGGTTAAGCGTCCGACTTCAGCCAGGTCACGATCTCGCGGTCCGTGAGTTCGAGCCCCGCGTCACGCTCTGGGCTGATGGCTCAGAGCCTGGAGCCTGTTTCCGATTCTGTGTCTCCCTCTCTCTCTGCCCCTCCCCCGTTCATGCTCTGTCTCTCTCTGTCCCAAAAATAAAAAAACGTCGAAAAAAAAATTAAAAAAAAAATGTCTTTGGAGAGCTAGGCTAGAAATATTAACGTGTGTGTGTACATATGTGTGTTTTCATATATATGCATATATGTTATATATGCATATATGTTTTATGCATAAATATTTAAATTAGTATGTAATGGAAACCATAGAATCATACAGAGAGGACTTGTCATTTTCAAGAGTTACATACTATTTCCTTTTGCAGATGGACTCATTTTTTTTAACTCTTCCCTATTGAAGGCCATTTAGCTTGTAGTCACTTTTTGACTCTTGCAAACAAGGCTGCAATGAATATCTTTGTATATATTGAGCTCACGGCAGAGAAAACCTCTACGCTGAATTCTGAGAAATGGAATCCTGAAACAGGTGCACATTTTAAATTTGACGGATATGGCAAAATTGAACTCCCTAAAGGCTGTAACAATTTACACTTAGTGTGCCTGTTGTTTTTTTCTTACATTTGCCAATGCAGTAAGTACATTATCAGCCTTTTTTATCTTTTCCAACCCAGTGGGTTAAAATGCAAGGTTTGATCATAGTTTAAATCTGCTGTTCTTATGAATGGAAGAAAGTATCTTTTCATGTGTTTGAAAGATATCTGCTTTTCCTTTACTAAGAAATGTCCTGGTTTTTTGCCCATTTGTTGACTTGCTGATAATTTTCTCATTAACTGGACGTAAGAAATCAACAAATTATAACATAATTTCAAATATTCCCCAATGTGTCAATGTCTTACTTTTTAAGGTCTGTTTTGAAATGCTATGCAGATTTTTTATGTATTTGAATTTTTTAATAATTTCTTTCACATTTTCTGCGTCTTTCATTACATTTTGAATGATTTTTGAATGTTTTCTCTTAGAGTTCTATTGATTTACTTTTTAGAATTAAAGCTTTGATCTGGCCAAAACTCATCGCTACCAATGTGCAATGCCACCTTTATCGTATTGTTATTTTTTCAATGCTTATTTATTTATTTTTGGAGACAGAGAGAGAGAGAGAGAGAGAGAGAGAGAAAGACTTGGGAGAGACAGAGAGAGAGAATCCCAAGCAGGCTCTACGCTGTCAGCACAGAGCCCTACAAGGGGCTCAATCTCTTGCATCCCTGAGCTGAAATCAAGAGCCAGAGGCTTAGCCGACAGAGCCACCCAGGCCCCTCCCATGTTATTTTTAATTTTCCATTCCGTTTTGTAGTGTTTCTATCACACAGTTTTTGGGGTTTTTTTGTTTGTTTTGCCTTTCTCTTTTAATGCCCTTCCTGCTCCAACTCTCAAAAAAGTACCCAGAAATTAACTATAAGAAA
This sequence comes from Herpailurus yagouaroundi, assembly GCF_014898765.1. Lineage (NCBI taxonomy): Eukaryota > Metazoa > Chordata > Mammalia > Carnivora > Felidae > Herpailurus > Herpailurus yagouaroundi. The sequence goes on from NW_024412396.1 coordinate 59,873,873, forward strand.
GCTCTAAGAGGCAAGGCAAGTCAGCCAGAGATTAGCAGGCTCCCTCCCACAGGGGCCAAAGTCCGGGTGCTGGGGTCGCCCTCACTCAGTCTGGTAGTAAAAGCTGGTGCAGAGTAAGGTGGTTCCAGAGGCTAGAGATAACCCAGATCAGAGGGCTTTTCTTCAATGGGACACCCTTAACAGGGCCAGGCTGTGTCAGAAGTAATGTTTGTTCATCTTGTCCAAGAGCTCTTTCCCATTGGCATCTGGAAACTGGGTGCCAGGCACCTCATAGGAGGCCAAGTCTAAAGCCCCAGCTCCGGACAAGGCAGCCCCTGGCCACACCATGGCAATGGAGGTCTCTACCATGCAGTTTTAATTGCTACAATTATGCAATATATTTTGGCATCCTGTAGGACTAATCTCCACAGATTTAAAATTTTTTTTCAGTGTCCCAGAAAACATTTATTTAATTTTCAACATTTATTGAATTTTGGTTAAATACTTTTAAATGATAGCATATATATCAAGTATCTATTCTGACTCTTTGTAATGATACCAATAGAAAAAAAATGCTCAGATTTAGAATCAATCAACAATTAATTATCAACAGCTATAAAGCTTTGAAACTGGCCTCATCCTTCTTTCAAAAGAAGCATACTGAGTCACGCACTCTCTGCCGTACAAGCTATAGATTTGGGGGCTTCTAAAAGTTTCTTTATTCTGAGAATGAGTGGGGAGAGGGGCAGAGGGAGAAGGAGAGTGAGAATCCCAAGCAGGCTTTGTGCTGTCAGCATAGAGCCTTATGCTGGGCTTGGGCCTCCATCCCAAGACCCCGGGATCATGACCTGAGCCAAAATCAAGAGTCTGAAGCTTAATCGACTGAGCCACACAGGCTTCCCTAGATTTCGCTTTGAAATTTGTTTTCTTCTCATAGAAAAATAACTATTTCACAAGATTTAAAAACGAAGACAAAGCTAGTATTTGTTTTCACAGGCTTTGCATCAAACTTTAAGGGGTTGGGGCTCCTGGGTGGCTCAGTCGGTTAAGTATCCGACTTCGGCTCAGGTCACGATCTCACAGTTCGTGAGTTCGAGCCCCGCATCGGGCTCTGTGCTGCCAGCTGAGAGCCTGCCTGCTTCAAATTCTATGTCTCCCTCTCTCTCTGCTCCTCCCCCGCTCATGCTCTGTCTCTCTCTCCTTCAAAAAAATAATTAATAAATAAATAAATAAATAAATAAATAAACAAACAAACTTTAAGGGGTGGATGTGAGGGAAAGTCGTGTGGCAAAGTCAAAACAATTATCTAGTCATCCCACTTGGAATCATGCAAGCAAAGGCATCTGACAAAAGCTAAAGTACCAAATAGAATCTTAAGTTCATTTTTAACAGAGATCATAATTTAAAGAATTTGCATTCCCCCCTCCAAACAAACAATATGTTTTAGATGTATTTTTTTCTTCAAAAAACATTCAGCTATGTAACATATTGCTATCAAATAGTTTGGGATGCTATTTTTTTTCAGACTACCCCTAGCAAAATAAGAATGATCTGTATCCCTTTAAAAAAAAAAAAAAAAATGGATGCTTTATCTGAAACCTGCCTGATCAGACATTTTAGAGGAGTGGCTGGGATATGTGTGTGTGTATATATATATATATTTTTTAAGTGGGCTTCACATGCACAGTGGAGCCCAATGAGGGTGTTGAGCTCAGGACCCTAGATCAAGACCTGAGATGAGATTAAGAGTTACATGCTAAAAAAAAAAAAAAAAAAAAAAAGAGTTACATGCTTAACTGACTGAGCCACCCAGGAGTCCCTGGAATCTATATTTAATTTTTTTTTAACCTCTATCCATTTTTTTGAGAGACAGAAGGAGAGTGTGACTGGGGGAGGGGCAGAGAGAGAGAGAGAGACAGAGAGGGAGATAGAATCCCAAGAGGTTCCAGGCCCCAAGCTATCGGCACAGAAGCCTGAGGCGAGGCTTGAGCTCACGAGTATCTAGCTGATTTTTGTGGCAAAAGTTTGGAAAATAATGCTCTAGAGATGCCTCATCAATAATGCCAGATATTTGATAAATTATCTGATCGGCTATCACTTAAGCAGTTGCCTTATCAAAATGAAAAACCAACTAGTTGTTTGTGTTTGGTTATCCATAGGTTTCCATTTTTTAACCTTGAGACACTTACAGACTTAGGTTTTGGTTTGGTTGGCAGGCATTAGAACCACCTTAGTCTAATGGGTTCCTCGTTTAATTAATTTAACATTAGTAGGAGAACCTGCTGGGATTTGAACCAAGGCGGTTGAACTCCCAAGACCTACATTCTTAACCATGAACTGCCATGTATTAAATCCAACTTCACTGAGATATTAATTGGGGACATATGAGGATTGTATGTTTCCTTTCAGTATGATACTGACTCTCTACTTTTTGTTGCCCTTGTGTGAATGCCTAAGAAAGTGATAACATTGACAATACATGCATCTTTATTATACAGATACTTGAGAAGAAAACAGAAAGATCTTTATGTTAGATTATCCAATAATTTATGTTTATATGGCTTCTATCAGGGATAGTTGCTAACAGAGAGAAATATATATCACATATATATATGAAAAGATGATAATTCTTTCAAGTCTGATACAGCAATCAAAAATCTCTCCTATCATTTTTGTTTTGTGAAACTAACTTCTGTTTTCAACTTGTGGGCTGAGAAGGAATTGTGTGGATGGAAATTTTGAGCTTTTTTGTGAGCATACCAGCTATGGTCTTTCCTCTATTGGGTACCATAAATAAAAGGATAACATTATAGCACACACATTTCCAAAATTGGACACCGATCTCACTGAAAATGCAGTGAGTTTACTCTATTTTCATCAGAGAAATATCACTAATTTAGCAGTTCTTTTTATGTTTAAAAACATGCAAATAATTTCTAAACAACAACACTTAAATATCCTTACGTAAGATTGGAACATCTCCTTTGTTCCTCTGCTTATTAAACACCTTGTCAGAAATAAGTGGTTACCTATGAAGGCAAGAGATCTTACCTGCAGTAGACAGACAGCCATATAGAAGAGATTATGTGGTTCTTCACAAATGCCCCAAGCCACCTGCATCATAGTCAAAAACCTTCCGTTTTATTTACTTTATTTTTTTTTAGTAGGCTCTACACTCAGCATGGAGCCCAACATGGGCCTGAACTCACGACCATGAGATTAAGACCTGAGCTGAGATTGAGAGTCGGACACTCAACTGACTGAGCCACTGAGGTGCCCCAGAAACACTTCATTTTAGCTTTATATAAATATTCTAATCAACCCGGTACTTGATTTTTCTTAAGGAGCCCATTTATTCTGGAATAACAGCTGTGCACACTGTAAATTAAGTAAATTAATCTTTTAAACTGTTGGTGAAAGTTCAAGATCTTACGGTCCGCATGGAGTATGTATGATTCTGCTCACTGCTGTCACATCCATGTGCTCTGTTCCATTTTAAGCAGAGCTGAAAATGTGGTTATGGCCCAAATTGGCTTTATGTCTTTTTCCTTTCAGCATCTATGTAAAATGAGCCCCTTATTTAGCAGATATCTTCTTGTATTCTGTGTTTCAGCTCAAGAAAAATAAAGGGCTTATCTATCATTAGAACTTTGGGGTATTGAGGGTAGATGAAAGACCAAATGGCTCCAATTTGACCACATGCATCATTAAAATATTTGCCAACTACAGACACTTTCCCAGCAATTGCCTTCTACTGCTTCACATGCTGATCTGATATGTTAGAGACGTTCACCACCGGGACTGCCAAAGCCTTCCACAGATGTGTGCAATGCACACCAAGGATTACATCACCCGCCACCAAAGGGCAGCACCTCCCTGATGAGACGCAGACAACCGTGCTTTTAATGGGGCAGAGCAAGAGTATGGAACAGGTATGGCTTTCAGGAAACTAGCTCAAGTGTAGAATAAATTTAAGCAATAAAATGGAATTGTTGGGACTCTAGGAGACAGAGTTTTATATTCTGTTTTCTTTCATGTTGTCTTGTTTTCGTTTTTTTTTTTTTTCTAGGTCTTAATAGGAAATATTCTTTTTTTAAAAATCAATGCCTAATCAGTTTAAGAATGAGGACAGCATTCCAACTTCCACATAAGAATAGATGCAGGGAGTAAAGAGAGAAGGAAAGAGGAAGAAAGAGGCTGGGAATTTTGATCTCATATGTTAGTTTATTTCAGCAACTCTTGTTGATAA
>NW_024412396.1:59878500-59903890 GCF_014898765.1 Herpailurus yagouaroundi
CGAGATCGTGACCTGGCTGAAGTCGGACGCTTAACCGACTGTGCCACCCAGGCGCCCCTGAATTGTGATTTTAAGTCGGCATTATTGCCTGTCTCCAACCTGGCAGCAAGATTCATCACTGTTCTGCAGAGAAAAGTAGACTTGCATTTCAGCTTTGAGTCAATTTTTTCACCTCTTTGAATCTCACTTTTGTCATTTGCAAAGTAAAGAAAAAGGAAAACTTCTCTACAAGACTGTCGTAAGTATGATAGATCATGCATGTAAGGTAGGAAGTACAACGTGATGCGGGGATCGGGGGAGTGTCCCTCATTAAGGGAGGTCTTACTTTCATTATCAGGACTTGGCCTCATCTGCATTCCTGTTTGCTTTCAGTGACCCTCGGCCACAATATGGTGATGAGTGCATGGGATGATTTCTTAACTTGCCCCAAATATCCTGAGAGGACCAATCGATTAGATAACAGCCATCAAATGGCATTTTGTCTGAGGTAAATTTCCCTGATTTTCTGAGCGGTTGGCATGATAACAAGAGGTACAAGTATTCTACAATATGGTCAGTGGAAGGATATGTGTTGGGATACCTAGCTATGCAATAAAATTTTGCATGTTTAAGAGTGGTTTCTCAAAGATTTTTTACATTTTACAGTTGGAGATAAATTGTGACATCCAAAGGAAGCCTGGTGTTCAATTTCCACCCCGTTCCCCAGGTTGTCTGTCACGGGCATGCTCCCCAAGTTTCCCCGGGGAGAAATGAGGGGTAGACCATTAGATCACTCGCTGAAGAGAATGAGTAATGGTTCTTAATAACAGAATTTTGCCAACTCTTTATCATTTGTTCCTTTCATGAAGAGTGAAATCCCCTCATAATTACAAAAATTATTTACTCTTGTCTTTCCTGTTGCCTCCTCTGAAGAAAATGAGACTATTCAAGTTTTATTCCTTTGTAGGTCATTCCAACTCCTATAACTTCACCTTAGAACATGAGTTCATTTTTTTTTTAATCTTAAATACAAAAAAAAAAAAGTTATCTTGGCTATTGGTTAAGACTGGGTAGAGACAGACGAGAATTCAAATACGCGACATCTTGGTTCAGGAAATAGTCAATTGCTCTGCCCATCATTCCCGTCTTTACTATTCTGTGCCTCAGAGGCCCAACAATGAATTTTGAAGAGATGGTGAAATTTCACGTAATTGTGGTTTCACTGCCCATCAGTCTTTCCTTTCTTTCTGTCCAGGGACCCTTGCGCATTCTCCCTTTCATCATCCTCTGCAGTGACCCGGGACCAAATGACTGATTATATTTTAGTGAGCTGGCCCCTACATTTCTGGAGCTACTAAATACTCCATTTAAATGGCAGACTCTTGCCCCATTTTTTATCTTCACTGTGCTGATGTGGGTTCCCTCTACGTGTATCTCATGAACACTTTAGCATCCTCAGCTGAATTTCTTCAGTAATGCTTCATGTGTCATCCGTTCCTTTGTCACACACATGGTTCCAATTTTAGTACTTTATTTCTAGTTGGCCCAACAATTTAGTTTATTTTTCCCTGATTGTATCAATTTATTTTAAGTCTCCTATTTCTCTGTTTGGATTTCTACCCCTGTCATCCCCACACCCTTTGGTTTGTAATTTTGTTTTTCTATCAAAATATTTGATCTGATTTCTCCCTGTTCTTTTCATCCTCATCTGGATTTCATCTTAATATTTCTTCTTTTTTTTTTTTTATTCGTACAAAGTATTTTCAATGCCTCATAAACATCAACCGACTCTTTTTGAACTAGCCATTTTGAAACAGGCTTTCAGGTTTTCACATCACAGTAACTCCTTGTAAAAATTCACAGTCCTTGTAATGTAGGCTTGGACTAGGGAGGAGGACCTTGGTCAGTCTAAATTAGAGTTAGCCTTCAGCAGTGGCTGTTCTTATATCCTGATATTCTAAAGAGAAATCCTCTCTACATGGACATCAGTCTCAGGATGCTCATGCAACAGAAACGGGCGCAAAATCTGGCAAGAGGGTCTCTGCTTAATAGTTTTTGGACTTTGTCTTTCAAAATCTTGACCCAGGGTGTCTTTGACCTGGAGAAGATTTTACACAAATGTTACCTTCCATTCTGGCATCAAATATAATTCAGTTAAAATTACAGACCAGTTGGAATACTAATGTTCCATTTCCTTGAAGATAATAAGTAAGAATAATACCGTTCTTTAGCTGCTGCTGATCATGATCTTATTTATTTCTTATCAGATGTAGGCTTTCGGAAGTTGTCAGCATATGAACAGAAAGGGACTGAATGGGGATTATTTATTGTCTATCACTCTTAACTCCATCACTCATTCTCCTCACGTAGAGCTTTTATGGACGTAAACTATTTCCCTATGTTTTCAAAGCATTCTGCTATTCCTATTGTTATGTTAAATGTATTTAGCAAATGCCTTTGTTGTTACGTGTACCATTAACTCTCAATTTTAAATAATGTGACTTTTCCCATTTTGGAAGACACATAGCTAAAGTAGATTGAAATGTAGCTCAGATTAGAAAAAATGCAGTCTCTCTCTCTCCCTCTCTCTCTCTCTTTCTCATACACATGCACGCACACACACACGCACACACATACACACAAGTATATTCGCTATTCAGTTACAAGCAAAGTCAAAAGTTCTGAGGCAGAGTATTGACTCATTTAACCTCACTACAAAAAGGATGCAACATGTGTTTGGTACTTAGTGTCATATTCTATGCTATACGTTGGCGATCCCCAAAACAATAAAACAACTAGTCCTTGCCAGTAATGAACTTTCAGTCCGACTTGGGACGTATCCCGGTACATTAAAATCATCTGCCTGTGTGTCTAAATGCTGCAGTATTGGAAATGGTCAAGTATCCAGAGAGCAGAGGGTACACAATGATTCACTCATTCTCTTCAGGGGATTCAGGTAAAGAACAAAGATGTACAATTCTATAAATAACTTAGGCATAGAATCAAATTGACCCAGGTTTCAGTCCAATCTTTGCAATCCAACATTTGCATGATCTTGAACAAAATATCTCAATCTCTACCTTAGTGTTCTCATCTGAAGAACACAGTAGTAACCTCCTCCAAAAAGTGAGTTGCTTTGGAGTTGAAGTGATATGATGTAGAGAAAACTTCTCTGAAAGCTTTTTTTTAAAATTTTTTTACATTTATTTATTTTTGAAAGGCAGAGTGAGACAAAGTGAGAGTGGGGGAGAGGCAGAGAGAGAGGGAGCCACAGGATCGGAAGCAGGCTCCAGTCTCTGAGCGGTCAGCACAGAGCCTGACGCGGGGCTCCAACCCACAGACCATGAGATCACGACCTGAGCCGAAGTCGGACGCTCAACCGACTGAGCCACCCAGGCACCCCTGAAAGTTTTTAAACATAGTCTCTTTCTGTCTTCCCTTCTCCCTTTCTCTGTCTCTCTCTTTCTTTACTCTTACTGTCTTTTTTTTTTTTTCCTGTAAAAAGGTGAGCGTGTGAGAAAGCACCTGGTTAGGGCACAACATTCTACTGGCTGGAACAGAGAGGGACCAGGCCTGGTAGCACCTGCACATGACAATGATAGTCTGGACATGGCTAGATTACCCAAGTCTCACCTGTCATATTAGAGATTGTGGATTTAGGAACTGAAACCATCTACAACCATTCAGGTTATGATTTCCTACAGAAGCATGACTGTACTGTTTCAGTAAATTCTTACCTGGGAAGATGAAGTTACAAATAACTCTGTGATTTGCTCAAGAACTTCCTAAAACCTCGCTTATCTGAACGACGTGCATCCATTAGGGGAAGTGGCACCTGAGAGTGTCTTGACTCTCAGGACAACCATTTGCACATTTAAAACTCACTTTAAAATTTGTCTCCAAAATATCTTCCAGTCCTAAAGTATGGTATTACGAACTTTGTTTGATTCCAATCAGATCTCCGATTTAGATTATCTGCCTTAAACTCTCCCCAAGTTCGTAAATACTGCGTCTTGACCTCCTACTTTTGAGAAGCTACAAAGATAGCCAAAATAGTGACCTCCCTTACTGCAGTAAGCAAGAAACTCGGCTTGTAGCAAGAAATTAATTTGGGTTTTTTTTTCTAGGAATTGGCAGTCAATAAGCTTTATCTTTCATTGCTTTTAATATTGTTTTGTTTTAAATTTGCATGGTTTCATGAAACTTGAATCATTAAGAGCATAAGTTTGGCAGGAGGGGAGTAATAAACTAGAATAAAGAAGAAAGGCAAAACAACCAGATAAAACCTATTGAAAGCATCTAGGTACAAGCCAATAAATTAAAATGAAGCAGTGGAGATGCAGGGGGAAAGACGTGACCGGGTTAGAACACCATGGCTGATGGGAGATCAGTAGGGCTTTCTGAGGGATAAGGTTCACAAGTAAGGAGGAAGTAGGATTACGTGACTCCAAGGTTGTGAATCTCTGAGATTTTGCAGGAAGCCGCTTCTATCATTAACTCTCATAAAGAATAAAGATGTAAGAGTCGTGGGGTGGGGTGGGCTGGGTAATGGGATGGGTGTTTAATTGCTGAATTTGAAAAATTTGTAGCAGTGGCTCTCAACTGGGACCATTTTCCACTCCCAACAGCCCCAATCCCAGAAGGAGCATTTGGCGATGTCTGGAAACAGCTTTGGTTGTTACAACTCAGGATGTAGTGGTCACTAGGAGATCAAAACCTGAAGTGCTGCTAAATATCCTACAATGGACAGGAGAGTTCCCCTCCCCACAACAAAGGATTTTCCTGTCTGAAATGCTAATAATGCCATGGCTGAGAAACCCCGGTCTGCAAAGAAAAAATGGGTAGCAAACTATTTGTTAAAATACTTAACTGAACTGGGGCGCCTGGGTGGCTCCTCAGTTAAGCGTCCGACTTTGGCTCAGGTCATGATCTGGCAGTCCGTGGGTTCGAGCCCCGCATTGGGCCCTATGCTGACAGCTCAGAGCCTGGAGCCTGCTTCAGATTCTTTGTCTCCCTCTCTCTCTGCCCCTCCCCCACTCACACTCTTTCTCTCGCTCTCAAAAATAAATAAAACATTTAAAAAACTTAAAAAAAAATCTTATTGAACTAATTACTTCCATACCTAATGGTAAATTCAAGGCAATTCATTATACGTAATACAAAAATGATGTCAAGGCTGCTGGGTGGCTTTGTTGGTTATGTGCCTGACTCTTGATTTCAGCCCAGATCATGATCTCAAGGTCTGTGGGATCGAGCCCTGTGTTGGACTCTGGGCTTACGGCATGGAGCTTGCTTGGGATTTTCTCTCTCCTCTCTCTGCCCTTCGCTACTCTCTCTCTCTCTCTCTGTTTCTGCCTCAACATAAATAAGTAAACTTAACCAAAATGGTGTCAAGGAAGAGCATAGTTTTTTCAGGAAAAAAGAGCATATAATGTGTTCTCTCTGAGCATATTCTGCGGCCCTTCAAACCAACCCGTGCCTGATTGCTTCTGTTGCTCAGGTGGCATCTTTATTTAAATACTACCTGCTGAAATCCTGCCACCTCCCAAAATCCATATCAAGGCCATGCTGTTTATTTAAGAGTTCCGTTCACATACGCCGGCTGTGCCCCATGGGAAGTAATAGTTCCAGTAGTGCTTTATTTAAGTTCCTAGGAATCTTCTTTTGGAGTATAACTAAGAGCAGTCCAATCTCTAGTATATTTCCCATTTCTTACATGAGGCACATTTATACCTCTTCATCCTGTCCCGACTTTCGCCCACAGACTAGACGCACAACAAACACAGGCAGGAGTGAATTCCTCCTCGCCAGTTTGATATCTGGCAAACCTGCGTTATTCATCCCCTGTCCACATAACGTATGGTTTATTTTTCAAAAACAGGTGAAATTATGATTTGCACACAGATCTAAAAAGAGCCTGAACTGAAGATTTTATTTCGCTAGCTAATCATATGAGAGAACCAGGCCAATAGGAAAACTGTTTTAAACAAGTCAAAGAGGGGCACCTGGGTGGCTCAGTCGGTTAAGCGTCCCACTTGGGCTCATGTCATGATCTCACAGTTCATGAGTTCAAGCCCCACGTTGGGTTCTGTGCTGACAGATCTGAGCCTGGAGCCTGCGTTGGATTCTGTGTTTCCCCCTCTCTCTGCCCCTCCCCCACTTGCATTCTGTCTCTCTCTGTCTCTCAAAAATGAATAAACGTTTAAAAAAATGTTAAAAAAAAGTCAAAGAAGTATAAATTCATAAGGAGAAAAGACTATTAAAGTAAATTTACAAATAATTGAACACTGGCTTCTCCTGGAGAAGGGGAAGGAAAGGCGACTGAACCTCCCCTGGGCACAGTATATTTGCATGTCTATAGACAAAACAAAGCCTGAATTGCTTTCTGTTATTCACGATATAGAGTCATAAAGTACCTCCCAGAGAATCTAGTCCGAATACCCTGAAGCATTTGCTCTAGACAATGCATGGTTTTCCCTTAAAATACATTTTTTCCTTGCAGTTTTAATAATGTACCCCCATAAACATCTAAACCTTTTAACTTAAAAGAAGTTTCCAGAAGAGAGTAGCAATTAGATCTATTCTAACGTCTCCTGCGGTTTTCATCTGACTCTCCCTTTTGATTGCATTATGATCTTGTGCAAGGGAACGACTCAAAAACCCATAAAATGCCACTTTAGGGTTTGATGTTTGTATAATAGATTATGTAAGCTTGTGGCATTTAAAAAATGTCCCTATTAAATGATATAATTTCGCTTTATTTGACACATTATCTTACGGTGCATAAAAAAATGGTTGCTACTCATTTCTTCAGAGAATATTTTCTCAGAAAAAAAGACCATTGGATATGAAAAAAAAAGTCTTGGAATATATATATGTATATGTATATATATATATATGTGTATATATATATATATATATATATATATATATATATGTTTGTACCTGTACGACCGTTGAGCCATACCCATACCTCCCATTATAGAAATCAGTTTGAAGTAAGTTAAAAAAAAATTAGTGGGTGAAACTTCAAAATTATTTACAATGAAAGTATATTCTCTGTAGTTTCCTAAGACACTTTAAGTTCTGTTTCAACAGATTTCCCTTCTCAATGTTCCCAATTAGTTTTTGCCCTGACAGTTTCGTCCATTGCCTACATTAATTTCTAATTTCCCAGACTGTGTCAGACAGAGCTCAGATCCTACTGTTTACTCCAATGGTAATTTCCTCCAGATTTTATGTTTTAAGCCAGGGACCACACAAAAGCTTTATTTGAGTTTTTTTGTTTTTTTTTTTTTAAAGCTTCTGGCACTTGCAAATTTTAGTTTCAAAAATTCTTTTCCAAGGTTGGTATTATATCTCTCTGCACACTAATCCTTCTTTTCCCTTCCTACATTATGCTTTTTTTTTTTTTTTTAGCATAAACCAAAACACTGGGAAGATTATATTTAGGCTCTAAAAAATGCCTTTCTTTTATTTCAGGAGGTGCCAAACCCTTTTAGGTGATTATACTAGTTTATTTATGATCAAAGCTCCTAGCATAAGTAAGTTTAAAAATAAAGAAAAGGAAAAGCTTTGAAAGAGACCGTGAGTGAAACCAAATTACCTAAAATTCCCCAACGAGTAAAATATTTCACAAAGATGATGACAATTGTCAAGACAATAATAAAAGTGAAATTTATTGGGCACCTCTTACATACCAGAAACTGTTCAAGTGCTTCACATACATGACCTCATGAAAACTTCATGTGATAGGAAATATTTTAAAAATATTAACCTCTGCTTCTTTTTTGCCATTACTCATTCTTTTATGCAATTGGGATGGCATTTGATATTTTCTTCCCTCTGGATGGGGTCTTAATGACAGACATGCAAGAAAGGAGACTCTGCTTTATTTTTAAATTTCAAATACACACTTACATTCTTGGCCCAGTTTGTATGAAAGAAAGGATTTTAGAGGCTTTTTTGTTTTTTTTCTTTTTCTTTCTTTCTTTCTTTCTTTCTTTCTTTCTTTCTTTCTTTCTTTCTTTCTTGTTCTTTAGAAGCAAAATCCAGAGCCTGCAACGACTGAAGGCATAAAATTTATGTCATAGACAAACAAGAGACATCTGAGAATGTATATCCGTGATAGCCAGTCTCCTTAGTAAAAAAGATGAAAGGTACTAGTCAGTTAAGGAGATTGTTTTATTCAGGCCATTGCAATAGAGTTCATTAATGGAGAACAACTTAAAGAAAGAGGACGCTTGGGGTTTTCTAGAGGCAGATACACAAAAGAGTCATGGGGAAATGTGGAGACCCATCTTATCTGATAATATGTGAGAGAGAGATAATATGTGATAATATGTGGTCTTATGCATTTGACTTTTCTGAAAAAGAAAGGAATAGAAAATCTCTTAACCTTAACTGCCTCCCAGAAATACAAAGTTCAACATCATCACCGCATTGGAAAAATTCCCCATGGGCTAGAACTAAGTAAGGTAAAATCAGAGAGGTGAGCAAAAGTTAAATGCTGTCGCGGACTTTGTGAAGGCACCTTGTATCTTGACCTCACACGCATTCCTCGGGTAGCATTTGGTTAAAATTGTAATTTGGAATCTGGGAAGGATAGTACAGAGATTAGTGTGAAAATCTGAGACCAGAGGAGATGTATATGTTCCTGAGTGTAGCCTGGGAAAGCATCAGGTTTCAGATCTATCCCTTACCCTGCCTATTCCCTTCTCCTTCCCCATTCAGCAGTACCCCCCCCCTCCGCCCCCCGCCAATTCCTGCTGGGAATGGCATCAGTAGAAAGACCACAAGAACATGCATCATAGTGCATCTGCCTGTGAAGCCAGACACAGCCTCAGTAGCTTCATAACATTTCCATGGAGATGCCAAAGGGCATGCAATTTCTGGGCAAATGCTAGATGGGAGTCTGGTCTCAGATCAATAATTCTCATTGGACATCTCCTTTCTTGCGGCAGCTCAGAGGGACCTTCTGGGCTACTAGCTACCTCTAGCCTCTTAAGGAAGACAATAACGCATTCATCTTTATATGTCAATATAGCATTAATATTCAATATATATTTGAATCCAAAACTCAAAAGATCTCCGATAATGTCCCTAATTCACTTTGGTCATGCTTTCTCAATCTCAGCATCACTGATGTTTAGGCACGGCATTTCTTTGTTGTTGAGGACCTAATTGCTTTCCATACATTGCAAGATGTTTCCTAAAATCTTTGACGTCTACTCACTAGATGCCAGTAACATTTCTCCCCTCCTCCTGTGTTGTAAGTTGTGACGATCAAACATAACTTTTCCAACCACTGCTAAATGTCCACTGAGGACAAAATTAGTCTTGATTGGGTGAGAACTACTAATTTAGGCTATGGCCTTTGAAAGTGATGCCATAGAAGCAGTAGGCATGTGACGCTGTCCTTGCCAATGGGAATAAAAGAGAGTCATCTAGAAGTATTACCTTCTGTCTTCATTTTCTCAGGCTGTTATAACAAAATATTATAGCCTGGGTGGCTTTAACAACAGAAATTTATTTCCTCATAGTTTTGGAAGCAGGAAAGTCCGAGATCAAGGTGCCTACTGATTTGGTTCCTCATGAGAGCTGTCTTCTTGGTTTTAGGAGGGCTGCTTTTTCCTTTGTATCCTCACATGGGGGTGGGAAAAAGAGAGAGAGAGAGAGAGAGATTGATGATTGATGGTCTTTCTTTTTTCCTCATTTTATAAGTCCCCAGTCCTATCAGATTAAGGTTCCAACCTTCAACCTCATTTAAACTTAATTATCTCCCAAAGACTCTATCATTATAGAGCTCCACTGGGGGTTAAGACCTCAACATATGAGTTTTGGGGGAACACAGTTCAGTCAATCATACCTTCTGAGAACGTATTTTTTCTTTATTATCTCCTTCACTCTTATAAGGGACTGCAAACAAAGTGATCTGCTCCCCTTTTCTGCCTTTCAGCTGGCCACTTGAGGAGTTGTTCATTGGTCCACCTACTAATGCCACCTTGAGAAGAACAACTAACCCACTGATGATGATCTTGAGGAGTAGAAATAATTTTTAATTTCTCTGCTCAAATAGATTATTCCAACCCACTACCACTTATGCATTTCTCAAGCTTCACTGGTAACCTGCTTTGGCTTTCTGATCAATAATCAAATCCACCAGCTCCCAATATACATTACTGGACAAACAATTACACCAACAGAGCAGAGTCTGAGTATCCTCCAAATACTTGGCTCTAGATTTATCTTTAAGAAATTCATGGTTTATTCTGTTTGGCTGCAGGAAGAAGTCTACAGTCTATCGTCATCCATCAGTAAGGAGAAGAAGAAGGAACCTTCATTAGGAAGGGATGAAAGGTATCCTGTGTATTGCAAGGACAGATGCAGAATAGATGACCTTTTTCAAGGGTCAATATGTCTTGTTGTGTCATAAAAGAGACACAATGATAGAAAATCCATAGGAGGGTGTGTAGCCCTTTAGAAGCACCAGATTTTCTATATAGGAAGAGTTTAGGGGAGATGATTTGCTGGGAAGGATGTTAAGAAAGAATGGAGTGTGGAATTCATCTTGAAGCTGCACTTTGGCCCCACAACTGAGAGGACTGGATGTCTAGGGAAAGACCACCATAAGCAACCCTACATGTGGATCCAGAAGTAAAGCTAGACAAAAAGTCCAAATTTAGCACAACTTAAGAATGGCTCTGCTGACTCAGTTTTTTAGTAAGGAGATCTCACCGCATAGGATCCAAGACCCTGCAGACTCACTTGTCCTATCAGCACAGAAGATTATTTCCAGCCTTTCCTTAGGATGGTCGTGAGGTCAGGAGACCACTGTAAATCTAGAAGGATACACATATATACTGGTGTCATGTTGGTGTAGATTTGTAAATTATTAAAGATGGACTAAGCAGCGTTTCTCTTGTAAAGAGATTATGACCTCCTGACAGAAAGAATTCTCTCTCTCTTATTTTTGTGTCCTCTCTACTTAGCAGAGCAAATGAAGAATTAAACATTTCTGTAGGAAAATAAGAAACTCTCAAAACGTAAATTAGTCACTCTCAGTCAGGTTTTAGATAGAAGCACCAAACTCAAGCCAAAGGAGGAACTAAACATTTGGAAGAATGAATATATAAGTTCCATACAAGACCATATCTGTCTTGGTCATGACTGTATCTCTGCTGGTGTAACCAGAACCTGGCTGACATACAGCTTCATTCAACGAATATTTGTTAAATGAATTAAAAATGAATGGATTTATACCTTTGTCCTTTAATCAATGGCTGCTAAATGTGGGACATTTTTATTTTTAGCATTTTAAAAATAGTTTCAAGGTTATTTTTTTTTCATTATTTACTTAGACCTGCCCATGGATTTAACTTTTTTTACTCATTCTTCTTATTTGCCAGTCAACAAAGGCACCTGAAAATCTTCTGTAACAAAAACTTCATGCATTCAGAAGCAAGGAAGGCAAAGCCCTTAGGGGATCTGGATTCTGGATCAAAGGCAAATTTAAAAGAAAGCATAGAAGCCTGGTCCAAAACTGAACCCCAAGGTAAAACATATAACTCTCTGACTACTTTAATTGGCAAAGTGAGCAGATAGTCAATATGGGGGATTGTGGAGAGCAGGACATTCATTTCAGAGCTGATCAGTACCAGACCTGCCTCAGGGGAGAGAGATCCCACTAAAGCTGTGCCACCTGCTCCTAAAACCACTTCAAAAGGAAAGGAGGAGGGACATTTTCTTCACACAGTACAAAACCAATTTCTGAGAAGGTAAATATATATAAATTGAAACAAAAAAGACATATGAATATTTTCCCCTAGGAATCCTAGCAGATGAGACTCACTACATTTTATCTAGAGATTTTCTAGAAAGCTACATGCATGAAAAACAAAATAGAAAATACGATCTTCAATTTAATTTGCAAAATTAAAAAAATTATTTAGGCTGCTTAGAACTGTGAAAATGACCAAATACAATAATAGCATATGCTAAATACAATAATAGCATATAAACCCATAAGAGTGTTCAGCTTTTTTGTCATACATTATCATCATTTGATTCTTCAGAGTTTTGTCAAGTATATTTGGTGATAGATCAGACAACTGATATTCCCATTTGACGGGTAAGGGAAATAAAACTCAGAAGTAAAGTTATTTCAATGAGGTTGCAGCAATAAAATTTTAGATGTGGGACAGAAAAGTAATGTTTTCTGCTTCTATTAGTTAATAAAAAAAGCCTCAATTTAGCGATGTCATCTTCAACCAAAATAATAATAATAATAATAATAATCCACACAAGACCTAGAAAGAGAAAAGCAAACGAAGTACAAAATATATGATAAGAAATAATATAGATCAGGGCAGAAATCAATGAAATAGGAGATGGAATCAATAAAGAAAACCAATGTAATTAAAAATTGACTCTGAGAAAATCAATAAAATTGGTAAGTCTCCAGTCAAATTTATCAGGAAAAAAAAGAGAAAACACAAAGTACTGAAATCAGGAGTGAAAGAGGTGGCATCACTACAGACTCTACAGGTAATGAAAGGGTAATATTTATTCCTTTAAACAATGTTATATCAATAAATTTGACAAGTTGGGTTAAATGGGAAAATTACTTGAAAGACAGAAATTACTAAAGCTTATTCAATAAAAACTAGATAATCTAAAATGCACTATTTATTAAAATAATTGCATTTGTAGTTAAAAACCCTTCCCACAAAGAAAATTCCAAGTGCAAATAGTTTCACTGATAAATTCCATCAAACATGTAACAGATAAATATTGTCAATTCCATGAAAACTATTCCAAAAAATTTAAGATGAAAGAAAGCTTCTGAATTTATTCTATGAGACTATTATCACTCTGATACCAAAATCAGACCAAAACATTATAAGTAAACTATTGACCAAAAACACTCATAAACATAGATGCAAAATTTAATTAAAATGCTAGCATATAAAATTCAAACACATACATACATGTCTGTGTGATATGTATATATGTGTATACATGTGTGTATACATATATATGTGTCTACATATATGTTTATGTGTGTATATTATGACCAAGTGGGTTTTATCCAAGAAAGGCAAGGTTGATTTAATGTTTGCATCAATCAATGTAGTTCATGTTAACAACTAAAGATGAAAAATAAAGTGATTACTTCAATAGATAACATAAAAGCACTTGACAAGAGCCAGAATCCATTGAAAACTATCTCAGCAAACCAGTAACAGAAGAGAAGTTCTTCATTTTGATAGAAGCATGCATCTAGCAAAACCTATGACAAGTGTCATACTTAATGGTGAAAAACTGAATACTTTTCCTCTACGCTCAAAAACAAAACTAGAAGGTCCACTTTCACTACTTGTATTCAACATTGTACTATAAGTTCTTGACAATGAAATCAAGCAGGAAACAGAAGTAAAAATATCTCATTTTAAAGGAAGAAGTTAAATGCATTTACCTCACATAACATGATTATCTCTATAGAAAATCTGATGGAACCAAAAAAGAAAAAAAAAAAAACAACAACAAACTAATACGTGAATTTGACAAAGTGGCAAGATGTGGAGAAATAGAATTGGGCACAATAAGTCTGCCCCAACAGAATACTTGGCCAAGTTGTTAGCACCTAACAGGATGGTAACTGCTAGGACTCCAGCTACCTTTACTTCGTTCTGTCCAGTAAGTACCACACATGGTAACCTGCCCCTTTTATCTTTCCCTTTTGAATTATTCCAAGTGCACATTTTCAGCTGAAATGGAACAAGGTGATCCTTTGTCTTCCTGTTTCAGCTTTAATACTATAAACCAGTATCCTTTTTGTGGTACATTTGGTGCCACATTTTTCACCATGTTGTGTTCTTGGTTGGTGATTTTGCTATTCCAAATAGCCTCCAAAATAGTGCTGAATTTCTGTTTAGCCTTCCTAAGAACAAGAAAGTTGTGCTGTGTCCCAGAGAGAATCTATGTGTCTAAGAGAAGCTTTATTCCAACATGTGCCATTGACCATGGGTTCAAAGCTAATGAATCAACAATATATTTTTTCAATAAGTTTCCTTTAAGAAAAAAATATACATAAAACAAAGGTACGTACTGATTAGGAAGGATGGGTAGGAAGGATTACAAAAGGGCATCAAGAGATTTTTGAGATGATGGATATGCTCATTATGTTGGTTGTAGTGATGATATACTTCTGTCAAAAATTATCAAATTGCACACTTTAAATGTATACAGTCATCTCAATTATAACACAGGTAGTTATTTTTTAAGACACTACAGCCCAAAAATTAATGCGTGTGTGTGTGTGTGTGTGTGTGTGTGTGTGTGTGTGTGTTTACCCCTGGTTTGACGCTCTTCCTACTACATCATTTCTAAAGTAATGGCTAAATAACCACATATTATAATTTTTTAGTCATCACATTGTAACACATTAGCTACTGGTAACACATGACCATGATCACTTGTTCAGCACATTAGATGTGTGGAGGCAGGGAAGATGTACTGTAGCAAAAATAATACGTGTAGAGCAACTATACTATCAGGCAGCAACGATATTGAGTTCTTTACATATGTTATTGTATTCTCTCTTACAAAGCACTTTAAGAATGAAAGATTTTGGGGGCACCTGCGTGGTTCAGTCAAGTGAACATCCAACTTCGTCTCAGGTCATGAGCTCATGGTTTGTGGTTTCAAGCCCCACACCGGGCTCTGTGCTGACAGCTCAGAGCCTGGAGCCTGCTTCAGATTCTGTGTCTCCCTCTCTCTCTGCCCCTATCCCGCTCGTTCTCTCTCTCTCTCTCTCTCAAAAGTAAATAAATAAAAACTGAAAAAATAAAAAAAAATGGAAGATGCTCTCATTTTATAATTGTTAAAACTGAGGCACAGAGAATTAAATAACTTTCTCCATGTCACATGATTCATAAGAGCTTGAGTTGCAATTTAACCTCAAGTTTTGGTGACTCCAGAGTTCATGTTTTTCTACCTTATGTAATATATATCACATTACACTATATATATCACATCACACTAAATACCGTATCTATATTATGTTATATTGTATTATATTATTATATATATTATATTATATTTAGATATTATAAATATCATATTCCTATGGTCATAACTCTGAAATGATTGATCTGAGGACCTTTCAAATCTAAGCTCTTCTGTATCATGATTCTATATGTAATATATCTGCTTCCCCCATTTAAATCATTAAACCCTCCTATAATGATATAATAAGCACAATGCTTATGTGGTAAATTCACACTTAAACATAATTTTGTCAATACAAAATGTATATTTTGGGAAATGTGCAATTTTCTGTGCAATAAGCTGGGAAAATGTGCAATTTCACAGTTAAATACCAACCTCCAGCTGTCTGCATCAGTGAAGAATATGTTTACACTCCAATTGTTAAAATTAATTATTTGTTTATATAAGACATTCTGCCTTCATTAAAGCACATGATTAAATAGAAATGCTTCAGAACACAGTAATCGTTAACCTCACTTCAGCAAAAGGAGTCTCATAGTCAGTCAAGAGTCTTCTAAGTACAACTACAATAAAGACAAAGGATCTTTTTTAAGCTATTCAAGGTTTGCCTGAAAAAGAGAAGTGTAAACTTTGTTGATGTACTTGCTCATTGTTTTTCATTTGCAAAGACTTCAATCAGTGTACTATCTTCGATTATTAAGGCATATATAGGCACAAACATACTCACATATGTCCATATATGCATATGAAAACCAAAGCAATATCAGGTATTAATTTAAAGTGGATTAAGATTCTTGCCTTTGGGTGTAAGGCTGTGAATCCACTATAGCCATTCCTTGCAGAGAAAAGGTCAAGTAACTGAATAACAATTCAAATGTGGTTTTGTCCAACAATACTGACCAATCAATCTTTACCTAAAATGCTACACATCGTTAAGACCTTATTGAAATAATCACTTTTAAAGACAATGTCTCAATCTTCCTACTCGGTTGATAATCAAGTAATTAAATTGGATTTGGTGTTTCAGTTGCAAAATATTCACATAAACATAACAATGCACAACAAGGAAAGTAGACATAGCAATTAATTAATTTCCAATGTGCAGATGGCTTGAAACTGTTGCTGAGAACATGAGAAGAGCTGAGCACAGGATTTATATTACCTTTGGAGAATGGACCGATCATCTCTGTATTTTGTTACCCCCAAAATTATGATGAAGTGATGGAAAGTTTTTTTTTCTATTTTACTTTAAGTGATGATTATGTTATTATGTTCATCTGAGAATACAGTTATGTATGTATTTAAGATAGTAAGTAGTCAACTTCTTTTCACCTGATGAAATTAACAGAGCGAAAAATGAGGAGACTGTTGCCAATCATGAATTAAGATAGTGTGATAGTTCCGACTGTATGATAGTTGGCCTATTGTTAGGTTATGACAAGCCCCCCCCCCTTTTTTTTAAATGCTTATTTATTTTTGAGATACAAAGAAAGACAGAACATAAGCAGGGGAGGTGCAGAGAGAGAGGAAGACACAGAAACCAAAGCAGGCTCCAGGTTCTGAGCAGTCAGCACAGAGTTCGATGCAGGGCTCGAACCCATGAACTGTGACATCATGACCTAAACTGAAGTCGGATGCTGAACTGACTAAGCCACTCAGGTGCCCCATGACAAGCCTTTTGATGGACTGTAGAACTAACCCAAAAATATTTGTCCTTTTTTGCTATTCTTATGGATCTATGACACTACATTCCATAGACTTTATTTTTTTTTTTATAAATAGGAACTACTTTATAATGGACAAAGTGATTATGGAACATTATTGAGATTTTGAATTCACAAAATTATATGAGGAATTAAAGAATTAAAAGAATTATATTGAGGACAATAAACATTTTGCTAAAGAGTATGGCTGCCGTATAAAGATGGGAAATGCTATAAATCCCCACTCTAGGTTTGGGCACAGAAGACCTTCTAGAAACATCGGCGTTGTCCTGAGTTGCCCTGCTCTTCTCCTTCTCAATAATTACTGTGAGTATATATTTTATTTTGCTATGGAGTCTACAGTGAGTACTGATGGATTTTCCTTTAGCTAGTATTTTTATTCAGTGCTTTTCTAAAAACCATATATTAGTATGTGTGGATAGATGCATATTAAGCATGAAATCATCATAACTCGGTCATTTTGTACATAAAATACCTCTTAAAATTTCTCCTTCAGAGATGATTCAGTGGGAAGTGATGATGTAGATGAGCCATGTATTAAATTGTCCTCCACCTGAATAGGTTTCTGTTAAAAAAAAAAAAAAAAATTGAGAGGCAGTGGGATGAAGGTTGCAAAGCAACATGTAGTCTGAATTTAATTTTGTTTTACATTGTGTTCTTTCTGTATATACTTTCTGTACATACTTTCTGTATACCTTTCTGTTCATACTCTGTGGGAGGTGCCTCTCTCTAAGAGAGAGAGAGAGGGAGAGAGAGACAGAATCCAATGGACAGACTCTAGAATAATTATATCACTTCAATCCCTAGCCATGTGTTCATCTATCTGCAAAATATTAGCAAAATGCGAACAGTAGTTATCTCCAGATATAAGATTATAAGTAACATTAACTTCCCTTTCTATATTTTTAAAAAAATTCTTCCTTTCATATTTATTATTATTAAAAAGAAAAACTCAATAGGGGTGCCTGGGTGGCTCAGTCGGTAAAGCGTCCGGCTTCAACTCAGGTCACGATCTCTCAGTCCGTGAGTCCGAGCCCCGCGTGGGGCTCTGGGCTGACGGCTCAGAGCCTGGAGCCTGCTTCGGATTCTGTGTCTCCCTCTCTGTCTGCCCCTCCCCCATTCATGCTCTGTCTCTCTCTGTCTCAAAAATAAATAAACGTTAAAAAAAATTTTTTTTAAAGAAAACTCAATAGAGTACCTTTTCTTTGATTAAGTGTGCTCAAATTTCTGCTCTGGGCACCAGAAAGCTGGGAGTAGAGGAGGTAAAAAGAGATGTCAGTGTATTTATATCAACACCTGGGCACTTCCTGGGTGGGGTTTCAATGATACACGTGAGGATCGACTGAGCATGATAGGACCCCCATTCAAAATGAGGGCATTATCTATATTCCCTCCTTAACATAAAGCACAGCTATGTTCTACGCAGTGGGATTCAGATATCAACTTTTGCCTTCTCCTAATAACTTACACATATATTTTCTTTTATCTTTTTTGAGAACAGGATCTTCCTTCCCTAGGTCCTTCACATCATCTTCTGTATTTCCTATGCGTCCTGTACATACGGACTGGTTGTTGCTTCCGTAAGCATACTGATTACACTTGCTCAACTCACTGTCTTTCCAGCAAAAGCTTCTGTCAATCATATGCCTATTCTCAATAGCTCTGTAAAATGTGGCCTTTGAAGATACTTAACTTCTCTCTCTCACTATCAGAATTACTGGATATTTTTTTGTATGTTCCCTCTCAGCGGCTTCTCCTTCATGATCATTGTCCACACAGTCATAGAGTAAGTGGTATAGTAATATTTTCAAAGCAGGGGGAATCACCTCCTTGTGTGGGATCTGAGCTAAAAAGAGATTATTTATTGGGCACCCTGTGACATCTGCCTTGTAGCACCATTACATGACGGACAATACAAAGTTATTAAGAATAGCTCAGGGAAATTAGTGTTTACTTACCTCAAGTCCAATTTTGATGTAGCTAAATGGGGTCCTGGAATCTGTATCTTCCGTATGGCTCTATACCTTTTTTTAACGTTTCATTTTATTTTTGAGAGAGAAAGAGAGACAGAGCGTGAGCACAGGAGGAACCGAGAGAGAGAGAGGGAGACACAGAATCCGAAGCAGACTCCAGCTTCTGAACTCGATCCCATGAACCATGAGATCATGACCGGAGCCGAAGTCGGATGCTTAACTGACTGGTGGCTCTATAACTTTCTATTTGTGATATGTTTACAATCCTATTGTTGAATAATTGTTGCATAAATTTTAGACGTTTGGGGAGCACTTCTGAACTAGTATGGACACCCGGAGCATGGCCCTTTGCTGATCTTCTCCACCTACCTTAGAACACACACCATCATTCAGAGTGAGTAAAGATGACTGACGATCTGGAGTTTACAGGAACCAACTTCACATGTATGCAGTAGATGTTAGAGTTCATTTAAATACCCACTTGTTAACTGTAGATCTTTTAGAATGTTCTTTTAAAAAATAGTACAATGATGTCATCATGATACCTGACACCCTTCAACAATTTTCCAGCATTTTTAGAATGAAGACCGAAACCATTATGACCTTCTCGGACTCGTATCATCTAGCGGGCCTCTCACGGCATCATCTCATGTGATTTCTCCCCTTACTGTCTCTCTTCAAATCACACCCGGTTTCTCTCTAGTTCATGAAAGATACATTGTGTTTCTCATCTCAGGAGCCTTGCGCATGCTGTTCCTTGTACCTGGAAGAATCTTGTCCTCCTCCCCTTTTTCTAGCCAATTCCTACTCATCTCTCAGGATTTACCATGAATTTCAAATATATGACTCACCCACTGATCTTCTGGTACGAGTTCAGTATCTCCTCTACTTTCTCAAATCGCTCTGTATTTTATTATTTTTTTTTAAATAATAATTGGTAAAAAAATAAATAGTGGGATCAAAGTAATGGACTTCGATTATAAGAATATATCAATATTGATTCTTTTACTGTAACAAATATGCTCCTCTGCCATCACCATAAGAGGCTAACAATAGGGGAAACTGGTTGGCTAAAGAGGAATTTTTTGTACCACCTGTGCAATTTCTCTGGTCATACAAAACTGGTCTAAAAATAAAGTTCATTTGGAAATAAGTGGTAGTTGCATAATTAGTTGCTGAAGGTCTCTCCCCTACCATTCTGTGAGTTCCATGAATGAAGGACCTCAACTGTCTTGTTGTCCACTGTATGTCCAGTGCTTACACAATGTCTTACATATAGAAAGCATTTAATATACATTTTTTGTATAATAATAATAATAAATGCATAAACATAATGAAGCCCATCAGACTGTCCGGTAACCACAACACTTCCAGCGATTCATTAAGTGTCATCGTTTTTCAGATATCCACTATCAGCCTCCCCCACCCTTTGGGTTCCACTAAGTCAGGAACCAAACTGATTTGTCTGTATATCTTCAGAATTTAATCCGTCCTGGTACACCCAAGGCCCTCAAAAACAGCTTGTTTGTAATAAAGAATAGAATAAGATGGTATTTATATGGGAAGCTGTGTAAATAACACTAAATCTGTTCTATTGGAGGTAATTTTGTTCCTTTGCATTCAACCATACTTTGAGGTCTACCTTAAAAAAAATGAGTTTCATTGGTGGGAGAGAATTTTTGGAGGATATTTATTGATGACCACCATGCTCTCCATAATGTTTGTAACAATGATCATGAAAAACCGTATTTCTCAATATCCCGTATACTTTTCTTCTTTTATAGAAAACAGCTTATTTGTTTATTAAATATATTGACCTAAAGGAGAGCAATATGTAGATATTCTATTCCTTGGAGGACATGCTTCCTTTTCTTGTATTTGAAGTTTTACTTACCCTGGAATATGTTTCCATATCTGTTTTATATACAGATACCAAATTTTTAAATGAGGAATTTGCAATATAATAATAATAGCCACAAAGGATTTAAGAGTAAATGATATTTTCAATTTATTAAAGATCTTAAAAATAAATGATGATCCCTGTTTCTCCCTGTACCACATTAATACAAATTAAATGCATTTACAAAGTAATATTTAAATGCACTCAAGAAACTCCAGGAAAGGAACTTTTAGAGATTAGTCTTAATACCTGACAAAATTATGAAATCTTAGAAGATAAATTTATATATAAAAGTTGCTCTTAAAAAAATATGAAAAATTCAAGGGGAACTTCTTGCTAAGTTTCATGGAAAAAGACTTACCAGTCCCATGCAAATTGTTAAAAAGTAACCAAATGTATAGAATCATCAGAATGTGGTGTTCATAATATCAATTCCTGCTAGATTATTTTCTTTACTAATAATCTATCTAATAAATTAGGAAATTAAAAACGGTCTCATATTTTATACCCATTTTTCATCCTTCTCCAGGCTAAGCGGGCATTGCTCAGTTAAGCACGGAGATCCCATTGACCTCCGAAGGACCCTGGGCTTTGGTCATGTCCCCAGGGTGTACTGCAAAATAAGAAATTATGCCTCTTGACATTAAGGTCATAGGAGAGAACAAAATTCTTTAGCAAACCAGTGGGAAATGATCTCCCCACTGTCAGAAAGTAACAACAGAGTTAGATATATTTCTAACTGTGTTTTGAACTTGGTGGGAAAAATGTTAGGCAGAGTAAAAGAAATGCAGTAACAGAATTCTTCCTGATGTCTAACTATGAATGTTTATCTGGCCCATAATGCAATCTGCAGAAACGTTACATGTTGAATTGCGAAGTTTTAGACTGGGAAGAAGTACTCAGAAAGAGATTTTTAATCTCAACTTTTAATCTTTGACACAATGGACAATAGTAGCTCTGTGGTCTTTATACCATTACTTTAGAAGAGAAGTCGGCATCGGGTGCACTATGAAACCAACTTGGAGAACCTGGGGGATTGTAAGGGTTTTCCTGATAAAATACGTCATCACGTTATGTTGTTGGTTGATACCAGTTCCCGCATACTACCTCAAACTTAAGCTTCTTCATGTCTGAATCTAGTACCAGGCTGACAATTTCTTGAAGGCTATCACCGAACATTGTTCTTCATATTCCTGGCTCTTGGCTTGAGGCATGTAGATCAAATAAAGCCTTGCTAAATCAACCATAAAAGAGTGGAGAAACTCTACTCTGCCTCCCTCCCCTTTGAGGAAAGGGAAGTGGCTGTATCTACCTTCAATATCCATTTGAAGATGGAATTGGGGTGACCAGAATCTAGAGGCTCAGAGAAAGAAGCCTGAAAAGCACAGCACCGGCCTCTAAGGAACAGGAGTCCTTTTTTACAGCTGTCGTTTCTGATGAGATATGATGAGTTGGGACCTACCTTGGGCAGGAAGCACTTGGAGGCTGAGCCACTGGGATGGCTACCATGTTGTGTTTTGCTGGGACAATACACCCAGGAACAAGGAAGCCAGAAGAGGGAAAATTTGTTTTTAGCTCTTCTTCCTGCCTTCCACTCCCTCCAACAACTCCTTTGGGTAAAGTAAGTCAGGAAGCCAGGTGGCAAAAAGAAACTTATTCTGTAAAGTCCTAACTTCAACATCAAAAGCAAAAAGTAGAAGAGCGGGTATGAAGTTGAAGGGAAATAGCTTAATAACCAGCACATGATGCTATGTTAGATTACAAACTCGGTTACAAACTTCTTGAATGCTAAGGCTTTCTCTGGTGCCTATGAAAATGAGTGGAAAATTAAACGTGCTTGAAACTCTTTGTTGAATCGAAATAATTTATTCACTTTTAAGTTAATTTTACAAATAATTTATTGAAAACAAATATTTATTACAGGCACTGCTGGCTACTGCAGATAAAAGCATGATTAAGACACCATCTCTCCTCTCAGATAATTTACAGCCTAACGAAGGAAATAGATTGTAAACAAAAGCAACTGTAGGTAGTCAGTGTGGGGTTTGTACCACGGGGACTGCGATATGGGGAAGGAGGGAGAAAAAGACGCAGCTGCCGAAAAGTTGGGTATTTATTCCATTTGGCCAACAACGAACATCATCCCAACTTCTGCTCTAGACTTGGGGAGCACAGTGGGGACCCTGGTGAGCACAACCTCTGCCTGTCCTCTGCTTACAGACTAGTAAGGAAGAACTTAGCCCCATTGACCACAGAGTTGGTTTCCCAGGTCGGTCTAACCTTCAATGCCCTTTCGTCCTGTGTGAAGGAGAGGGCATCCTCAGACACTATCCATGCTTTCAGTCTGGCTGCAAGCATAGACGGCAATGGCTCAAAGGACAGTAAAATTAGATCCCTTGAAAGAATGATACCCTGTACCTCAACTTATCCATCAACGACGCCACCAGTCTGGACCTGGCAAGGGAACCAGAGAGTTGCTGCACAGGTGGGTCACATAGCACAGCACTGTTCAAACCACAGCAATTGTAGTGCCAGTATATGGTGGGGAGAACACATCTGCACTCTGGATTTAGACAGATCCAAGTCAGAATTGTGAATCTCCCATTTACTAGCTGATATATACCACAGGCAAGTTATTTAAATTGTCTACGTCTCACTTTTGTGATCAGAAGCCTGAGTAATGTAGCACCCACTTGGTGTGCTTATTTTTGGAACACATGGACACTTTTACAGCCCCTAATGCTTCGCCTGGCAAAGATGATATCCCCCTGCCATCTGGCCCTTCCACTCTTCGGATTGTGTTAAAGTTGAATTCCACCATCAGCACAACTCCAAGAGTTACATGTGCGTGGATTAGTTCCTAATCCCACCATACAGTTAAAGGAAAGAAATAGCAAATGCTTTTTCCCCCTACATTTTCTTGCTAATATCATATTACAAATCAGTGGCAGAATGTAGTCTACAAACTGGGCTCCAGATTACCGATAGCATTAATTATAAGTGGAAAAGGAGAAAGGCACACACATTTGACAACAAAAAACGCTTGAACAGAGAAATACATAAATAGACAAATCAACAAATGAGTGAATGCATCAATAAGCTGGTGTGTATTTACTAGAGGAAGCTTAATTGCTTTGATTAAAAGTATGTGAAATTATAAAACCTTAAAAATAAAGCATATCAGTAAGGTAACTTATACAATTGCTACCAACCAGTGCATGCCGGCACCATAAAGTAAAAGTATTCAGAATTTATAACAGGCACTCTGACTTTTTAGAGGTATCTGTAGAGACTAAAACACACACCCACACTCACATACACAAGGTGAAGATCTTCTAACACTAAAGCAACCATCATGCACATATTCTCAGAGAAACAAAACAGAGACCAAATCAAAAAGAAGCGTGATGTCAGGGAAAGCCGGTCCTGTACCTCACGTTGCCTACAATTACAAATAGAAAGATTTGAGCCTCCAGGGGTTACTTGGTTTAACTTTTATTTTTTAAAGAAAGGAATAAAATGCAATAAACTCTAATAGAAACCATGTTTCTCTTCTGGCTCCAGAAGGGATTACAATATTATTCATATTTCTATATACCTCACTCTACGAAAAGGGAATATGAGTAAGAGAACACAAAAGGAAAACAACTATAGATTTATTTCAACCTTTCAGAGCAGAAAATGGTAACAAAGAAATCCCCATTTGAAAAGAAAAATGCATTTTTTTCCCAATGGCTAAGGAAAACCACATTATTGAACTTTACAGTCATAGAATGCAGTTGCAGAAGATTCATTTGTGGAAACTTTTTAACCTGCAACTACAGGGTCTTGAAAAGTCCAGGGAATAAGTAGGGGTCATGATTTCTTAAAAAGGAAAGAATGACAGGGACATCTGATGGAGATTGGTAACCTCGAGTGAGAGCCATTACATGACCTAATGAGGAAAATTTACATACATGCAAAACCACTGAACTTTGTAAAGGAATCAAAAAACCTTGAATTGTGTGAGGCAAGGCTTAGTTTTTGAGAGGCTCACTGTAAATTGTGCAATGCTACCTGTTAAAAATGATGAGAAATGGTAGTATGCAGCTATGCTCTAAGATGTCACCATCATTTACTGTCCCTTTTAGTTGACATGGCAGAACCTATCTAACTTAAAGAAATGCAAGCTGTGCATCATTGGAGTCTATACCAGTGGGATACTACTATTTGCTCTAGGATTTCAACATACCTATTCTCTTCCCCTTAAAGAATAAGTCTAAGACATTTGTTTTGGCTTTTGTGTATTTCTTTCTGTTTCTCCAGACACGTAGAGCTGGTGGAAGGTCTATTGTGAACCATATGTCTAATCACAGCATAGCCTGAAAGTCAAGTCACCTTGGGCCTTCTTAAAATTGACTTAATGGAGTGGGGGTGGGCTTGGTGGCTCAGTCAGTTACAGCGTCCAACTCTTGATTTTGGCTCATGACCTCAGGGTTCCTGAGATCCAGCCCCACATTAGGCTCTGTGCTGACACCGAGGAGCCTGCTTGAGATTCTCTCTCAGCTCTCTCTCTCTCAAAAGAAATAAACTTAAAATACAACAACAACAAAACAATGACTTCTACCAGGGCACCTGGGTTAAGCGTCTGACTCTTGATTTTGGCTCAGGCCATGATTTTATGTTTGTGAGATTGAGCCCCACGTTGGTCCAGTGCTGAGTGTAAAGCCTGCCTGAGATTCTTTCTCTCCCTCTGCCCCTCTCCCTTGCTTGCTCTCCCTCTCTCTACTCTCTCTCTCTAAAAAAAAAAAAAAAAAAAAAAA
>NW_024412396.1:59903990-59933195 GCF_014898765.1 Herpailurus yagouaroundi
AGCTCTCTCTCTCTCAAAAGAAATAAACTTAAAATACAACAACAACAAAACAATGACTTCTACCAGGGCACCTGGGTTAAGCGTCTGACTCTTGATTTTGGCTCAGGCCATGATTTTATGTTTGTGAGATTGAGCCCCACGTTGGTCCAGTGCTGAGTGTAAAGCCTGCCTGAGATTCTTTCTCTCCCTCCCCCCTCTCCCTTGCTTGCCCCCCCCCCCCCCACCCCCTCTCTCAAAAAAAAAAAAAAAAAAAAAAAAAAAAAAGATCGACTTCTTCTGAAACTAATGGATCCAGTGTGTCCTTTTACTTTTAGGTAAACCTGCCTGTGTGGATGTCATGCAGACATCTCAAAATTAACTTGTTAACTTGTTCGAAATTTTACCCATCCCCTTTGTCTTCTTACTTGTTCCTGTTCCTCCCATATCCATCATTGTGGCCAATCATCTACAAAACTGCCCAAAACATTAAAGTGGGTGTCACCATTTATTAATCTCTCTAAAGGGGTGCCTGGGTGGCTTAGTTGGTTAAGCGTCCGACTCCGGCTCAGGTCACGATCTCATGGCTTGTGGGTTTGAGCCCCACGTCAGGCTCTGGGCTGACAGCTCAGAGCCTGCAGCCTGTTTCAGATTCTCTGTCTCCTTCTCTCTCTGCCCCTCCCTGCTCGCGCTCTGCCTCTCTCTCTCAAAAATAAACATTAAGAAAAAGAAATCTTGATCTCTCTAAAACCACTCAAGTATCTACTTCTAAATATTTTACCTCATAAATATCTCTGAATGCATATCCTCGCTCAATCCCCACTGCAGATGCCCATGTTCAGGCCACTCTTTCCCCGGCTCTGTTATTAAAACTGTCCTATCTCGTCTCCCCACCCACTATCCTGCTCTCCTCCTATCTGGCTTCCACATTAATGCCACACATTTCTAACTGCCCATCTGATCATGTCAATTTCCTGCTTAAAACCCACTTACTGCTTTCTGCTAAATTTGGATAAGTCCAAACTCTTTAATGTGGTTTGTAAGAGTGTCATGTCTCACCATTACTTCTTCTTAGCATCCAGTAGAAACCTGTGTCCACACATCTCATTCTTGGGTGGACTCTAGCAAGATTATTCACTCAAGAATTTCTGGATCTGACACAAAGACTGTGGTGAGGGAGAGTGAGGCCAGAAAAGAGGAAAAGAGCTTAAAATTTCTATTAAAAGCCTACTATTCCTGAGTATTATGCTGAGTGTTTTTACCACATTATCCCTTTTAATCTCATAAACTTTCAGCCAAGGTGGTCACTGTTTCTATTTCATAGTTGAGGTAAGTAAAGTTCTAGGAAAAATGTCTAAAATCACCCAGAGCTCCTTATTGCCTCGACCAGTGTTTAAATTCAGGTTTGTTATCAGTCAGTTGCTCTGTTTTCTTAACTATTCCAGGTCACAGGGGAGTGAGCCACAGAAATAGTTGGCATATATTTCTTCCACTTTGCTGGTGGGACTCCTACCCTGTTTGTTGCTAGGTCTTTCTTCTTACTTCTTTCTGTCTGAACTAAAGAGCTAGTAAGATAGATTCAATAATTATCTCACCCTGAATTCAGAAGAATGAATGGCTGAATTATTTTTTTCCTCCTTTCCTTGGTAAGAAAGAGTTCCTAGAACTGGAGATGACAACTTTTCTAGGACAGACAGGGCTTCAAATCCTAAAAAAGGGCTGTGCCTTTATGGTGGCCTTCCGGGAAGATCTTTGGCCATGTTTTGGGTTGAGTGGAATTTTGGAAACAGAAGAATTTCTGGTGACTTTTGAAGCTATCCTATACCCCAGTACAGTGGAGATGGTCTGGCCACAGCCAAAGACAATACTCTCTGTATGTTCTCTGCTCCATCCTTGGCAAATGGAGAATGCCTGTGGTGACCTTGGGTGTCTTTTTACTGATAATATTTTCCACTTATTGGACTTCATCTTAGCTCATGCTGCCATAACAGATACCGTAGATGGGGTGGTTTAAACCACAGAAATTTTTCACAGTTCTGGAGGCTGGGAATCCTAAGATCAAGGTGCTTGCCAATTTAGCTCTTGGTGAAAAACCCTCCTTTTGACTTGCACACAGCTGCCTTTCTGGGTCTTCACATGGTAGATAGAAAGTGGTCTCCTTTCCACTTCTGACATGAACATTAATCCCATTATAGGAACCCTACTGTCATGAACTCATCTAAACCTAATTACCAAAGGCCCAACCTTCAAATACTCCCACATTGGGGGTCAGGGCTTCATCATATGAATCTTGGGGGACGTATTCAGTTTATAATAGACACTCACCATATGCCAATCATTATACTATTAATGTCACATATGTTACCTCATTGATATTCACAAAGCAACCACTATGGTTAAATATATAGAAATATCCAGGAGTGTGATCCAACTCTCACTGGACCCAAACAGAACAACAGTGATGAGTATGTTTTCTCCCAGTATCAATCTGTTAGTAGGAATGATAGTTTCACTAAACTGATGCCCTAAAGCCCTTGAAATGTACTATAACTCTCATCAGAAATCCATTACCCTTCTCTCCTCCATGGAAACAATTGTAGTCTCATCTACTCAGTTGCATTTAGCCTGCATTTCAGTCCTTCCTGAATAATATTGTTTGGTTGAGTGAATTCTCTAATCCTGGCTGTCCCCGACTTTGCTCAATTGTATTATAGATTTTGACATATATCATTTTAGCACCCTGCCTCTCCATCTCAAAGCCTGTTATTCTATTTTATTTTTTTTATAATGGGTATGTTTAGTGGCTCTCATCTATTTTTTTATGTTTATTTACTTATTTTGAGAGAAAAGGAGAGAATGAGAAGAGGAGGGGCAGAGGGAGAGAGAGAGAGAGAGAGAGAGAGAGAGAGAGAGAGAGAGAGAGACTCCCAAGCAGGCTCCACACTCAGCGCAGAGCCTGAGGTGGTTCTCAGTCTCAAGACCGTGAGGTCATGATCTGAGCCAATATCAAGAGTGGGATGCTTAACCAACTGAACCACCCAGGCACCCCAGAGCCTGTTATTTTAATAATTCTACTCCTCCTGCTTTTTTCTGGTATTCTTAAGTATTCTCATTCTCAGTATCCTTAATTCCTTCCTTCTGCCTCACTTCCTTCTGCCTTCTGGGGTTACGGGTAGTCCCATCACAAACGCACTAGTTGTGGTAGACTGAATAATGGTCAGCAAGGAGTCCACATCCTGATTCTTGAAAATGGTGAATATGTAAACTTCCATGGCAAAAGGGGCTTTCCAGATATTAGTAAGAATATTGAGATGGGGCAATTATCCTGGATTATCCAGAATAGAACCAATGAAATCACAAGGGTCCTGATAAGAGGGAGGCAAGAGGATCAGCATCAAAAGTAGGAAATGTGATGACAGAAGGAAGTGGCTGCCGTGGCAAAGGGAAGGAACCACACAACAGGAAACAAGGACAGCCTCTCGCGGCTGGGAAGACAAGGGAATGGCTTCTGTCCTTAGAGACTTCAAAAGGAGCCAGCTCTGCTGACACCTTGACTTTATATCAGTGACTCTGATTTTGGGCTTCTGACTTTCAGAGTTTATACGATAATCAATCTGTGTTGTTTTAAGCCACTGAGTTTGTAGCAATTTGTTACAGCAGCGAGAGGAAACAAATACCCTTCTTCATAGACCATTCTTTAAACATCCTCCAATATATAAATCCCATGGAAGATGAAGTTAACAACTCAACATGTTCTGAATGTTTGAAAATATTAAATATTTAAGTGTGAACCGGGACTGCACTAAGAAATGCAGATGACCTTGAAAGGGAGATAACTTGACCATCTTTCATATCAGTGATACTCACATGTAGTTTCAGTATGTGTTTGGTCATATGAAACGGGTTCTCTTTTCTCCCCAAAGACTCCCTGCTGCTTAGCATGAAATACCATACGTGTAGTGCATGAGCAATCTTGATTTATTGAATGACTGAATGTCATGTTTTTAAATAAAGAGCTTATTTACATTCATGACTCTTAAATCTAGATGAAAAAAAAAAGGCCACCCATTCTCAGGAGTCCGTGCTAGGAAATACCTTATTTGGCTTCAGGATATCAAATGCTGTGACTGACTACCAATCTCAGAAAGCTGTCAGCTGGCCACTTAGGGTTGGGGTTATAAACCCATACCATAGAGCTTGTGGAGGAACACCAAAAAAAATGTTCCCAAAACAGAGAGGTTGGCTCTGAAATAGCATATCTATATCTATATCTATATCTATATCATCTATATCCATATCTATCTATATACAGTAGAACCAATATTTCATCAATTAGAAAGGCCTGAAAGTGAACACCTAAGTTAATTGGCATTATGTTTCTGATTTGCATTGGTGGTATTTCCTTGCTCTTTATGGACTAGTATCAGTGGAGTATCCAGCTACTTGCCCTCAATCTGCCCAAATACTTCTAAATAAAAGAGAGGCAAATTTTTGTGTCTGAGCCAGCAAAAGAAAGCCTTTGTCAGGAAGCACTTGGTGTTTTTATTTTTGCACACTGAAAAAAAATTATTCTTTTTAATCATGCAAAATTCTTCAACTCAAAATGTCCACCTCTATGCCAGTCTCCAGGTGGTCAGTGAGATTTTGTAAAATGTATATTACATGGAAGTAGAAAAAAAAAATCTTTGTTCTGAGAGTGACAAAGAAGGTTCCTGATCTTGCTTTGGTGACTTGGTCACGTGAGGCAAGATACAGACAAGCATGAGGATGAACGTCAACGTGTACAGGGCTAGCCTAATCTTTGTCACCAAATTTCATTAACTCTAAGTGAAATCTTCATGGTGAAGAAAATTATAGTCTGATGGACATGAATTCAGTTCCAGGCTAACCTGCTAACTAGGAAAGTCAACTTGAATAAATTATTGAACCTCATGAAGCCTCAGATTTTCATTTATATACTGAATAAAAGCAAAAATAATGGAAAGTGTTTATTCATGCACCGAAACATTGATTGAGTGCCTATTGTGTGTTATAAACACGTGTTTGGCTTTCCAACGAGAGGGAGGGCTACTACTTGACCTTCTTGGATTATTGTGCAAATTAATGAGATAATTCTTGGGATGTTTCAGTACCTGGTACATAATAGAGTCTTAATAAACACGATCAGAAGTAGTTCACCCAAGAGGGGTAAAATAAGGGACATTTGTAAGAACGCCCCAATTCCCCGTTCAGTGTCTTCCTCGGGACCAATGAATAATGTGATAGTGATCATCATGAAAACATTTTAGAAACAGAAATGTTGTGTAAAGGCAAGATATTAATGTTCAGAAATGCTACAATTTGCCAATCCTGAAAGGAGAGCTCAGAAAACACTCAATCTCCACTGCTTTCATCCTTTTGGCAGCCAGTGAAGAAGGCATATTTTCAATTTATATTGTGGCTTATCTTGTACACCACCCCGGCTCTAACACATTCTAAAAGAGGAAAGCTCACCCTCCCTTTGGGAGACACATCTTGCCTCATGTGAGGATTCTGTTAGCTATCTGAAGCAACTGTTATTGCTTTGTGTTGTTGCAAAAAATATAAATAAATAAAAAAGGACCATTGTATCTGGTACTGTGCTAGGTATTTCTGGGGAAACTAAACAGGATACTTCTGATGTGTTAGAGACTGAATGTAGCAAAACAAGTGTAAGACAAGAGTGTTCTTGCATGTGAACAAATGACTTGGTGAGTGGGGATACTACATTGGGGCAAACCTTGGTCATAGGAAAAGGGTTGAATTTTGAGTGTATGTCTGTCTGGAATCTGGATCAGGGAAAGAATTCACCGTCGTACTCCTTTGCGCTCCAGGGCATAGGCAGTGATATGTGTTGGTTTCATGGAGTTGGAGCTAAGGAAAGAAAATGTTTTAGAGAATCAGGATAAATAAACAATCTACGTGCAAAGCAACCCACTCTAATATTTTGTGTTTTCTTTTTCCCGTGTCTCACCTTTCTTCCTAAATCTGATCATAACGTATATTAATTTAGATCTTTCTCTTGTCACTGATCTCGTCTACGTTATGAACTCAGATCTCTTTTCCCGCTTCACGAATCCTCTGGTTTGATTGCTACACTGGTAAATTTAACGCCGTTCTTTTTGTGTAAGGTGAGGTGAAGAATGCTCTTGGGAAACCATTACAGTGATTTGGGTACCACTTGATGATGTATTTTTATCTAGTTTCTAAATCTGTTTTTTCTGATTTTCACTTACGATTGGGGAGAAATTCATGTTACTTAATAGCAAGACTACAAATATTAAGAAGAATTGTATTAAGACCATGGACTTGGTTCTTTTCCTCAGCCTTGACACAGTGCCTCCTGCTTTGGGGTTTAGATTCCCTTCTGCCTAATCTGTACTCTGTCCCCCTTCACCTTTGTCAAATCTTCTGACCTGAAATCATTCATGGTGAGGGCCTGCGCAGTTTTACAGAACAGACTCCATTTAATGCTTTGTAAATATTTTGCCATCAATATTGTTTTCTTTACGAAAGCATCCAGGAGAGGTGAAGTAACAACTCCAATGCCAATTACCATTTGTCTGCTGTAAAGTGACACCATTCAATAAAATCTGACTTAAAATTTCTTGAAAAAATCTTGAAGCTTGAATTTCATCACTTTTTAATGCTACTGAAAGAATTTTAAATCTCGTCCATATGAAGAGACCCACTCTAAAAGTTAGCTTAATTCAGTTACCTTTTAAAAAGATGCAGAGGGCAATAAGAAGAAATATTGGACCAACAGAAGAGTGTTGAAAGAGGAATATAATCACTACCACAGAATAAATGAGATTATAATTATGCTATTGAACTGTAATAGAACATCCTTCCAAATAGAAATTAGCATACCACAAATGTGCAATTAGTACCCAATAAATCACGCCAAGAAGAGTGTCAATACAGTAAGGTGTACCCAGTCATCACAATTAATGCTTGTGTCCTGTATTGGAGAAGGCGAGCTGTTTTCATGTTACAGTCATTAGGGATGAGATTGTTTCTGCAGCTGAATTGTTACAAGCAGTTAAGTATCTAATAGAGAAGCCGCACTTTGAACAAGAGCCATTGCTTTTAAATCCTACAAACTACAGGAGTCGCTAAGCCTTTTAAAGAAAATAATAATAATAGCTGCTATTTTATCGGAAATGGAGCAACTTTGCAAGAGCATTTAATTAAAACAAAAATGTATGGTTTAGATAAGACTGGCTTTCTTTTCCTTCCTGTTGCTTAATTTCCCAGCCAGAGTCTGAGATACCAAAGCCAACTGTAAACATTCTGCAAAAGACCTTTCAAAACAAACAGATGCATGATTTGCAAATGAATTCCAAGGAAAACACAAACTGAGGAGGTACTGTTTGCCTTTCTTAGATTCTAAAATTTTCAACTGTGGACTGAAAGGTGGGTGGTTGTCCTCTGATTGGTGTAGCTTTAGATGGGCATTTAAGTTATTTGTTAGAATTCTTTCAGTTCTGTGGGAGGAAGACAAAAGATACCAAGTACAACTTGGAGATAGGAACACATTTGTATTCTATTTTGATTGAAGTAAAAAAAAAAAAAAACACACATAGAAGACTTTTAAAAAGAGGGCAGAGGTGCCTGGGGGCTCAGTTGGTTAAGCAGCTGATTTCTGCTCAGGTCATGATCTCCAGATTCATGGGCTCAAGCCCCACATTGGTCTCTTGGCTGGCAACATGGAGCCCGCTTCAGATCCTCTGTCCTCCTTGCTCGCTGTCTCTCCCCCACTTGCACCCTCTGTCTCTCTCAAAATAAATAAATAGCTTAAAAATGATAATAAAT
Organism: Herpailurus yagouaroundi; assembly: GCF_014898765.1. Classification (NCBI taxonomy): domain Eukaryota; kingdom Metazoa; phylum Chordata; class Mammalia; order Carnivora; family Felidae; genus Herpailurus; species Herpailurus yagouaroundi. The sequence continues at coordinate 59,911,800 of NW_024412396.1, forward strand.
AAATAAATAAATAAATAAATAAATAAATAGAGGGCAGGGGCGCCTGGGGGGCTCAGTCGGTTAAGCATCCGACTTCGGCTCAGGTCATGATCTCACAGCTCCTGAGTTCAAGCCCCAGGTCAGGTTCTGTGCTGACAGCTCAGAGCCTGGAGCCTGCTTCAGATTCTGTGTCTCCCTCTCTCTGCCCCTACCCACCCCCCTCATGCTCTGTCTGTCTCTCTCTCAAAAATAAATAAACATTAAAAAAAAAAAAAGAGGACAAATGATCTTATATGTGTTTTAGAACTGTCACTTTTCCAGCGGGAGTATGGGCTACAGATCATGGGACAATTAGGATCTTCCAGAAGATGAGAGGTAATGAATGGCTTGGTAGTGAAGGTCCTTGCAGTGGAGATTGCAAGAAGTGTGTGGATTCGGGTTGCATCTTGGAAATGACAACTGGGCTTAGTAAGAGATTCGAAGTTGGGATCTAAAGGAAAGAGTCAACAATTAAATATGACTCTCACTCACTGCATGTGGGGCCATTTGCTGGGATTAAAAGTCTTAGAGGGAAGGTGGGAAAAAGTGTTTTGGCCATATTAACAATTAGATGCCTGGTAGAAATTCACCTAGCAGATGTGAGTATATGGTTAAATATGAGTCTAGCATTCAGGGTATGATAACCAGACTAGCGTTAGAAATCTGGGAGTCATTAACATATAGTTGACATTTAAAGACTTGAGGCAGGCTGAGATCATTTGAGGAGGAGTATAAAGAGAAGAAGGGTCAGAGAAGCAGAGCCCTGGACTACTTAAAACCTTGTGAACCCTGTGAGGTGGGATATTAACGACAAGAATACTGACATGGGGCGTGGGGGCAAGCATAGAGTAAATGGAGGTTGGTATTTTGTTGTACCTAAGTTTCCTGCGGCCAGTATGAAAGCTTGTATATCAATGGGAATTATCTAGTAGGGAAGGACGACTTGAAGATTCAGGAAAGACAGAAGATAAATTCAGGAACTAAGTCCTTTAGAAGCAGTAAGAATAGAGTCCAAACCACGAAAGAAGGAGCCAGTTTACTTGTTTGATAGTAACAACAGAGTTTACTCCATGTAAAATCATTTTCTGATTGAATTTAATTTTTCTGTTAAGTATGTGGCTAAATGGTACGCAGAGAATGAGGGAATTAAGAGATTTTGGAGACTGAAGGAAAGGCAAGAAAGGATGAAATAGTTGTTATCTACTTTCTAAGGTAGGACGGAGGCCCATGGAGATATGGTCTTCGTACATGTTGAAGTCACCCAAAATGATGAGAGTAGCAGTGAACAGAATGAGGGTAAGCCAGGTGCTGGGGTCTTCAGTGGGTACAGATTACAGATGGAAGTAGGGATTGGAAGGTAAGGGAGGATGACGCACCCAACAATGGAGGTGACAATTTTGAAGAAGAGAATGAAGAATAAGGAACTCAACCATCACACCACCACTCTCTCAGGTTCTCAGAGCGAGGAAGAGACAGTTTATGATCTAGGAGACAAGTGGAGAACCATCTCTTCAGAGTCATTACATATTTTTTTAATCAAACACTTTGTGGTTTAATGATTTTCCTCCTTCAACAAACTTGTCTCTAAATTATTTAGGAAATATCTTCAATAAAATATTGATATATCTGAGCATATTCAAAACAAATGTGCTGTGTCTCTAAAGAATATTCCCAATGAAGCTAATCTAAATTATTTTCAACATGAAATTTATTGGGATGAATACAGACAGAGTTACATATTTGGAATCTGAAAAAAGGAAACAAGCAAAAAACCCCTGCGTATGTGTGTCTTTTCAGTCATTTCCTGCCTACTTATCCTTGTGGAAATCACTAAATGGCTACGAGTCTTGGTGTGTCCACCTGGGAACTAGGGATAATGGTAGATTTTTGCAGAACCCCTGTAAGGAAAAAGGCAGTTTGTTAACATAATTTGCAGAGTGCATATCAAATATCAGTTTCTAAGTAAATAATGATAACTGTATTCTATGAAAGATGTAGTCTTTTATTATTTTTACCATATATGACTGCATTTATAAATTAAACAAATAAACAAACAAACAAATAAATAAATGTTTCAAGTTGTATCTTACCATTTTTATTTATTTTATTTATGGCTATAATATCAAAATGGTACACAGCAAATGTGTCTATTCTGTGTGATACAAGTTAGCTCTGGCAAAATTAAAACTTATTCTATTTTTTTCAGGCTTTTTTTTTTAGAGCAGGTTAAGATTCAGAGCAAAATTGAGATGAAGGCACAGAGAATCCCCATACACTGACTGTCCCCATGCATGCTTAGCTTCCCCCATAGTCAGTGTCCCCTACCAGACTGGTACATTAGTTTCAACCGATACACCTATGTTAGGCCTCACCATCACCCAGAGTATGTATTTTACATTACAGTTCAATCTCGGTGCTGTATATTATGCAGGTTTTGACAAATGCGTGATGACATCTATCCGTTATTATATTATCACGGCGTATTTGCATTGTCCTAAAGATAATTTGTGTTCCACGGATTTCATTCCTTTTTCCCAACATCCTGGCAACCATTGATACCTTTACTGCCTTGCAATTTTGTCTATTCCAGAATGTCAAATAGTTGGAATCCTACAGTATGTAGCCTTTTCCGATTGGCTTCTTTTCTCTTAGGTCATACGCATTTAAGACTTCTCCATGTTTTTTTTATGACTCAATAGCTCTTTTCTTCTTGGTGCTGAATTCTATTGTCTGTACCACCATTTACTGATCCATTCACCCACTGAAGACCATCTTGATGATTTCTAAAGTTTGGCAAAATTATAAACAAAGCTATTATAAACATCTGTGTGCAGGTTGTTGTGTGGATAGAAGTTTCCAATCCTTTTCAGGTAGATTCCAAGAATGGTTGCTGGATTGTGTAGAGGAGTATGTTTAATTTTGTCAGAAACTGTCAAACTGTTTTCCAAAGTGTCTGTATCATTTTTCATTCCCACCAGCAAGGAATGAGAGGTCCTGCTGTGCTCCATCCTTGGAGGCCTTTGATGTTATCAGTGTTTTGGATTTTGGCCATTGTAAGAGATGCATCATGTTATTTCATTGTTGTTTTAATTTACAATTCCATTTTGACATATGATGTAGAGGATCTTTTCATATGTTTGTTTGGTATCTGTGTATCTTCTTTAATGTGGTATCAGCTCCACTCTCTGTCTCGTTTTTTAATGAGGTTGTTTGTTTTCTTTTTTTTTAATGTTTATTTTTGAGAGAGAGAGAGAGACAGAGTGTGAGTGGGGGAGGGACAGAGAGAGAGGGAGACACAGAATTTGAATCAGGCTCCAGGCTTTGAGTTGTCAGCACAGAGTTCAATGTGGGGCTTGAACTCATAAACTGTGAGATCATGACCTAAGCCAAAGTCAGATGCTTAACCCACTGAGCCACCCAGGTGCCCTAGGTTGTTTGTCTTATTGTTGGGTTTTAAGGGTTCTTTGTATATTTTGGATAACAGCCTTCTTGACATATACCTTTTGCAAATATGTTCTTTCAGTCTGTAACTGGTCCTTTCAAACTGCTGACAGTGTCTTTGGGAAATAAGTTTAGGAATTCCTTGAGTTTACACCAATGAGTTAACAAGGTTTAGGACTAAAGCGTCTGAGATTAGGTAAACAGGGTGAAAAGGCCCCCAGCATAGAACAAAAGCAGAAAGCTGCTTTCACAGGATGGAAACTTCCAGAATAGGTAAACAGGTAAATAGGACTGTAGAATGCTACAGCCTGGTGAAATTGCCCAGAGGGGAGCTAATTAGCAAAAGAAAGGTGTCTTGTTGACCCTGAGGTAGCACGCTTTATCTGTTTTATCCCCTAGGCAAGTTAAGATAAACAGAAGTGGCACCTGCATAAACAGCCATCTGCCCAGAGCCTGGATTTTATGTTGACCCAAACCCCTAACACCACATATCTTCGAAACCCCCTTTTCTGGCACACACGAGTTAATGGTCACTGTTTCATTGTCTCTTTCTCCACATACATCATGTTTGTAAGCCTTATGATCCTATTAAAAATGGAGCAGGGGCCCTTACTCAGGGCTCTTTTCTCCTCCAGGCCCAGACATTAGCCTCTCTTGCATTTAGTTCTGCATCTGCTGTCTTGCTAGACAAGAGAGAACTCCAGACTCAAAGTCTGCGACAAGTATCTTTTGTAGAGTAGAAGGTTTCAACTTTAATAAAGTCTATTTTATCAATTATTTCTTTCATAGATCGTGGCCTTGGTGTTGTATCTAAAATGTCATCACCATTCCCAAGTTCATCTACGTTTTCTCCTATGTTATCTTCTAGGAGTTTTATAGTTTTGTGTTTTTCATTTTGATCTGTGATCCATTTTGAAGTAATTTAATTGTTGTGAAGGGTATAAGGTCTATGTCTAGATTCATTTTTTTTGCATGTCGATGTTCAGTTGTTCCAGCACTGTTTGTTGAAGAAACGATCTTTGTTCCATTTTCTGGCTTTGTTCCTTGGTCAAAGGTCAATTAACTGTGTTTATGTGGGTCTATTTCTGGGCTCTCTATTCTATTTCATTTGTCTTTTTTTTCTTTTTCATCAATACCACACTGTCTTGATTACTGTATCCTTATAGTAAATCTTGAAGTTGGGTGATGTTTGTCTTCCAAATTTGTTCTTCTCCTTCAATATTTTGTTGACTTCATATCAATTTTAGAATCAGCTTATTGATATTTACAAAATAACATGCTGGCATTTTGACTGGGATTTCACTGAATCTATAGATCTAATTGGGAAAAACTGACACCTTGATAATATTGAGTCCTCCTCTTCATGAACATGATTTCATTAATTAGTCGTTTTAATTTTTAAAATTAATTTGCATGTAATTTTGAAGTTACAAATCTAAACATATCACAAAGCAAATACTGAACATTCCAGAATTTAAAAATAATAAATAATTCCTATAACTAATTCGATTTGACTATATTGAAGAGATTTGACTATATCTAAGAAAATAACACTTAAACACATCATTTCTTAGATATTATTAAAATATTCATTCCAAATTTCTGATATACAGTTTTTTTTTCATTTCTCCTTAGAAAGTAATGAGCATGGAATATAAGGCATTGAGCTAAGTAAAATTATGAACATTCACTTTCTGTCAGAATCTACCAATTGTCAGTAGCCAAATTGCAATGGAAGACACGTCAAAGATATGTTAATTACCATTGGTGCGTCACACATTACCTCAAAATTTAGCAACTTAAAACAGCAAACATTTATTATCTCACATAACCTCTGAGGATTAGGAATCTGAGAACAGCTTAGACGTAAGTAAAGGTCTTTCATGAGATTGGAGTCAAGTTGTCAGGCATGGTTAGAATCACTTTAATGATCGATTGGAGGTAAAGAATCCACTTTGAAACTCAATCACTGACTTGTTGAAAAGTCTTACTTTCCTCACTGGCTATTAGCCACAGACCTCCATTCCTGGCCACGAGTGCCAGACAAGCAGCTTCCTCCAGGTGAACGATACGAGAGAGGGAGAAAGAGAGAGAGTTTGTGTGTGTGAAAAAGGGCCAAAATGGAAGCCATAGCTTTCATACCCGAATATTGTAAGTGACATGTCATCACCTTTACTGTGTATTGTGCTGCGTACACAGTAATTTTAGTACAATTTCAGGGAAACTACACAAAGGTGTGATTATCAGGCAACGGCGATCATGAAGAGTCATCTTGGAAGCTAACAAAATCTAAAATAACAAAGACAGCTGTTATATTAGATATAGTATCATATACATTTATTAAAAGTCAGGAGAAAAATTAAGGTTTTTCCACTTGTTTATTCTAACTTTGCAGTATACATGGGAGGGACCTCTTCTCTCAAACCAAAATGCAACCCAACACAGCAGAACACACAGTTGGGTAGTCTTATTGGAATATTTAATCTGTTCTCTAAGACTTTATGAGTTCTAGGGAGATGACCCTTTCTAAAACATGTAGAAAATTTCATCTAGAACCTGGCTTTAAGATTCAAGTCCCTCCCATTCAGTAGTGGCTTTTGGTGTGCAGGGAGAAGCTGAAATGGCTCAAAAGCACCTCAAAACTTGTCTATTATCTGAATATTGTTCCTAGTCTCCTGTTCTCCAATATTTATCTTTTAGTTCTACCTCTTAGCTTGTTCTTATAATGATCCAAGGCTTTGTACGCACTGTAGCCACAGTCTTGGGTGATTATACGCAATAGTCATCAGTTCTTCGCAAGCAGTTCTTTTTTAACCTCCAAACTCTTTGAAATATCATGGAAGAGTTCATGAGCCACCCAAAGAGGGACATAAGCTAGTGTTTGATGGTATTCAACAAAGGTTTTGCACAGGAGGCGTTCAGAGACATGAAATAAAACCACCAAAATGGCTTTAAATTATGGAATATGCAATTTTCACAAAGTATGTCTGATTCACAGTCCAAATTATTTTTTAAGCCAAAATTGCCTATAGTGCAAATTTGATGTTGTACTAAGAATAGAGACCACAGGTCAATAAGATTAAAATACCTGCTCAAATATACAAAATTTAGTAAAAGAGCTCCTATTAAAAATTCGATATTTTATCATCCTACATAAATACCCTTGAGAATGCACAATAAATTCAACAGAACACTCCTTCGTTACTGATTGGCATTTATTTTGTACCCATTTATGCCTACAATTGTATATATGTAGTTTTAAGGAAAAATATCTTGAGCGCATGAAATTGAAAATGGAAATGAGACCTTTGGACTGAAATCCCTCAACTCCTTGCTTATTTTGGCAGCTGAAAATTACAAATACCTAGAATATTATTGGGTTGCGTGCTGTTTCAATGGTAGGCTCTGAGAGTACCACGTTTAATACTTTAGATTAAATGGGACTTTTCTTAAGCACGGGATGCCAAAGATCATCGTTCCTGAATATGTATGTGGACTTACAAATACATTTCTAAAAAGGAGCATACAACGATAATAAACCTTAAATCTAAAAATTTTAGGTGAAATCCCTAAGTTATCTTCCAACTCCAGCACCACTTCATGATTCTGCGACATCGATGGCAAGTTTCCAAAACCTGATTACTGCATATATAAATAAAACCTACAGAGAGATGCCTGTGTGCACATCAAACATGACGGCCTATAATGTCAGCAAAGGAAGTATGTATGTATAATACGTAAAGTATAATGCTGTCTATTACACATTATTATCATGTATACCATGCATATATCACAGGAAGCCAATTGTAAAAATGCACCTGCATGAAAATTAAATTAAGCCACATGACATCACTACTTTGTAGGTCAAAACGGTCAAATAGCAAAAATTCTACACGGATCGGCTTCATAGGAGTGGTGACTAGGTGTTGACATAGCAAGATGTTTTAGTTTATTCTTATACTTTCCTGTTTGGCTAAAACACCTTTGTTCACTTTCAGCAACAAGTGAAAGATACCTGGATGTGAAAAGAAAGAGAAAATCAAGGAAGTTACCTGTAAATGTAAAGTGCCTCCCAGACTCACTACGAGGAAGAAGCTCCTAGTGAAGGAAGCAGTGGAAATCAAAGGAAGAACATCATTTGGAAATAGGAGCGCCCCTGTTGTTGTAGAGTCAGTGGGTGATGATGCATAACAAAGCCTGCGGGAACCACCAGAGATCCCTCATTCATAACAGCAGGGCAGACAATTCTTGCCTTTTTTTTTTTTTTAACGTGTATTTATTTTTGAGAGACAGAGAGAGATCAGCATGAGTGGGAGAGGAGCAGAGAGGCAGAGAAACACAGAATCTGAAGCAGGCTCCAGGCTCTGAACTGTCAGCCCAGAGCCCGATGCGGGGCTCAAACTCACGGACCGCGAGATCATGACCTGAGCGGAAGTTGGATGCTTAACCCACTGAGCTCCCCGGGCGCCCCTGATTCTTGCCTTTTTAAGCATTGGTTCTCCTTTTCCCTAGACACCGCATACATCCTTGAATAATTTTTACTTGGACGCTGTTTCCGTTGGATGTAGAGAACCAACATAATTTGTTATCCTTACAGCTGACAGCAGTACTTGCTAAGGGCTGTGGGGGAGATAAGAACGGTTTTGGGGTGTGGGTGACTCCGCTCTTTCATCCTCACAAGAAAATAACGCAACTGAGCTGACATTGTTATGTAGGTAAATTTCAAACTTTTCCTTGGTTGAGAAAAATACCAATGGGTGCAAAGAGATCACGTTGCTGGGAATCCCTAGTTGCAGTTTCCATGACACTACCGACTGGCTACTTAAAGCTTCCACTCTCAGTGCCTAAGCATCTGGCAGTATGTCCATGTAGACTTTTCCTGTCAGGGCCCCATCATTACCTCAGAAGCCCCCCCCCCCCTTTTGACAAAGGGTCTGTGAAGATGGCACCAAACCCATTCTCTTCAACATGGTCTCTAGGACACATTCACGTTTGCCCTGATCTTGGCAGTGCAGTGGTGGCCCCAGTGCATGCTCCTTCTCTCTGTGTGGTTAACAGAGGTTAATAATCACGATCTCTTGCCTTTACAGTCCTCAGGCTGGAGCCAGGTAACGTGTTGTGTCTAATAAACTTTAAGTAACACAGAACCAGTTCTCCAAGTGGTGCTTGAAGCCCCCCTACGAAGCCTGAGATGAACAGGAATTGCGCTCTTCCTCTCCACGAAGGGAAGGGGAAGTCCCAGAACTCCAACAATGGGGAACCACAAGGCATTTTTCCATCTTCCTAGTGAGCCGTCCGCAGGTAGGGCAGCACCTCACTTAGGGATGTGGGGTATTTAGCACAAATGTTTTATTTTTGTCCCTTGGAATCTCAGCCAAAGATACAAAAACAAAGAACCTATTTTAACTTTCTATTAAAAGATAAAAGTTGATAAAAGGAGGCTAAATGTTCCTTAGAGTTTAGTACGTTATCTCTTGGCATATACATCACAGTCAGCTGTGGGGCAATGTTTTGTCATACCCCTAACATAAAGATCGGAGTTGTGTACGTGGAAAGGTCTTTCCAGAGAGCGCGGGCTCTGTAAGGCAGACCTCTCTCCATCTGTAGGTTCATGCCACAGTGACTTAAAGTGAAGAGGGACCAAACTGCCAGCAGTTGACCGGTCACTGTGGTTTTGAAGCCCTAATAAAATATCGGTTATTTGTTTAAAGAAAATCCTATCTTTAAAGGTCTATAATTTTATCTTGGGCAGATGCCTACGTACAAATCTTTTAATGGTCATTATTTCCAAGCGTGTTGGTTTTGCTGGGGAAAAAAAATGTTCCTGCAAAGAGAAATATCCAACTTTGCTAATCTATAACTTCTGGGGCCTTTTAAACTAAAAGCGATTAAACAGCAGTGTCACTAAACATGCTAATTCAGAACAGATTAAAAATAAAAATACAAACGGTTGGAAATAAGGGCAATGATATCAGATAATACCGTGATTATGATGATATCATTGCACATATTTATGGTTGAATAAGCCCGTCTAATTATTCTGACTTCATCTTCTCTTGGCACGCACTAATTTCTGTCAATTTACAGAAAATCTGATAACTACATGATACGAAAGTAATGGCTGAGAAGGCTGAAATGAAGTAATGTCAGGCAGAAGTAATGTTAAGCACTGGTGCTTGAAGTTAAACCCTGTAACTATTTATTCTACACAATTGTGGCAACTCGTCTGAACTCGCCAGTATATTCCAGTGTGAGTCAGTAAAGTTCCTCACAATTATTGGTGAACCCATGGCAGGTCAGCCCCAAGGCAAGGATGAAGGAGAGACTCTGCAAGGCATAGCTCTCGAAGGAGCAGTTCTTTCCCAAGCACCAACTATATGCAAGGTCTGGGGTCATATGTTAGGGAGATAGAGGTAGAGGGATGATACAAGATTTATTCCAATACTGAGATGACTTATATGCTATTTACTGGGTGGAAACAGAGATACACAAGTGATTCGTATAGTAGTAGAAATTTTGCTAGAGGACAGAGTGTGGCCAATTCTGAGGCTGGAAATCTTTTTAAAATATTTTTTATCTTTGTTTTTATTGTTGAGAAAGAGAGAGGGAGAGAGAACGCGAGTGCTGGAGTGTGTGTGTGTGTGTGTGTGTGTGTGTGTGTGTGCTGGGGGTGGGGGAGGGACAGAGGATCTGAAGTGGGATCTGTGCTGAGAGCCGAGAGCCTGATGTGGGGCGCAAACTCACAAACTGAGATTATGACCTAAGCTGAAGTTGGACGCTTAACAGACTCAGCCACCCAGGAGCTCCGAGGCTAGAAGTCTTTTTTTCCCCCTTTTTAAAATGTTTATTTTTTTAAAGTGTTTTTATTTCTTTTTAATTTTTTTAAACGTTTATTTATTTTTGAGACAGAGAGAGACAGAGCATGAATGGGGGAGGGTCAGAGAGAGAGGGAGACACAGAATCCGAAACAGGCTCCAGGCTCTGAGCAGTCAGCACAGAGCCTGACGTGGGGCTCGAACTCACGGACTGCGAGATCATGACCTGAGCCGAAGTCGGATGCTTAACTGACTGAGCCACCCAAGCACCCCAAAATGTTTTTTTTAGAGACAGAGAGACAGAGCACAAGCAGGGGAGGTGCAGAGATGGTCAGAGACAGAATCTGAAACAGGCTGCAGGCTCTGAGCTGACAGCACAGAGCCTGACGTGGGACTCCAACCCACGAACCGTGAGATCACGACCTGAGCTGAAGTCAGACACTTAACCAACCTAGCCACCCAGGTGCCCCTAGAAGTTTTAACTTAAATTTTTTTTTTCAACATTTATTTTTGGGACAGAGAGAGACAGAGCATGAACGGGGGAGGGGCAGAGAGAGAGGGAGACACAGAATCGGAAACAGGCTCCAGGCTCCGGGCCATCAGCCCAGAGCCTGACGCAGGGCTCGAACTCACGGACCGCGAGATCGTGACCTGGCTGAAGTCAGACGCTTACCCGACTGCGCCACCCAGGCGCCCCTAGAAGTTTTAATCCTAGAAGTTTACCAGGATTTTAAGGCCTCAACTCAGTCTTAGTGAAAATTAGGTAGTCCTGGCTGGCAGTGAATGTTTGTAGCAGTCATGAAACAAACTCCAAGCAGATGGATGTCTGTAGTGCTGGGGCAGATGAACGCTGCCCCCAGTCAGGCAGCAATTTGTAACATCCACTAGCTTGGTCCCTAGAACTGAGATGCAAAGATAAAAAGTATCCATTTGATTTGTTAATCCCAGGTCAAGAAACTATTTCATCAAATAAAAAATGGTCTGTTTGGCACAAAAATTCATTTAAGTAAAAAAAAAAAAAAAAAAAAAAAAAAAATTAGAGGAGAATGAAATGTACATAATGTTCACACAAGTTTGACCTTCGACAGATCTGACTAATGGATTCCATGTTTTTGGGCAGGCCACTTAGCCTTTCAGTCTCAACGGATTTACCATTAAAATGGGCTAGTATGAGAACTTCTAGGACATTTTTAAAGCATCTAAAACAGTGCATTGCACATAGAAAGTACCTTGTATCCGATGCTCTAAGTAAAGACGGAATGGCAAATTTATATTTTATCCCAAATGTAATACAAATACTGATTCCAGTCACTAATATTCATCGAGTGCTATTATTGCCAAATACTATTTCGGATGTTGGGGATTCAGAGATGATAAACTGACCAAGCTCTTAAGGGCCTCATCTTCTAGTTGGGGGAAAACACAACAGCAACAAATATGTAAAAACATGACATAAAAAGGAAGATGCAAAAAAAATTGCCCTGGATGAACATGACATGAATATTAAATACAACAGACTCTTGAGGAGCATGGGTTTGAACTGTGCAGGTTTGCTTATAGGCTAATTTTTGTTTTGATAAATACAGTACAGTACTGTAAATGTATTTTCTCTTCCTTATGATTTCCTTAATAACATTTTCTCTAGTTTACTTGACTGTAAGAATACAGTACAATACATAAAACACATACAATATACGTTAACTGACTGTTTATGTTATCAGTAAGGCTTCTAGACAGCAGAAGGCTATCAGTAGTTAAGTTTTGGGGGACTCAGAAGTTTTATGTGGATTTTCAATTGCACAAGGGATAGGTGCCCCTACCCCCCCCCCCACATTGTTTAAGGGTAACTGTAATCATGGATGCTATAACTATTGTGTAAGTCTGGTGTTAGCTAGAAATTCCACTTCATCAGAATACTAGAAAATCCTACATTGGGGGATACATTGCAGGTTAAGTTAGTGCGTTGCTGGCCAAGATTTCCTTCTTTCATTGTTCCTGTTCTTGTTCTCCAGGACGTGTCCCAATTTCGTGTTATGTCCCAAGGCTCATTTCCTATTATCAGAGCAGGAAGGATAATTATCTTGTTTTCTCTCTCTCGCTCTCTTTTTGAAGTTCAAACTTCAATGTCAAAGAAATGTTGCCAACCTACGTAAACTCCTTTACTATTCTCTCACTATTCATCTCTGTATGTCCCCAATTCCTGTTATTAAAATCTGCAATGTTGTTGAACGTCTCCGGAAAAATTTAATTTTCTTCAAAACATTTTTGGAAACAATGAGGGAGATTTTGCACATAACAAAGCAAAACAAAATGCATGTTTCTGGTTGGGTGTTAACCAATAGTAACCCACCATTGCCCAAAAGACTTTTATGCCCTTTGTTGCTTTAACCTGTACTCCAGTAACGTCCAAACCCAGCTGCAGGGGCCAATTTTAAAACTATCATTTGAAAACAATATAGGATCTGAGTATGCATTTTCTATTTAAAATCACGCATTCAGGATAGTAATATGAATGCATTTCTGTTATCTTAATTACGTCTACATTAAGGTTCCAGGTGTCAGAAAGTTAATATAAATTCCTGGCACAAACAGACACAGTACTACTTGGTAACTTTTGTGAAATAATGTTTTGTTAAAACTAGCACCCACTAAGATGTGTCAGAAGGAGATTAAATAGAGCCAATGAATTTTGTGATCTTTCTTCATTTGCAGATATGAATCACTACATAAGCAGAAGTTTAAAATGTGATCATAGTGTCAGTTTGATTTCCACAATCTCCTGGTCAGTTTCCTTGCCTCCAATCTTACCACCACTGTTATGTCCTCCATAATGCAGCCGTTATCTTTCTTTCTTTTTAATAATGTATAAGTCTAACAATTTCAAATATTAGAGGAAGTTTCACACGGCAACGTATTTCAATTTTTAACACCTTTGGAAAGCAGTGCTCCAAGTTAAGACAAAGTCACAGAACTGGCTTTGTGACAGTTTCCGGTGATCAATCCATGTGATTTATGGCATGCAATTTGTTTGATAGTGCAGTCAGTTGGGTTCTTTGTTTCTACACTTGGAGAATAAAATGAGAACACATAAAGATAAAAAGAAAGGTGTTCACTGACTTCACAGTTGATGGCTAGAACATATTACAGAAATGTTGAAATAGAAGGGGAATGACAAGTTTGGGCAATGAAAAGGAAATTTAATGGCCTGTGCACAACATTGACTAGGCGGGAGAGCCATAATCTTGTTCACCCACATTGAAGATTCCTTCTACTCCAGAAGAATAATTGTCCATACAGGTCACCAAGTGTTCGTATAGGATCGGTTGCTTAGCGAGTTGACAAATTTTGTCCTAGTAAGTTTGAAATCACTGTTTTGTTTTTGTTTGTGTTTTTGTTTTGCTTGGTTGATCAGCATTGCTGACAGCGAATTCTCAATGGCCTCAATTACTGTGTTGCTGTCTTTATTGAGAAAACAAGTGTCCTTGGAAGCCTTGAAATTATGTTTTCCCTCCACCTCTGTTCCCTATTTTCTTTCTGAAAATTTAAGTTGAATTATTTTGATCCTCATTTAAAAGCCCTTTAGCAGCTTCCTAACTTAAAGCCCACAGGGCATACGATGGACATTCAAGTCTCTCTAATTTCCTGTTTCAAGAAAACATCATCTTCTCCAGGTGTACAACTATCCTTGCAGGCTCCTGAGACTATCAAGGGGTTTGTGCACATTGCGTTCCCTTTCTGACTCTCCTCTCCTTAGCACTGTTTTCAAGATCTAGCTGTAGCTGTACATCACCCTCAGGGTAAAGCCTTTCATACATGGTCACTGGCTTTTCTGTACCCCCCTAATCCATGTCTCTATTATGATTATATAATGTTTTACAGTCTATTGGGGTCATTTGCCTTCAGATTCATCTTCCCCACCATACTATGAGCTCCTAAAAGCCTTGACAAAGTTGTCTTCTGCTCTGTTGGCCTCACGTTTCCTGAGATGCCTGGTTTTACCCTGACACTCTCTCTTTAAATCCCTCCTTAATACCAGATAAGTCTCCAAGTGTGTTGCCTGGTCACACTGGTCTGTGACACACACACACACACACACACACACACACACGTCCAAAGTTAATGTGATTGGAAAAGAAAATAATAGAATCTAAGGGGAAAAAGCCTTCAATCTTTGTTTCCATTATCGTTAGAATAAAACCCAACCGTGTATTTATTACAAAGATGTAATTCTAGGCTATAAATCAGGGAAAAAGATTTTTAGAAGGTACATTTTCAAAACAAATCTAGTGGTGATTCCACAACAGGGTTTGGTTTTGTAATGAATATTCTAAAGTGTTTAGTTGCTGTGCATTTAGTGGCAATGTACTACATCCTGCCATTAATACACATATTCCAGTAAAAACATTTGGCAGAATATGGTCCAGCAATAATAATAATTTGCACTTATAGCTCAAAACTAATAGCTCAAAGCACTTCACAATGTGCTGTTTAATTTCTGCTCGTTCCCATATGCTACTTATTTCATCTTCATTCATCCTGCAAGGTATGTGAGTATATGACTTTCATTAAAATAATAAAAATAAATGAAATGTTTAATACGGAAAACACTGAATAGTTTTTTTACAACTGTCTATAATAACTGGAGAGCTGGTGGCTGGGGAAGGAAACATAAGGAATATTTATTTGTTTTTTTCTCTATGCTCTAGGATCACATGGTGGAGGTGAGTGCGAAAAAGTTCTTATAGGTGACCTGCTAATTTGGGTAATTGACTTTACCTGGGCTTTGAGAGTCAAGTCTCTGATAACAACTCAGGAGGGTTTTTTGCTTTTTTTATTTTTTATTTTTTATTTTTTATTTTTCTCTGATAACCTCAGCATACAGCACCCATGGAGGGGAGGAGCAGACCATTTACTTGTTAAGCAACTAGCCTAAAGACCTCCTCTATAAGGTTGCAAGATTTATCACTAAATCTCAGTATTCTCTTTGGGGACCTATGGGTTTCCTCAATCTTTGGCTGGCTTCTGACTATGCCTTCGGACAGAAAGCCATGGTTTTTTCCACACTCACCTTGTTTGGTTCTCTTCTCTCAGAATCATAGTCCTACATGAGACTTTGTAAAGACATAATGAAGATCTTAGTTGTTGGCTAAGATCTGAAAATGAGTCAAATGCTTGTGTCCAATTTTCTGGTTGTTTTACAATGAGAAACTATGTTAGTCCCTGTTACTCCCTGGCCGTCAATTTCTCTTAATAAACATGTATTTATTAAAATGTTCTTTCTTCTAGTCGTAGGTTTGGCAAACTGCATCTAGCAAGATCTTTTAAAATCCAAATTGTCAAGTTGATTTTTGTATCATTTTTCTTAATATCCTCTCATTACGTCCTTAATGTCTGCCATGTCTGTTGTGAATTCTCCTTTCTCATTCCCGATATTTATTTGTACCTTCTCTCTTATTCCTTGATCAGTAGGTTAGAGCTCTATCAACTTCAGCTCTTCATCTGGCACGATGTAGTTTTCTTTTCTATTTCAGAAATACACACTCTTTGACTAAATCCAAAGTTAGTGAGGAGGGGAAGGAGAAGGGGAATGTGAATGAATGTCTGCAGAATAGCAATTCACAACTCTCACATTGAGTTATTTCTTGTTTGATTCTGTGCTTAAACCAAATTCCATTTATCACCTACATTGGCTCAGGTATGTTTAGCCCTTGACCGTACAAATGGGCACTGCCCTGTTTCTTCATATTTGGGATTCTAGAGGAAGAATACAACTAAACTTAGTGTAAGTGATAGCTTAAGTTTGAGTATTTAATACCATTGTTCAAAATTCTCCCACATGGGAAAGAGTTCTTGAGAATAAATACTGGTTTGTCTTCATTTCCGGACTCTTCTTTTCCTCTTCAATACTCTTTCCCACCCATCTCTACCCACCATCCAGTCTTCAATCTTTTCTTTATCCATTCATAGATGGGTATTTCAGCTGTTTTCATGCTTGCTGCAGTCAGCATGGCTCTGCAAAGTTGGAAGAAGGCTCAGAACCTGAAGATCCACTAACATTCTTATGAAAGACAGTCTAGTTATCTACTTGTCTGTCCTTTGTAGTCTGTCTATAGAACTTTCTCAACAAAAAGTCCCCTGAAGGCTCATTGTTTCCTCAGAATAAAGGCAATCAGTCTCAGAAATGTGCTCTACAAATTATCCCCAAGTATTATTCTACACAAATGACTTCTTGTGCTCTCTGTCTCTAAATTTGCAATCTGTCTTTCTCGAGCACATATATAAACACATGTATAGGCAGAGACACAAAAACAAACCTTTCCTAGCATATGCATTGATACATTGATGTACATATATCTATGCTGATATTTTTCAGTAGAATAAACTTAGAAGGATATAAATGCCATTTAACTGTGATTTCTTAGCCAGAATGAGAGTGTGGGAGGTGATGAGGGGGAAGGACTCTTATACACTTTTGTTTTCTTTAAATTTTTTTCACTGAACTTGTAATACTTTTTCACTTAAAGTAAATATATTAAAAATCTATGCCTATTCTCTGTTATGTTTTTTTTAATGTTTGTTTATTCATTTTGAGAGAGAGAGAGAGAGAGGGAGAGTGCAAGTGGGGGGAGGGGCAGGGAGAGAGGAAAGAGAGAATCCCAAGCAGGCTCTCCACTGACATTGCAGACCCTATATAGGGCTTGATCTCATGAACCATAAGATCATGACGTGAGTGGAAATCAAGAATCAGTTGCTTAACCAACTGATCCCAGGCACCACTTCTGTGTTCTGTTTTATATGTATTTTTTTTTGTCACTATCATGAATGGACACATTGATAGTTTAAGTTTTATATACTCTAACCGTGAAATTATTTTCCTGACCTGTGTTTTGTGGATTGTCTGGTTAAGGTATAATTCATCTTGTCATCTTCTTAATGTAACACAGCCCTTAAACCTCTTGACTCCCTGTTTATCTCAGGATGAAATGTGTGCAAACGGCCCTGTTTCCTTGCAGAAAGTTCAGAAATCTCCAAACAACCTCCTCTTTCCTTAACATAAATGTAAGCAAGTGTGAAATGTCTTTCAATCAGATTAGTCATCAAGCCGACAGTCTACATTTGGATATCTATATTTAGCAATCAAATTTCCTGGCTTTTAATGAGCTTGATCAAATCTATGGTTTAAGACCATGAGTAAATAATTATTGTATAAGTAATTTCACTTTGTTACCATAGTAATGGAAATAGAAGAAGTTCACTCTATGTTCACTGTGGAAACTTAAAATAAAAGACAGCTTTTAAAATGTCTACTTAGAAGAAGGCCAACGACAGCTCATTTTCTATTCTGTCTTTGGATTCCAATTATCATGGCATTGTTTGTGTTATACAGCTTTCTCTTAGCTCTGAAAACTTAGATATTAGACAACAATATCTTGTAAAAATAATTTTAAACATTCCCATATAGTTTCCCTTTGCTTTAAATATACCCCATCCTACGATGGAAACTATAGGAAAGAAATATAAGAGATGGTGCCTAAGATCAGGAAGATGATTGTCTTACTGGTGAGACACATACCTAATGATATGTATTCATACATATAATTACAAAACACAACCCAATATTCTACATAATGAAACTCTAAGTTATGTGAGGTAAATAAATGAGCTGGAAAGGAAGGGAGATTTGAGTAGTATGGGAGTATTATTTGAAAATATGAGGAGTTCCTATGAAAGCCTTGTGGATATTTAATTCACTGAAGACACGTATTAAAGACAATTACGGTCTATATATCTAGCATGTGCTTTAGGGGATACAAAGATGAATAAAATATGATCCAATAAGAAGAATTGAAGAAAGATGCTAAGGGGAGAAGAGGATGTGGCGTGTTTATTATATTCATGAGTATAATTAAAATAGCCACTCTGATCGCATGTTTTTCGTTCTTTAACTTTTAATTCCTTTCTATTCTGACTCTGGACTCAGAAGATGACTTTCTTAGTCCAATGAGATGTTAGAAAATTTTGCAGAGGCAGAGGCTTGTAAAAAGCATGCAAGTCTCAAAACGATTGTGTGCCCAAATTTATTCCAATGTCGCCACTCAAATAAGATTCATAGAATGCCCACAACATTTTTTTAAGTGGTGTGTATACGGTAAAGAGCCACCAGCCTAAACTAAACTTAAAATAAAGTAAAATTGTATGAAGTCAAATTTTATTAAAACCTCTGGGACCCCAACTTTATAAAGCCAGGAAATAATCTGAGAAAATTTCTCCAAAGACATATTTTCTAATACACTTCTAAGAGTCGTTGAAGAAGACCGTGAAAAGGAAATAATTCATAGTGTGGTCAAGGCTAAGACATCAGAACTAGGCTAATGAAGGAGCAATATGACCCTTAGATCTGAGGCACCTGACACCATGCTCTTCATTATCTTCAGAGAGCTATGAAGAAGTGAGTCCCTTGTTTCCTACTCTTTCCCTTTGTGATTGGCAGTGACTATTATGGATATCTTGCCTTGGTCTCCTCATCGAATTTTGGGAGAGTAGGAAAAGGATAACCTGTCTTAGTTCCTAATTCTCCATATCAAAAGGAGCCACATCTGAGGAGATCCATGTACTGAAGCTGATGTAAATCACAAGACTCTGAGCTTTGATACTGCTGTTGATTGTGTTAGACTCATATGTGTCTTATGAGTGGAGGATGGGTGTATTTTACAAGTTGAGAGCCAGAGAGGGAAGACTGCAAATATTGATTGCATTATTGACCCTAATTCATTTTTCTCCATCTATGCTCTTTATCCTGTAACTTTACCTGTGATCTCCTCTACTCTGACTTCGGGTTCAGCCACATGATGGTTTAGCCAGTGGGGTGTCAGTAATGTGATGCAATCAGCAGCTTGAAAAGCCAGTTTGTGCCGGCAATCTTCTGCAGCTGTGACTTCCCCCCTCTTGCCCAGGGCAACCTGTTGGAGGATGAAAGATGTAAAATAAAGGTGAGTCATCTCAGTTAGGACCATCCTAGATCAGTCCAAAGACAGACAATCTAGATGAGCGAGTTAACCCAACTGAGATCAAATATCAGAAGAACTTCCCATTGAACTTTGGACTACATCACTAACCTGTAGGCTCCAGCACAATAGTAAATGACTTATTTTAAGCCACCAAGTTTTAAAAAAAACACTTGCTATGTGGCATTATTGTGGCAATGGTAGCTGAGATGTTGTTCCAGGTAAAAGGAAAGGAAGGATGTGTCCCTGAGGTCTGTCAAAAAACATAATAATATATACTAAATAATGGTTTTTGAACAATTATTCTATTATTCTCAGTTGCTTTACATGTACTCAATCATTTGTTATAATTCTTACAAAGAACCTTAAGTAAATGCTGTTACAATGCTTATTTTGTCAATGAAGAAACTGAGGCATAGAAAGTTTCAATAGTCGACTTGAATTCAACAGCTGCTAAGTACCTGTTGTAGTAAGAACACTACAAGAAGACATTAAGTGTGAAATATGAGCATTGGTCTGTGACTCACATTGAATTTTGGAGTCAGCAAGATTGTCCAGTAGATCACAGGTTTAATTTAACAGTATCGGAAAGGTCAAGATTGTATATTGAGTTGGAGAAGAGTAATATAAAAGAAGGGCAAAGGAGGGGCGCCTGGGTGGCGCAGTCGGTTGAGCGTCCGACTTCAGCCAGGTCACGATCTCGCGGTCCGTGAGTTCGAGCCCCGCATCGGGCTCTGGGCTGATGGCTCAGAGCCTGGAGCCTGTTTCCGATTCTGTGTCTCCCTCTCTCTCTGCCCCTCGCCCGTTCATGCTCTGTCTCTCTCTGTCCCAAAAATAAATAAACGTTGAAAAAAAAATTAAAAAAAAAAAAAAGAAGGGCAAAGGAATAAGGTCAAGAGAGCATCAAGAATCAAGAGGCAGACAGAGGTGGAGACAGTAGAGGCTAATAATAATAAAAGTGGTCAGTGAAGAGGAAAGAAAAGTTGAGAAAAGAGAAAAGAAATGAAAGAGGGAAATAGGCAACTGTGCTTCTTGCCCCATAGAAGCTACAATAACTTAAGGACTGATTAGTTTCTGTTGATTTCTACAGCTTTAAGACTGATGGAGGCCAACCCGTAGTGGATTCAGAAGGGATTGTGAATTCCAAATGTAAAATGTGTGATTGTGGTCTACTCTTTCCTATCTGCAAAGGAAAAATGCAAAAGAAATAAAAGTTTTATCACTGACAAGAAACAGGAGGAAAGGAATTAAAGAGGAAAATAGATTTAAAAAATTATGGTTAATGAGATGAAATCATGTCAAAAGCGGGAAGGAAAGTGATCAAGAGTTAAACTGGAAGAATTGGTCTGGAATCAGTAAGTAACAGCCTCTTTCATGGAGGAAAAGATGGAAAGTGGAGACGATAGACATACATGTGACTATGTACAGCAGTAATTGGGATAATCTCATAACTCGTGGCCCATCTTTTCCCGCGTGAAATAGAACATTTTCCCTCTACTGAAATAGGGAGCCCCAGGGGGTGAGTAGAGTATTTTAGGGAGATGGCTGTGGAAAGGGAGTTTGCATAAGTTAAGAAAAATAATTGTTAAGTCATGTTAAAGTCCCACTTGTGTTCTGAAAGTATGAATCTGTGTGAAACCAAAACGCTCCATTGTGTAGTGCCCAGGCATCAGATGTAGAAACAAAGACGATTAATCCAGCACTGAGGCTGGTTGGAAAAGAGGAACAGAAAGAGAAGAAACGAGGAAGTAGAAGTTGCAGGTAATAGAACGGAAAAGTAGTCTATGTTGGGTCTAGCCTCAAATAAGGAAGAACCTGAAGGTGAGGAAAATTAAGAAGAAACACTCCCCCCCCCCCCCCCACACCCATTACCACTAGGCTCAGATCACACTGACTTTTTTTCTGTTCCTTGAAAACACTAAGTATATTCTCAATCTAGGCCTTGTTCCAATGATTTCTTCTGCCTGGAACAGCCTTCCCTGAGATCTTACTGATTTTTTCTTTTTCTTTTTTTTTTAATTCTTTTTTTTTTTTAATTTTTTTTTTCAACGTTTATTTATTTTTGGGACAGAGAGAGACAGAGCATGAACGGGGGAGGGGCAGCGAGAGAGGGAGAC
>NW_024412396.1:59933295-59952047 GCF_014898765.1 Herpailurus yagouaroundi
AATTCTTTTAATGTTAATTTATTTTTGAGAGACAGAGACAAAGCATGAGCAGGGAGGGGCAGAGAGAGAGGGAGACACAGAATCCGAAACAGACTCCAGGCTCTGAGCTGTCAGCCCAGAGCCCGAGGGGCTCGAACCCACGGACTATGAGATCATGACCTGAGCCAAAGTTGGATGTTTAACCGACTGAGCCACCCAGGTGTCCCTATTTTTTCTTTTTATTCTGATTTCATCTCAAATGTCACCTGCTCTTGGAGGCTACTTCTGTGGACCTTATCGAAGTTGCTGTTCCCATAATCCTTCACACATTCAAGTAAAAGGTAATGTCTTTTGTATTATTTTGTATTATTTTCTCAACTGCTTTATCACCTGCCCACTCACTAGAAGGTAAGCTGTGTGAGAGCCTTTACTCGGTGTCCCTGCCAGCATGTCCATACTCTTACCATGGCACCTGGCACCCTGGAGTGACCCCAGGAATTTGTGTGGCCTGATCAGGGTCGTGCTGAGAAAATAGAATATAGAAGCTTCGATAGGTGGACTAATTCTGAATGAGGAGAATATCTAGCATATGGCTACAGGGTAGCTGCTGAAACAGAGTATAAGTGAGATTACTGTCATGGAGGAGAATAAGGGAGAAGGTCTAGAGAGAGGGCAGTGGAGTCACGAAATGGTTTTTAAATCAACAAGATTTAGAATGCAGAGGAAGACTAAAAATGATGACTCTGGCTCTGTAGCAACTGCTAGGAGTTTCAACGTTTATTTATTTTTGGGACAGAGAGAGACAGAGCATGAACGGGGGAGGGTCAGAGAGAGAGGGAGACACAGAATCGGAAACAGGCTCCAGGCTCTGAGCCATCAGCCCAGAGCCCGATGCGGGGCTCGAACTCACGGACTGCGAGATCGTGACCTGGCTGAAGTCGGACGCTTAACCGACTGCGCCACCCAGGCGCCCCTCAACTGCTAGGAGTTTCGAAGGAAGGCGAGACAGACTAGAGAATGGCACCGACACCTCCTGGCCCGAGGGACTCAGAATAATGAGGTTTCATTGTAGGACCTTAAAGGGAAGTGTGGCCCCAGAGAGAGCCAGTCTTTAATTGTAGCAGGAGTAGTGTCTGAAAAAGCTGAAGAAAGAGAAGGATGTGTTTAAAATGAATGATTGGTTCCACATACGCAGCGTGTTTTTTTTTCTTTATTTCTGAATCTCTTAGCTTAGTTAAATCATAAACAAAACATAATATTTTAGGGTTTGAGTTAGAGATAATATGTCCACACTGGTGGCAGTGTGGGGCTCGGCATATATTAACACTCAATAAATAATTGTTCAATTACCAAATGGATGATGAGAAATCTCATCCAAATCCTCATCAAGGATCCAGCACATGTGGCCTTGATTTGATTTGATTTTCTGTCTCAGTGAAAATGTTGACATTGTCATTATGCCCTAGAACTGCTCTATCCAGCGTGGTAGCCACTAATCACATGTGGCTATTTACATCTCAAGTGAAATTAGTTGAAATGAAATAAAATCTGAAAGTCAGCATTTCTGTCCCACTTGCGATATTTCAGAGGCTAAAGAGCCACTTGTGGGCCAATGGCTACAAGGTTGGACAGTGCATATACAGAATATTCCCGCTATCCCAGAGAATACTCCCGGAGAACACTGCCATAAAACAAACGCAGCCAAGGCTGCTTTTCCCAATTCATTCATCATTTTGCGTGTGTTTTTGACAGTTCAGTCTATTCTATACTTGTTGCTCTAAGACCCTGGAGAACTGTATTAAGATACACACTTTTTTTTTTGTTTTTCATTGACATTATACTTAAGTCTTCTGCAAACATGCTTGGACATCGGGTCCCCTTGTTCAGGTTTCTTAGACCAGCCTATGCTGGCCTGTTTCAATTTCCTATGAACCCAAGTTGCTAAAGTCCTAGTGCGCCTGAAGCCTGGATCTTTAAGTTATCAGAGTGGTGACTGATGAACACCACAAGAGAAAACATGTTTTCTGATGTGGCACGTTAGAAGAAGATGTAGGGCCAGCCGGGTGGCTCGACTGGTAAAACATCTAACTCTTGATTTCGGCTCAGGTCATGATCACAAAGTTTGTGGGTTCAAGCCCCGCGTGGGGCTTTGGGTTGACAGCACAAAGCCTGCTTAGCATTCTGTCTCTCCCACTCTCTCTGCCCCTCCCTGCTTGTGCTCTCTCTCAAAATAAATAAATAAACATTAAAAAAAAAATAGAAGTTGTAGATGAAATTATATTCCCTGGTGGGGAAAGATGTGTCTAAAGGCCAAAATGCAGGTAAGTGCTTTATTCTAACTCCTGATGTTATGATTTGTCATTCTTGATTTTTAAAAAAAAAAAGTTTTTTAGAATTTTCTTTCTGCTTTCATCATCAGTATTGTTACTCAACTGTGGGTTACGCTTTTCTTCAGTTGGCTTCATCTTTAGCATTTAGTATGTCTTGTTTCTCTATGACTGCAATCTCATCGGTGTGCATTTGTGTCATTTAGAGATCATAATTCCAAGTTTCTCCTTCTCCAGAATGCAGTCAGCCTTATTTATTCATTACCCTTCTTCCAATTTGTTTGAGAAGTTCGTTTTAATTATCCAAAATTCAAACATGCATTATACACTGCATACTGAAGGTAAATATTGCAGAAGGAATATACCTTTACTAGGTTAGTGATGCGTGCATACTTAAGTTTCTAAGGATGCCGTGTGCTAACGGTCTTGCACTTCATCAGCCTGAATATGAAAAAAATATATATATATATAAACAAAATACAATAAATGTACACAGCTTTTAAAAATCTTATTACTGTTCTCATGTTCAGGAAAGAAATGATGTTAAACCAGATGGCAATCACACTGTGCCTCTTAAGTTCCTAAAACATGTTTCTGAAAATCAATTGATTTAGAATTTCAACCTCCAGTTTTTAGCAAATATTCACAATAGTGATGAGCCGTATAAATTTTAGAATCTTCTTATCAAAAATGCACGTGAGCTTTATTGTGCAGCTGCAGTAATGTATAATGAAGGAAAATGGATTCTTCTTTCAGCCTTTAAGTCTGAGACCTTTGCTGTTTTCTTAGATTTGCTGTTTGCTAATCTTCGGATCTAGGTAGCCTTCTGCACAAGTGAAGGCTGCCTAGATAGAACTAGCGAGGGGATCCACCCGGTCCTTCGATTAGAATGGCCACTAAGAATGAATCTGGAGCAAGGTGAAAAATCTTGCTTGTATCTCCAGCTTTGCAGATGCTGCAAACTGCTTCCAAGAATCTAGCTTTCTACAGACGTGTTGTGCCTGGCCTTACGTGAGTCATATTGGTAGCAAAGTGGAGACATTTTTACTTTATAATAAATGTTTTGGTTTTGGAGAGATGCAACATCGGTGTGGTTCAGACTAACAGTGGTTTAGTGATTTTTGTGTCTGTTCTAGGGCTGAGCATCCATTCTGGTTATGGCAATGCTAGCCTGTCCACAACATACACTCAGAATGCCTGGGGTATCTGTGACCTGGGCTAATGAATTGTGGAAAGATAATTTCCTCTGCCTATTTTTCCCTTTAAACAAATTGCAGCCTCATATTTCAACCAAATGGCCTTTCTAAAACTCCACAGTGACTAATTATAAGAGAACGAGAAAGAATTTACTATTAACAGAAATGAGATTAAGTTTTGCTATAACCTTGGGAGGCAACATAGCCAATGATGTTTATAATCTGGGGTGATTAGGAGGGGGTCTCCTCCAAAGGCAGTTGCAGATTGCTCCTGGTGCTGTGCTGCTGAGCTGAGTCTATACAATGCCACAAAGTCAGCAGCTTAAATTCCCTGTCTGGTTTTTATGTTGCTAATAATCCTCAGTTTAGTCGTGATGAAAGGGAGGAGGGAGCCAAGAGGAATAGAGAGGATGGGGTATAAAGTGACAATATGAGAAAGTAGAAGTAAGAAAAGGTAACAGAATAAAAGAAGTATAACCATTTGTCTGTTCCCTAAATACCAAGAACCTATTATTTATAAGGTACGAGGTTCTGGGTATTCAGAGGGCAGAATGGAAGACACATGCATAACATCCAGCTTGGTGGTGCTTACAGTCAAGTTGGAGAGACAGACCAGAAATAAGAAAGCAAGTAAATAAAAATGTCATCACTATTTGTGAAGTAGTCTAAAGAAAATGAACAGAGTACAGAGATTGTTAATACTAAGAAATTCTCCCAAAATAAGAGAATGGGTTTTAGATTTAAGCTGAAGGATGGGAAGGATCTGGACATCGCAATATCTTAGAAAAGAGGAAAATGGAACAGGGCATCTAAGAATATGAAGAAGATACGTTCATATATTAATGGTACATAAGAGGCCTGATAAGGCAGAGAATGAAAGTACCAAGAGGGAACCGAAAGGAGGGGAAACTGAACACGTGTCAGACCCTCTACAGTGGATGGCAGATCAATATGCCTGATTCCAAATGATGGGATTCCTTCAGGGTTTTGAGTGCGTGACATGTCTGATTTATATGCATGGGGGGTGGATGTGTTGAACATGGACCAAATGGGCAGGGTAGAGTTGAGTAAGATGATTGCGTCCGTGTGGAGGCACAAGATGGCGGTGGCGGTTGGGCACAGAGTGAGGCAGCCATGGAGATGTATGCAAAGACTTGACAAACAAAGAGTATTAGATTTACTGAGGGACTGGGTGTGAGCTGTGGGCCATTTCAAAACATTTCTCGTATTTCTGACTGGAACAACTTTGATGAATTTAGATGTGTCAAATAGGTGGTTATAGGTTCTAGAGCTTTGCAAAGGGACCAATGCTAGTAAATTAGTCATAGTTCCCCAGAGAAATAGAACAAATAGGATAGATGAAGGCATAGATAAGACATAGATACATATTGAGATATATAGGATGGATAGATAGATAAGTATCGAGAGAGAGAGAGGCAAGGAGGGAGAGAGGGAGGGAGGGAGACAGGTATTTATTATAAGGAACTGACTCATGTGATTATGGAGGATGGCAAATCTCAAGATCTGCTGTCTGCAAGCTGGGGACCCATGCTTTAATATGGGTGTGTATTTTCAGTCCCAGTCAGAAGGGCTGAGAACCAGGCATACCCATGGGGTCCTTTCAATCTGAAAACCAGCAGGCTCAATACCCAAAGAAGAACCAATGTTTCAGTTCAAGTTCAAAAGCAGGAGAAAACTGATGTCTCAGGTTGAAGGCAACTAGTCAGGCAAAAGGAATTATCCCTCTCACTCAGTCTGTTTGTTCTATGCAGACCCTCAGTTGATTGGATGAGACAAGCCCTCATGGGGAGTACTGTTTTAAATACTCTACTGATTCAAATGTCCACCTCATCCAGAAACATCCTCAGAGGCAGACCCAGAATAATGTTTGATCAAATACCTGGGCACCCTCTGGCCAAGTCAAATGCACACATAAATGACCATCACAGCTAGAAATAGAAATTTGAGACCTACAAGAATAGAGGCAGTATTTAAGCTGTGGGGATGAATGAGTGAACACAGAAATAACATATATATAGCAGTAGAGAGCCTAGGACTAACCCTTAAGGAACTGCCCGTTTTAAAAGTTAGAAAGAGAAGGAGGATCCAGAAAAGGACACCGAGAAGGAATATCCTGGTTCCAGGAAAACCTGATAAATGAGGAGAACCATCATTCACTCCCCATTTCCTAGTCAATGAAATTTACTTTGAGACTTTCTTTGTTTAAAGTAATCCATGGACTTTCAGTGTTCTTCACTTTCCCACTCTTGCTGGGCTCCAAATAAGCCTCTCCCTATTGTGAGTACCCACCCGACTTTTACCCTACCTCTGTTATGAACCACATAACTTTAAAAAAAAAATTATGATCCGTAATACTTAAAAATTACGTGCAGACTTCTTATCCTTACCAGAAGTTCGGCTTCTTGAGGATGCAGATTGTTTGTTTGAATTCCCCATGGGACTTTCAGAATATACCTTTTGTATATTGTAACTTCTGTGGTCAACGGTCATTGCCTTCTTGGAGACTTCTTGTGCTATGAGCTTGAGAAAACGAAAAATAACATTTCCCAGACACCTTCTAGATGGTTATATATGTAAGTTAGATTTTTGCCAAACAGAAGCAATGGCTTGAGAATTGGGAAGGTTTTTTTTTTTAATTTTTTTTCAACGTTTATTTATTTTTGGGACAGAGAGAGACACAGCATGAACGGGGGAGGGGCAGAGAGAGAGGGAGACACAGAATCGGAAGCAGGCTCCAGGCTCCGAGCCATCAGCCCAGAGCCCGACGTGGGGCTCGAACTCACGGACTGCGAGATCATGACCTGGCTGAAGTCGGACGCTTAACTGACTGCGCCACCCAGGCGCCCCGAGAATTGGGAAGTTTTAAGTTATTCTCTTCCTTCCCCTTCTTCTTCTGGCAAGAAGGGTTGTGATGCTAAAAACAATGGTGGCCCCACACGGGCATTCCAGCCTGTAGATACTGGTTCTGTGCATGATGCATGACAGGGGGAGCAATCAAGGCTCCCTGACCTCCAGAACGTGGCCGTGTCACCATAGGGCTGTGTCCCCAACAATATTTTAGTGGTGTCCATCTGACTTTTCCCACCTTTCAGCAGTTTTTCAAAACTATAATCCCCTATAGTCAGTAAATTTACGCTCAAATTATGCAGAGGCTTGAAGGAATAAATGAAATAAGATCGCAGTCATGACATTGCTGTGACATTAACTGCAGTGAATGTGAAGTTGGTGTCTTCGGTCAGGCTCTGGGATGTCCCACAATCCAGTGGTAAGAAGTGACATCCAGACGATGGTAGTGAGTGAAGACCGAGATAGAGGCAAAGGGGAAAAGAAGAGTGGAACCTCAGCGAAAGCTTATCTGTGGAGTTCGTGCTGGAGAGGACAACAAATATACCCAAAGGGAGGTAATGTTCTAGGTTGAAGTGCAGAGAGGTCGATAGTTCCAGGAAAGGTGGTTGAAGAAACTTCTATCAAAAGTGCATTAATTGGTATCTTTTTAATATTCAAACAAAAGATGCTGAAATACTGTATGTATGAAATATTAAAATGCTAATGTATATTTATGTCACATAACAAGGGGCTAAATGTCTGACATTCCAGCTTTGGTTTCTCACTACACAAAGGGCCTTAGCGTTTTCCAAACATTGCTTAGCCTTTTGCCACGATAGCTCTCTTCATGGTGGTAAGACAGCTCTCGCAGCTGGAAGCATTGTGTCCTCAAAATGCAAAAAACACAAGCAAGGAGAGAGACTCAAACTTTCTTTATCCTGCTCTCTTTTTATTCCAAGAACAATCCTTTCCAGAGCTTACTGCCTACTTGCCCATGCCAGCTTCAAGAAGGCTGAGGTAGCAAGTGTCTATTCTTACAGGGAATGGAAATTAAGTGTTATAGGCTGAATTATGTCACCTAAAAATTTGTGTAGTGAAGTCCTCACCCTCAGTGCCTCAGAATGTGGCCTTATTTAGAAATGGAATTGTTTACAGATACATTAGTAAGTGAAAAGGAGATCATCTTAAAGTATGGCAGGCTCCTCATCCAATATGGCTGGTATCCTCCTAAGGAGAGCATTCATGTGAAGACTGGAGTTGGAGTTATGTTATCCCAAGCTAAGAAACTTTCAGAATCTAGGAGGTGGCTTAGGAGCCTTCCTTGGTGACTTTGGAGGGAGGATGGAGGGCCCTGCTAACACCCAGATTTCAGACCCAACTTCCAGAACTATGAGACCATGAATTTCTGTTTTCTTAAGCCACTCAGTTTATGGTACTTTGTTACAACAGCTCCTGGGAACAAATACATTCAATATCTGTAAAAGCTACATGATTTTCCTTAAATGTGGTTAGTAACATTTCCTTTAATTTAGATAATTAGCGGAGATATCATAAATCTCATAATATTTAATGATAATTTTTGAAGAATTCTGAAATATAAGGCAGAGCCATCATAAACCTAGAAATATATTTCCCAATATTCCTAAGGATTTCTATGGGTGTTTAGTTTTGATTATAATTTTTATTTATGGAGATAGTTGTATTTTATGTAGTTATCCCGATGCATGTTAACTGTGCTAGGGAAGGAGGCCTAGACCGTGCCGTGTTCCCCATTATCTTGGTATCATCAACACACATAGAGGCAGAATATGGTATTGCAGAGAAGAAAGAGGGGCTTTCGTGCAAGGCTTTTTGGAAAAGTGTCATGTTGAAACTCTGAAATCAATTATGTGATAAGCCCTGATTTGTACTTATGTAATGTTAGCATCACCACTTATTTTTTCATTTCTAAAAGAAGAAATTAAAAGAAACACAAAATTGATTAAGTAAAAATCGAGTAATTAAGGCCATCCTACTATAGTTGCAAAATGTGTGTGTGTGTGATAAGATCTGACAGCCTTCATGACACTTTTTTTGGGGGGACATCTTAGCCAGTACATTAGCTATACTTACTAGGAGGAAAAAACCTAATTTCACCCAATGAATTTATTGTGATGGAATGTTTATTACCTTAAAAATAAATAACAGGTTCCTAAGATCCATCCAAGCAACAAAACTGATGTGAAGCATTCACTCCTAAAAAGAAAATCCACAGAAAATGCACCCATATTGAAAGTCTAGCACACCAGAATGGAAAAGTCCTGGAAGGCCACAGCCAAAACATCTTTGCTGCAGCAGGAAAGAAATTTAAGTAAATCTTGGGTGTAATAAACACCAAAAGCCAGGTTGAAAGGAGCGGCAATGAATTGGTCTGCTTTACTTTCCTTTAAATGAGAAGAATATGATTATGGTTCAGGCTTTTGTACCTATTGAATTTACTCTCTTGACTGTCTTTTTTTTTTTTTTTTTTTTTTTGAAGCTTCAACTCTTAATAGTCACAGTAATGAAAGTAAAGTGAAACAAGACCAAATTTTCTTGGAGCAAATTTCAACTCTAAAGTTTTTAACCTTCTGCAGAAGTACATGGGTGGCTATAATTGCTAATAGGCAAGCTTGAAGGTCTAATTCACACCCATGGTCCTGTCGTTTCCCAGTAGAAAGATTCGTGGCTCCCAGGTGGTTTCTGTTGCAAGTGACCTATGAAGGTCTTTTCCACCAGTGAAAGTAACAAACTCTCTTCCTTGGCAGGTGTTGGATTCTGTGATACACGGCACCGATTTCAAATCAAGTTCTTTAAACACTGTCTGGTTAGACTAGGACCAGAATGTGGACAAGAGGCATTAGCCCCACCTAAAAAAAAGAGGTCTCTGAAAATAGACCTTTTTTCGTCAGTTCAAATCCCAATAGGCTTGAGAAAAACAACAAAGAATACAACAAAACAAAACGTGTTTTAACTGATTTTTTTTTTCAAAATCTTACCGAACCCTGGTTACTATCCATTTGTTTGCATTTAACCTTTTTTTACAAAACGCATCTTTGCCTGTGTGGGAGTGAAAAAACTGAGGTATAAATAATAAAAGGGCAGTTCAGGATGCCTGGGTGGCTCAGTCGGTTAAGCATCTGACTTTGGCTGAGGTCATGATCCTGCAGTCTGTGAGTTTGAGCCCCACATTGGGCTCTGTGATGACAGTTCAGAGCCTTGAGCCTGCTTCTGATTCTCTCTCTTCTCTCTCTCTCTCTCTCTCTCTCTGCCCCTCCCCTTTTCATGCTCTCTCTCTCTTTCTCTCTCTCTCTCTCTCAAAAATAAGTAAACATTAGAAAAATAATAAAAAAAAATTAAAAAGGCAGTTCAACCTTTGTAACCAGATTACTGAGTAATAAAATCTTGGAAATTGAAAGGAACCCTACATATCTTCTAGGGTTTCTGCATGGATTCCTTAGAAATTCTCCTTGAAACACATTTCCTCAGTCTCTGCTTGCAAGCTTCCAGTGAGGTGGAGCTCGCCATCTTGAACAACTGCCCACTTAATTTGGGGGCAACTTTGATTGTGAGAAATATATTGCAATATTCACTTGAAATGTCCACTTATATTTTCCTTCTACTGATGTACATTCAAGACTTGTCCCCAAATAAATCTAACTCTTCATATAGACTACTGACCTTCCAATATGTGAATCATAGGGAATCCTTTTGTAAGCTAAATGTGCATCAATCTCAAGGTCTTTCTTCCTCATTTTTTCTGACATTTTATCATACCTGGGTCTGTCAGCTTTCTTCTGAAAGTATGATCTCGCAGTAGGGTTGCAGATACGGAGTGAAATCTACTTGGTTGTGGATATGGTTCTTTGATGAATGCATCTGAGGTCTATTTGTGGACTTCAGTGGTGACTCAGTCACCCTGCTGGCTCCCATTAATCTTGTAGATGGAAAAAATGCCTGTAACATTTTAACCCGTGCTGCTGTTCAGGCTTGCCTCTCCCGACTCTCTTGAACCTTACGCTTTCTGACCCAGGCACAGAATATTGCATTTATCTTTATTAAATGGCACTTCTTGAACTCAACCCACTGCTTCACCCTGTCAAGATGCTTTTGAGTCCTGATTCTGTCATCCCCTGTATTAGTTATCTCCCTGAGCTCCTTGTCAGCCACAGATTTGATAACAGGCCTTCTTCGTCCTCATGGAAGTCAATGATAAAAACGCTAAGGGGGCCATGCCAAAGAAAGAGCAATGGAGTTGGCAGTCCTCCAAGCTGTGAAGGCTGTGTGTATCTGAATTTCATTCAACCAGTTGAAAAATCTACTCGACCATATTAAAGTTCCATACATGACTCTATCTCACATGTAAAGATATTGTGAATCTGGTCCCTACTTCCTTCCTTGACATGATCGGGTCCTTTATTTTCAGCTCTTGTTGTCTTCCAGCCAGAGTAGCAAGCTTTCTGTCCTTTATGGATACTGGGTTCCTTTCCCATCTCAGAGCTTTTGTAATTTTTCTCCCTTTACCTGAATTAGAAGAATTATTCTTCTGCCAGATATTTGCGTGACTGGCTCCTTATCACTGAAGTCTTAGCTCAAAAACCACCTCCTGGAGGAACGTTTCTTATCTCTATTTCTCAACTGTCGACATTTTGAGCTGGATAATTCTTGCGGGGGGACGTTTTCCCCGAGAAATGTTTTGTGATTTTTAATGTACCCGTTTTGCATTTCTTTTACCAAAAATAATATTCTGAAATAGGCTATTATTTTGATGCTATTTACAGCTCTTTCAAATTTCCTCTTAAACATACATCTTTTAATTATTTCCTTTTAAACATTAACCTTAGTGAACATTTTCAATATTGATCACTAATCAAATAAAATCAGGTGCAGTTTCTGCTGGTCGGAATGCAAACTGGTACAAGCCACTCTGGAAAACGGTATGGAGCTTCCTCAAAAAATTAAAAATAGAGCGACTCTACCACCCAGCAATTGCTATATAGTACATACATATATTGTATGTATGTATGTGTGTGTATACATATATATATATGTGTGTGTATGTGTGTATATATACATATATACACACAATGGAACATTACCAGCAGTCAAAATGAATGAAATCTTGCCATTCGCAACAACATAGTTGGAACTAGAGTGTATCATGCTAACTGAAATTAGTCGGTCAGAGAAAAACAAATATCATATGACTTTACTCATATAGAGAATTTAAGGTATGAAACAGATGGACACAAGGGAAGGGAAGCAAAAATATAAAAACAGGGAGGGGGCAAAACATAAGAGACTCTTAAATACAGAGAACAAATTGAAGGTTGCTGGAGGGGTGTTGGGTAGGGGAATGGGCGAAATGAACAAGGGGTATTAAGGAGGACACTTGTTGGGATGAGCACTGGGTGTTATATGTAAGGGATGAATCACTGGATTTTACTCCTGAAATCATTATTGCACTATACGCTAACTCAAGTGAATGTAAATTAAAAAATATATATGTATATGTATATATATATATATATATATGCATCAAAATCCACGTAGCATATCTTCACATTTCTTCCCTAAATAATTCTCTCCACCTGATGTTACTGACAAGTATCTGAGCAGATATGCACCTTCCTAAACCTTCATATGCAAATAAAGGTATGAAATTATTCTAAAAAATCAGGTGCAATTCTTTTTGTAAGAAATACTCTACAAAAGAAAATGCGCCTATGTACCTTCTGTTGGATTTAAGACTGTTTTAGGTATTTCGCCTGGGTATTCCATTATACACAGGTAAATGCTCTTGTTTTGCCTAAATAAATCACTATTCTCCTTCCATTCATATCCCTACAATAAAGAGCCTCTAAACTCGCACTTTATAATTTTGTTCACTCGTCTCTCAATCATACACGAGAAATCCAGTTAAAATGCCTGGGTAGGTTTTCTTACAAAACAAAGAGAAGAGAAGAGCCATGGTAATCTTTCTCTCACCTGATCTGGAACTGGGTCTCAAAGTAGAAAAATGTGCTGATTTGACCGCATGTACGAGGCGCTCGCGTGTGTAAGTGCCAACGTAAGTGATTTTTCTCTCCCTTTCCACTAACTTGCTTCTTCCCTGCACCGCTGACTAGCCTCCTTATGACAGCAAAATGAGACTATGGAGTTTTCCATAGCAGCCGTAAAGGCCCTTACTTGCCCTGCTTCCATTCCTCATGACTTGGCTATGACTAGATCGAAAGCAAACTGAGGCCAGGGGCCTTATCTTGTTCAATTTTACATACTGCATGGCTTTCATTTTCATTATGGATCAATCAAAGGTCCAGAAAAGTGTGTCTTCTTTTTCTTCTTTCTTTATTTGAACTCATGAACTATTAATGACCTGCGGTTGGTAACAGGGGAAGTATCCAAACATCAAAGTAACAGCAACTCCCTGCTTGAGTCTTACAAGTGAGTAAAAGAAGGCAAGAAGAGCTTTATCTGGCATGTGACAATCTGTCTAAACTATTGGCAGTGACTCATTAGAATTTAGATCAAAATGTTCATGATTTAATGGTTCTGATTCGCAGAGACTCGTCCACAGGCGTTACATTCCACATTGACCTGCAGGCAATAGTGTTCACCCACGTAAGATCAACTAGCATCCCAAATTCACTGAAAGCTACACAGCCATACCACGAAACAAATAAGCTTTATCTTTCACCTTAGAATTGGGACATTCGATTTTATGTATATGGAACCTGGTTTCGGTGTTCTGCCACAGCATTTTCGTAAGCACAGCTGTATTGCAGCTTTTTATGCTCTGGGCTGTTTACCTCATCTTGGAGCATAAGGACCTTGTTTGAAGACCCTGTAAGGAAATAAATATGTATGTGTGTGTGTACATACTCATATATAATTAATATTAAAGAAAGAAACACTTTACCTCTAACTGATGCATAAGCAGTCTGCACATTAGCATACAAAACTCTTAGAAGTTCTACCAAAAAAAGACCAGTCAAACCTGACTCAGCTCATCATTTTACCATGTTTGACCACGAGTAACTTTATTCAAGCAGCACATATTAATTCCTGTGCTTCACCAATAACAATTTGAGAAACATTAATGTGGAGCCATAGTGAAAAGTTAAAGAAGCAGGATATGTGACTTTGTATATAGTATTAAAACATTTCCCATCATGGGGCCCCTGGGTGGCTGAATAGGTTGAGCGCTCGACTTCGGCTCAGGTCATGATCTCACGGTTCGTGGGTTCAAGCCCCACATCAGTGTCTCTGCTGTCAGTACAGAGCCCACTTTGGATCTCTGTCCCCCTCTCTTCCTGATCTCTACCACTTGTGCTCTCTCTCAAAAATAAATAAAAAAATTTAAAAAATTCCTATAAGAAGAAAACTATCATTATACAGATTCCAAAATAGTTGCCTTTAGATAGTGTTACTTTCTTATTATTACTATTCAATATTCATGTATGTCTTTTTTTAAATAAACATGCTATAGGGAAAAAAGAGGCAAATTATGATGAAGAAGGCAAGATCCAGAATATGCACACAGTGGTCCTCCCTTATCCGCAGTTTCACTTTCCAGAGTTTCAGTTACCTGAAGTCAACCGTGGTTGGGATGCAAAGGATGTCCCTTCAGACATATCTTCAGAAGGTCACTAGCAGCCTAATCTTATGTCACAGTGCCCACGTCATTCCCCTCACTTCATCTCATCACGTGGGCATTTGATTACCACCGATCATGTCACAAGAAAAGCAAGTAGAGTACAAGAAAATATTTCTTGTATTTAAAAAAAAAATTCTTTAATGTTTATTTATTTTTGAGAGAGAGAGAGAGAGAGAGAGAGAGAGAGAGAGAGACAGAGTGTGAGCAGGGGAGTGGTAGAGAGAGAGGGAGACACAGAATCCAAAGCAGGCTCCAGGCTCCGAGCTGTCAACACAGAGCCCGACGCGGGGCTCGAACTCACAGACGGCAAGATCATGACCTGAGCTGAAGTCGGACGCTTAACTGACTGAGCCACCCAGGCGCCCCAAGAAAATATTTTTTAAGCCTTCATTGACATAACTTGTATTACAATATATTGTTATAATTGTTCTATTTCCTTACTGTTGTTAGTCCCTTACTATGGCTGATTTATAAATTATACTTTACCTTAGATATGTACGTATAGGAAAAAACATAATATTTATAGGATTTAGTACTATCTGTAGGTTCAGATACCACTGGGAGGTGTTGGAATATATCCCCTGCAGATGAAGGCGTACTATTACACACCATATATGTATATATTATATATTATTATATATATTATATATTATTATTATATATTATATATATTATAATTATATACATTATATAATTTCCTTTATAATTAATCAAGAATCACAGCATGCCTGGGTGGCTCAGTCAGTTAAGCAGCCAACTCTTGATTTCAGCTCGGGTCTTGACCTCACGGTCATGAGATTGAGCCCCGCATCAGACTATGCCCTGACAGCACGGAGTCTGCTTGGGATTCTCTCTCTCCCTCTCTCTCTCTGCCCCGTCACCTCCCCTCCTCAATAATCAATAAATAAACTTAAAAATAAAAGAACACCAAGAATCATAAGGACAGGAATTATAAATTCCATGACAAATTTTTCATATGTTGCCTTATTCCGAAAAACGAGATTTATCTTAGTCCAGTGTCCATCACTGCAATTTTGTGATATAATAACAAATACATATTTTGGTCTTCATCTCCAGTTTGTGTCACATAGCTCCTGAAACCCTGGTAATTTTCCATATGAGAGCTGTAGGGGCATCTTTTCTTATAATATTTAATTTTGCTCTGAGTTGCCGAAAGCTCCTGAGTGATCAAGGTGAAGCGGGTGTATTTTGTTATAACAAGTCCCTTTCAACCACACTTCAGCTTCTGCTAATGAGGCAAGTTTTTGGAAAGCCCTTCAAAATAGGGATAGGTTGCCAGAAGAATCAACCTTATTGTCAGACTGTTGAAATGTTCCACCCACTCTCTATCTCACAGGAAGGGGAAAGGGAGGGAAACTGACTCAATCACCAATGGTCAATGATTTGATGAGCCATGCCTACGTAATGAGCCTTCCATAAAAACCAAGAAAGGATGGAGTTTGGAGAGCTTCTGGGGTTGGTAAACAAGAATGCATCCATGGGATATAAGGACAGTGTGTCCCAAACCCAAGGGGGAACCATCTCCTGTGCTCAGCACTCTTCCAGACCCTGCCCTATGCATCTTTTCATCTGGCTTTTTATTTGTATGTTTTAATGTCCTTTGTAATAAACTGGTAATCTAGTAAATAAGTTGTTTTCCTGAGTTCTGTGAGCCATTCTAGCAAAGTAGTCAAGCCTAAGCAGGGGTTATGGGAGCCGCCAATCTATAGCCAGTCGATCAGAGACCGGTAACAACCTGGATTTGCAATTAGGGACTGAAGGTCGAGGCTTTGTCATGGGACTGAGCCCTTAGCCTGTGGAATCTTTTACTACCTCCAAGTAGATCATGCCAGAATGAACTTGAATTGTAAAACACCCAGCTGGTGTCACAGAATTGCCTGGTGCGTGGAAAAACCCACACACCTAGGGTCAGAAATTGAAATGTAGTATTAAGAGGAAACAAGCCAGAGTGGTTTTTCTCTTAAACAATAATTGGTGAAAATGATTATAAAACTTTTTTTTCAAATGTCTAACTAAGTACATGCTTAGACTTACCTGCCAGCTTTCTTTTAAAGATTATTTTTAACATTTATTTATTTTTGAGAGAGAGAGAGAGAGAGAGAGAGAGAGAGAGAGACGGAACACAAGTAGGGGAAGGGTAGAGAGAGAGGGAGACACAGAATCCGCAGCAGGCTCCAGGCTCCAAGCTGTCAGCACAGAGCCCGATGTGGGGCTCGAACCCACGAGCCCCGAGATGGTGACCTGAGCCGAAGTTGGCCATTCAACTGACTGAGCCACCTAGGTGTCCCGCTGCTGGTTTTAGTTTAGCATGTTGTCATAACATAGCATGAGGAAAACTCCCATTGTTTGTATTGACCCTGTTTGTGTATCCACCATCTGAAGAATTCCACCAGTCCTATAGCTGTTGACTTCCATACTTCTGCTCCCCACAGTGTGGTGCTATGTCACAGGTGCTGGCTTTCATGAACACTTCATGAGATGAGTGTGGAGAAGTCATTGGCTTTAGAGTAGATGATATGAGTGCTGGTCCTCGGTCTGAAACTCATGAGCAATGTGGTCTAGGCAGATCATTCAATCTCCAGGTGCAACAATATGGCCGTTTAAATGACAAAAGCAATGTGGCTGCAGAGAACATTCTGGGGGTTGGTAACATTCTTAGCGATGCATACTGAAGCCGGAAGACAGAGGCTTCAATAACACAGGATCTGGACACAAGGTATTTTATCAGTGAAAGAATGAGTTATTGATGTGTTATGAAATAAATTTCCATCCCTGATCTGTTCAGTTGAGTATTCAAATATATACCTGACCAGAGTATTTTCTCAATGTTGAAATAACATGTAAAGAAATGGACTTCTATTTCCAGGAGTTTTTAGAGTATCCTACTAAGGATTACTCAAGACCTGGTTTGCCACGGGGAGAGACCATGTGCCTAAAATTTCTTGCAATTGTTTTTATTTCATTCCTTGAGCTAAAACAGGTAACTCAATTTGTGTTACCTGACTTATTATGACTTTGGAACAAATGAATCACTTTAGTCAAGCACACAGAGAGGCTTCAGCAAAGGGAGGCTGGCTACCACAAAGGGCAACCCGGGTGAGAAACGACCAAATCGGCAAGGTCATGTCATGGCAGAAAGACCATCAAATTATGAAACCATCACCCACAAGTGAGGGAGACTGAACTCAGGTGAATAAAAGGCTAACACAGTTATTTTTAAGATCCAAGTATTCTTCTTTTCTTTATTTGTGAGATGAGGGGATAGACTCCTTATAGATTTTAAAATACCACCATTATTTGAATTCTAAAGGAAAGGTATACTGCACACTAGTAGTGAGAAACTGACCATAATATTAGCTTTAAAGAGAACCGACGTGGGAAATATGAAAAGATTCGAACTGGATTTAGGTAAGTATGGGGATCTCAGCGTCATGATTGACTGAGATGGCCCGGGTGAGGCAAACATCTGAAGGTGAAGAGGGTGTTATGTAATGTGGCATTCCATTGTTTAAGGGTAGGAGAAAGCAGAGGTGAGTGGGTGGTGGGGATAGGTCTGCCCACAGTAGACAGGGTCCCCAGCCTGGTGGTGCTATGCACCTTGTATTTTGTCCGGTGGTAACCCCAGAACTTGCACAATACTTTTCACTAGAATATATTACACTCAAACAGTATGTATTTGTAGTACAGGTATGACTTGATCTATTGCACTTTGCTTTATTGAACTTGCAAGGACTTAGCTCTTTATAAATTGAAGCAAACTTGCATTGAGCAAGCCTTCTGGCACCATTTTCCGAGCAGCGTTTGCTCACTTCTTGCCTCTATGTCACATTTTGACATTTTTTGCGTTATTTCAAGCTTCCCCATTATTATTATTGTATTTGTTATGGTGATCTGTGATTGCTGACCATGACTCACTGAAAGCTCAGAGGATGGTTGGCACTTTGTAGTAATAAAGTATTTTTTAATTAAGGTAGATACATTGTTATTTTAGACATAATGCTATTGCACACTTCATAGGCTATGGTATAGTGTAAACATAACTTTTATGTGCACTGGAGACTAAAGGAATATCATTTGACTTGCTTTGTTACAATATTTGCTTTATTGTGGTGGTCTGGAACCAAACTCTCAGCATCTGTGAGATATGCCTGCATTGATATTTCAATAAAGAGAAAAGTCACAACTATCATAATAAGATACCTAAAGAACTAACACGTCACACCCACCCCACCCCCCCCACACACACACAATTGATGTGTGATAATTCCATCTGCTTAGAGAGAAACTCGTATAAGAACTAAATTAAGTCACATTTACTTCCAAGAAGGGATTTCTTTCCCCCACAAGCCAGGCTGTGTTTAGTATATTGAATACGCTGTATGATTTTCATTCAAATACTGGCACAATTGAGAAGCTGCACAAAATACAGTCAAATAAGTCACTGAGACATCTGCATCGAGATTTGAATACGTTTACTCTAAGTTTGCACAGCCAACTTATTAGCTATTTTCTGGGCATCGGGGATGATTTGAGAGGTGGAGCTCGTCAGTCCAGGCGAGGCCACTGGATGGCATATCTGGGTGCTGTAGGAGAGTTTTACTTAACTTTATTTCAAATTTAAGAGAAGTACATCATCCAGCAGTCCATAGTCTCTTACATTTGTTCTATTTTTTTTTTTTTTTTTTTTTTTTTTTTTTTTTTTTTTTT
>NW_024412396.1:59952147-60207145 GCF_014898765.1 Herpailurus yagouaroundi
TTTTTTTTTTTTTTTTTTTTTTTTTTTTTTTTTTTAGTTACGTGTGTCTTAATATGCTAGACCTTTGTATATCAAGTCTTTAAAAAAAATTCTCCTTTTGGCTCAAGGTGCTCATCAGCCATCTGGAACTGCTTCCCAAGCTTCATCCATTATGCAAATGAGATTTAGTATTCGTCATGTTTCATCTACTGATACTAATACATTAATGTTGGATGTTACAGCTTGAGCCCCTGAGAAGACATTGCCTTTTTATCAGTCATTGGCTTGAGCTCATACCTCATTACTTTTAATGGCTCTGTGGCACTTAAGGTCACTGGACTCCTCACGGCTGCTGCCTAGGGTGTTACCAACATGAGCAATGTTCTCGATTTAAGTGATGCAGATTTCCCATTTCATTCTTTTCTTCCTGTTCTTTTGTTTTATTTTAATTGTTTAGTTACTTGGACTTTTTATCACTTGGGAATAGAACTGTTTGAGCAAATAGCAAGACGGCTGTCTTTCAGAAATATAGGTAAACAACACTCTTTCTGAAAGGAAATTTCATATATGTATGAAAGCTTTTATAGTATTTTTCAATTATCCCTCTTACAAGCGTTCTTCCTTTTAACTTGTAGTGTAGTGGTTAAAACATAAAACACTCTAGAGACAAACAGCTTTGTTTCACTCCTGGCTCTTCTATTTTCTAGCTGTGTGAGATTAGGTAAATTACTTAATCTCTCTGTGCCTCATTTTTTTTTTTTTTCATCTGGCAAACGGGAACAATAAGAGAATTATCTCAAAGGCTTGTAGAAAGAATTAAATAATTTAATATTAAGTGCTTCGATACTCTGGCACATGTGTTAAACAAATGGTTATTAAATCAAATGGCATTGGTATTAAT
Organism: Herpailurus yagouaroundi; assembly: GCF_014898765.1. Classification (NCBI taxonomy): domain Eukaryota; kingdom Metazoa; phylum Chordata; class Mammalia; order Carnivora; family Felidae; genus Herpailurus; species Herpailurus yagouaroundi. The sequence goes on from NW_024412396.1 coordinate 59,953,028, forward strand.
AATGTATAAATCTAGAAGTAATTTTAAAAACAACTATGAATAGGGGTGCCTGGGGGGGGCTCAAAGCATCATTCAACTTTTGATTTTGGCGCAGGTCATGATCTCATGTTTCATGAGATCGAGCCTCACGTTGTGCTCCCCACTGAAAGCACGGAGCCTGTTTGGGATTCTCTCTCTCTGCCTCTCTCCTGCTCGCACATACATGCACACTCTCTCTCTCAAAATAAACAAGTGAACTTAAGAAAATAACTGTGAATAAAATTTGAGCTATTATCTAAATTAAGTTGTTAAAAATTAAATGAGAAAGGTAGCTCTTCTTAATGTTAATCAGCATAAATATTAATGAAATGTTGAATTTTCAAAGAAAATCTTAAAATGCATACAAAAATTCAGAGAGCCCTATTTGACACATAATTATGAAATAATTCTATATACATATATAAAGAGTGCCCTAAAATGGTGTCAGATCGAGACAACATTACAGACAATGTCTTGCAAAAAATTAAGGAATAGAAAATTCCAGGGCTCTGCAAACACTTCCTAACAAACTCTTAGTGTGTGTTTATGTGCACCTGTCTTATTTGAATCTAGATGTAAAATTCCTAAAACAAATTAGCAAATTGAATCCAGCATAATATTAAACTAATATCATGATGACTTTGAATATATTCCAGAAATGCAATAATGTTTCTGTAATGAGGGAACTGTAACATTTTTCACTATTTCATAAGTTAAAAGAGAAATAGTGTTGGGACTTGCCCTCTAAGAGGCCCAGTTAAGCACATGAATTAACCTTCTCTCTTTCTCCAAATCCCATTGATACAGCAGAAAATGCATAAGAAAATGTACATTAATAATAGCTCTAGAAAAAAAGCAATACGTATTAAAAACAGAGAAAATATTTGAAGGATGGTAAAATGCTTTCTCAACAAAGCCTCAAAGGTAGAAGTAAAGGTAAATATTGATGTATTTGATTGCATACATATTCAAAAATTATTTAATCCCAGGAAAATACAAACCTTGTTAGACGGCAAATAAGTAACTCAGAAAATTATTTACAACTTGTGTGACAAATAGTTTGCTGGGGTGCCTGGGTGGCTCAGTCGGTAAGCATTCCACTTTGGCTCAGGTTCACGATCTTAGGGTTTGTGAGCTCAAGCCCCACTTTGGGCTCTGCGCTGACAGCTCAGAGCCTGGAGCTTGCCTCTGATTCTGTATCTCCCTCTCTCTTTCTCTGTCCCTTCCCTGCTTGCACTCTGTCTCTCTCTCTCTCCCTGTCTCAAAATAATAAAAAAAAATCATCTAAAATAAGAAAACAAAACAATTAGATTGTTTTATGTGTAAAATTGCTTACTAATCAATAAGCCAACATAAAGCTCTCTAACAGATACAATTGCATCTCACTAAGCAGGAATTGTGCAAGAACAAACAAACAAACATATACTGGGCTCCTAATATTCACAATGATTCACAAGGAACATGGACACAAATACATGTGCATACATACAAGCACATACAACCACTCAGTCTTTTTATACAGTGTTAAGTAATACAGTATTGAGTATTACCTATAAGTATTAATATTATAGTATTACATAAAATAAAAGATTTCAAAACAGAACGTTTAGTAGCTTATATATGCACTCAATTCTTATTATTCACAGAAACTATGTTCTATATAAAGTCATTGCAAATGCTGAATTATCGAATACAGAACTTCTTCTCCTAGGAGAAACATGGAGGGTAGGTTCCTGCAAAACCCCTGGCCACAAGTATCTCATTAATCTCAATATATAACCTTCTTTTATGTATGTTTCTATGTAAGGATCCCTTATTTAATAAGTATTGTTCATTCTTTAATCAACTTCAACAGCCACCCGTGCTATAATTTACGCCTGAAGAAAGCTTATGTAACACACGTAGTTTTCTCTATAAGCCATTGTCACAACCTTCTTGCACGTGGAAATGCTGGGCAGTACCTCAGCGAGATGCTTGGGGGTTATTTTAAATAAAGGAATCACCCACAAAAAGGGCGAAAATGTGAAAAAAATGACAATAAATAAACAACGAAAAGGACACTCGTTGACGGCACGAGAGCTGAAACAGGAAGTCAGAACATCCCCTTGTTTGACTTCAGCTGGGAACACCCACATGAGGTGAGAAAGTTTTATTAGTTCTCGGTGAGTCCACAAATGACCAGGAAAGCACCATGAGTATTGACTCCAGGGTCACAAATAAATTTCAGCAAGTCGACCAATTTGCAAATACAGAATCCATGAATAACGAAGACCAAGCATAAGTATGAGTGATGACCTTTTTGGATGGAAGTGAAGCAATTTGTCAAAATAGATTGCCTTAAAAGGAAATTTACAGGATCGTAAGAAAAGGTGAAGTCATGGTATGAAACTAGCCTCAGGTACGGTGACCTCCAGGATAACCACATCCCGCTCTCCATTTTTCTGTGCCTCTTTTGTTCTGCTTTTCCTTCATTGAGGTTGCACGGTGCTGGGAGCTATTACGGTCTTTCATTCAGCTTGCTTAGCAACTCTACTTGAGACAGTCAATAAACGTCACAGGTGATAATCATGGAGAGCACTTCCTTCCATGCTTGTCTCTGAAACAAGCAAGTGGAATTAGGTCTGCAACGAGGGAGTCTTCCTGGGATTCAAGCCAATGAAAAGCACCCCCTCTACCAACAGAGGGTGGCAGAGAGAACCAGATATGGATACCCTGGAAGACTTGAATGCACTGTTCTTGAAGCAAGTTTCATACCATAAATGTCCCTGTTTTGTGACACAGTGATTTTCCTTCAGTTTAAACCAGTTTAAATCACTCCCATCCAAATAATTCTTTGCTAAAACCACAGACCGATATTGCAAAAAAGGATATTCTCCACAGGGACAGGGATAATCTATTAACCTTTTTTTTTTTTTCCAGGTAATTTCAATGAACAGATGCACACCAGAAAACATATAAAAAAATATGAGTTGCTAGCTTTGGATGGATGGCTTTTAAGTGACTTGTTTTGTTTATTTATTTGAGTTTTCTTTCTTCTCTTTTTTTGGTCTGTAATGAGCATAAATTATTTGTGTATTGGAAACATATCAGAACTAATATATACAAAAATATAAATAAATATATACAAAAATATAAATATAATATACACAAAAATATACATGTACATTCAAGTTAGCATGGGAAGAGCAGGGACTGACTCAAAATTGTCAGTATTCATAACACATAAGACTCTTGTTTGTATCAGGTGGGATGTGGGTGAAGAATCAGCCTCCACTGAATTATTTAGCTCTCTTTTTGATAAGGCTTACTGTCCTTGGTGCCTGCTTTATTTATCTCTTTCCCTTTGTTGGAGGCCAGTTGTGCCGATTTTAAAAGGTGAGAAATTCAAATAATGTCACATATGCATTGTAAACGTAGTTCAATGCAAATACATGATGTGTTTTGAGCAAAACCTTGGTTTTGTTCCATGTGTCTCAAAGTGTGGCCATGGGCCACCTGCACCAGAGTTGCTGTAGTACTTGTTAAAAATGAAAGACTCAACATTTCACATAACGATCAGAATATTTAGTGTTGGGGTACTGGAATCTGCATTTCTAAAAAGCTTATCAGGTGATGATCCTCATATCCTCCAAATTAAAAAAAAATTTTCATTTATTTTTGAAAGAGAGAGAGAGAGAGGGCGGGGCAAGGGCAGAGATAGAGGGAGAGAGAGAGAATCCAAAGCATACTACGCCCTTAGCGTGGAGGCCAAATCCGGGCCCCATCTCACGACCGAGCCATCCAGGCACCCCATCTTCCAAATTTTATAAACCAATGGTCTAGTATGATAAAAACCTACATTGTGTTCATAACAATATGTCCTGAACTCAAATTTATTTAAATTAATGATCACAAGTAGACATTATTAGATAGTCATCAAAAGCAAATATCTTTATGTGATTTTCAGCTGAACGCAAATACCGTCTCATATCTAGATCAAGAGGAAAAATTAAAAAGTAAAATGTATGTTCTCAAAGGTAGAACAAAGTTTTTATTTCCAGAGACTCAGATCTTAGAGAAAAATGTACTGATAGGCTTTAGTATTCAAGGAAAATAATAGAGTAAAACAATGGCTTTCCTGCCTTCAAACAGAAGAATAAAAACATTATCTAATAACAGCAGGAGATTGAATTAGTGGTAGAACTAAAAGAAAATGGACCTGAGATCAATTTCCAGCAAATAAGAGAAACTGATGCTACTGAATTGAAAACTAACTTTCATTACAATGTATTTTGATTATAATCCATGCCCCGAGTTCATGTGTTCTAAGAATTATGTATCAATTTTCTGAGTCATTTTTAATCACTCCACAGAGCTGGGTGTTGCATTTGAATGACTGCATAGGGTTGGCACCACGGAGCTGTTTCTAAGAATCAATTCAATAAGAAAATATATGGGAAGACACTTTATAAACTTTTAGGTATTTCTCAACTATTACACAATATTATTTGTTACTGCATTTGCTTAACTGCCGTAGAGCAGATCTACATCTTTATATGATAACGGTGTGTTTTCAAGACATTGAAACGAAGACACTTTTATAATAAATATGATTAAAATTTAGAACAGAGAAGGTTTAAGGATGGAAAGACAAATAACATTCATCCATTCATTTAGCAAACAATGCTGAGTTCTTGCCGTGAACTACACACGATTAGTGGTTTGAGAGGCAGTTTAACTGGGAGGCAAAAATCATAGGTAAATAGATTGCAACCTATATGTGCTTTGATGGAAGCGAGTGCAGAAAGTTCTGGGTCTACGTATTAAGGGGTATATCCCTCAGACTTCCAGGGTCAAGGAAAATTGTCCACAAGAAGAAATATTGATATCAAGCTGTGTGAGATGACAGGTAGTTTGCCCAACTCATACTGGTAACTGGAGGCTCTGGGTTAAGGACCAGTAGATGGGGTATGGCTGGGACATCAATTTAAATCAGGGAGTGTTGAGATATGAGCTTGAAGACTTCCATCCTGGGGACAATGGAAGACCATTGAGAGCATTGAAGCTGGGGAACCATTCGATATTGGACAGGCATTAGCAAAATTGCTCTGTAAAAAGTAGACAGTAAATACTTTAGGCTTCTTGGACCATTTGCTTAACTCTCTTTGGAGCATAAAGGCAGCATAAATAAGATATAAACAGATGAACATGCTGTGTCACAATGAAATCTTATTTACCAAAACAAGTAACTGGCTGAGTTTGGCTCCTGGCCACAGTTTGCCAGCTGCTGATTTTAAAGCTCACTATGGCTGAAGAATTAAACATGGATGGAAGAGAGGCAAACATGGAAGCAGAGGGAACATAGAGGATGTTGTTGCAAAATTGCAAGAGCAAGAACTAAGAAATGAGCAGTGCTGTGATGGATGGAAGATGAATACAGGAAATATTAGGAAGCTAAAGGACAGGTTGTAGGAGCCGGTGATTGTGAAGGAGGTAAACGGATGTGATAGGTGTAGGTGGAGAATGACTCGGGCCCTGGGAAGGTGATGGTGCCATTTACTGAGAGAGAAAATATGAGACCTGGAGCAGGGTTCATGCTGAGTGGAAAAGAGATGGTTTCTGTTGTATACAACATGGAATCTGAAAGCTACGACAATCCAAGCAAAGGGTGATGTGTCTAACAGGCTGGAAACTCAGAGCAGATATCTGGGGTGCGGACGCGACTTGTATGTTGCAACTCTGAAGTTCACTTACCTGTAGGAATATGGAAGCAAAGGAATATTAAGCACAAATTAAAAAGAAAAAAGAAAGAGAAACCACAGCAGCATCAGATGACGAAGCCAATATTCTGTGGTACATTCATGTACCACATGAAGGCAGTGGTAAGGGAGGCTTCCACTGAGAAAATAATTGGACTATGGAAGGATGTAGAGGAAAAAAAGTCTTTTTTGCATTATGTAAAAGAGAATACTTGAGGATAGCTTTTGTCCCCCCGTTTCTAAACCTTATAATGCTAAGACGATCCTGTAATGATTATAAACCTGACATAATAAATTGGGAATGTTAAAATGTAGTTATTTCCCATGGATTCAACCTGAAAATGTCAACCTGGTGGTTCTGTACTTAATGAAAGCAGTTCAGCTATTTCACTGGCAGGCAACTTTAGATGTTGAGGTAAAGGTTTTAAGCCATTGCGGAGAATAAAATGTGTTCTCCCCTCGGTAATGGCAATGTCTGTTAAAATGATCTCTATTGCGTGTTAATATAATAAGACCAATATTGATTCATTTGTTGTGCATACTCTTCTTTACTTTTTAGCTTGGCGAAAAAATTTTCCCTAAATATATTTTCTGTATGCTAGAATTTCATGATAATATGTTTTGTGACTGCAGAGATTTGAGAACAATCAGAACTCAAAAAGCCCACTGAAACATAATTACATTTAGCAATACATAGAATATATGTGTTAAGCTTATTCTAGTGAAAATGTTTCACCTGTTAAAAAGAAAACCAAAGGGGTGCCTGGGCTCAGTTGGTTGAGCAACCAACTTCGGCTCAGGTCATGATCTCAAGGTTCGTGAGTTCCGGCCCTGTGTCGGGCTCTGTGATGACAGCTTGGAGAGGCAGTCTGCAAACTAAGACCCCCCTCTGTTTCCCCCTAAGGGAAGGCGACCTTGTCTGAAACAATATTTATTTTGTTTATAACTTTTTTGCCCCACCGTCCTTCCTACAAAAGCCTGCCATTTTGTACAGCTCCTAGGGGCTCCCCTCTATTGCTAGATGAGAAGCTACAGACTCGTGAATCACCTAGCAAAGCCAATTAGATCCTTAAATTTACTCAGTTGGATTTTTGTTCTTTAGCACGCCATATAGGGTTAGATTTTATTTTAGATTAGTGAAATAAGAGCAATACCCAAAGTCATTTTCCCAGGTGACTGCTGCTTAAATTATAGTTGTATTATCATTTTATTAAAAGTGTGAATGTCATCATTCTAAACCTTTTATCTGTATGTCATTATTCTTAACGTTATATGCTACTTGAAGACAACTTGCTCATAACCAGGGTAAATATTTTATCACTTAGTGCAATTTCCGTATGTTTATATTAAGTGTGTGTAAATATCTATGAACAGATGTGAAGGGTCAAGGGAAACATGTCAGGGTTGATTAGAGAACAATAATTCTATATTTAGCCTCTATGATCATTATTTCTAGCCTCACGTATTCTGAGCTGAAAAGGTAGTATTTTCTTTTTTCACTTCACAGAAGAGAGTCAACTAGATATTATTTTGTGTAAAAAGTAAAGCTACATCTCATGACTTGAAATGAAAACATATGCATAAATAGAAGTCAGAAATTTTATTGTCAAATGCACTGCTTCTGAACTGAAAGTTAAGAAAATAATGGAAGTGAGTAATAACTACTGATGCGTTTCACTGTAGCCCTACTCTGACACTTATTCATTGAGAATGGACTCACCGTGTTGAATTTTATACATGTATTCTAAAGGCTTGTGCAATCAACTAAGGTATTCCAGATGGAATATTAGCATGTCTTGGTGAACATTTTATGACACTATTAAGTGCAAAGTCAATGAACAGAACCAGAAGAAAGAACCTATCTATAAATCAAGGAAGATTTGCAATGAATCGTAAGACTATTTTACACGATAAATGCAGTTAGAATGTGCCGTCCAAGATTTACTTAAACCAAAGTTCATGATTACATCTCTTTGTTTGGCTCCCCCAAGTATGCTTTTCAGTGATCCAGAAGACCTCAGCATCATGAAGTTTATCTTTCCCTGAGTGCTATACTTTGTGTCCCGTATTTGTCCTGAAAACCAAGCTTGAATGCATCCATCTGCAAGAAATATTTGAAAGTCATGTGTCATTAAGCGATATCTCTCAGAGAGCCACATTAAAAATAGCAAACTCGGGGGGCGCCTGGGTGGCGCAGTCGGTTAAGCGTCCGACTTCAGCCAGGTCACGATCTCGCGTCCGTGAGTTCGAGCCCCGCGTCGGGCTCTGGGCTGATGGCTCAGAGCCTGGAGCCTGTTTCCGATTCTGTGTCTCCCTCTCTCTCTGCCCCTCCCCCGTTCATGCTCTGTCTCTCTCTGTCCCAAAAATAAATAAACGTTGAAAAAAAAATGTTAAAAAAAAAATAGCAAACTCGGGGCCATGTTTTTCTATTTATGTTTCACCTAGTCAAGTAATCAAATTTTCAACCTTCCTCTAAGCCATCCAAAAAGTATATAACCTAGATAAGCAGTGAGGACAATTTCAAAGTAGCCACTATGGTTTTCTTCAGTCAGCTACTCAAGCAAAATCTTACCTCTGTTCAAATATGTTAAGAGTGAGTGTTGGTCTTCATGACTTTGTCCCAGACTAGCTGACTAAACTTGGAAAAATTGATGTGCTCAAGATACGGACTCTTGAACGGTTTCATACAAATGACTTTTCTCAGTTGGTCTGCTTCAAATGATCTCCTTCTTAATTTTTTCCTTACTTAAATTTGACAGCACTCTTCATTTAGGAAAAGATTTCTAAGAGCACTGAACGTGAATTCAGAATGAGAAACAAAAATCTTGAAGTTAATATATGTCTTTTGAGGTTATTAACAATCGTCAACAATATGAAATGCATTATGTTTGTTACCAAACATTACCTGTTGACTATACTTTCCTTTGTCTCTTCAGCATAATTCATCTGGCTATTATTTGTAGGAGCACATTTTGAAATAGGCATAGAAAATTACAGGCTTTAAAATTTTCTGCATTTACTACATAATATCAGAGCTAATTCAACTTTATTCATCCTCCTGAAATTGAGCTCAATTTTATATTAGTGCTTCAATGAATTCCAACTTGGGAAATCAATAGGAAACTTGTAAATACTCTCTCTTACCCAAGGTTCTAGATGCTTTTGGAATTCACAATGCATGCACAGGTTGTTTAATACCATTCAAGGGCTCTAAAGAGAAGTTTAATTTCATCTGGACTGAAGGTAAACTGTGTACAAAAGAATTCAGAATTAATCCATGTGCCTCAAGAAGACTAATATGTGACCGAAGGCCTGGAATCAAAGAGAAAAGAAGGTAGATGTTTAAAAAAAGATAAAGAGGGAGATTAAAGTTGTGTAGCGGTATCATCACTTAATCTTTCACCTGTGTGAGCTTGTGCTAAAACCCTTTTCAGTTTCCCAGCCCTTGGTGCATTCTTTATAGAAACCTGGATTATTGGGGTGCCTGGTGACTCCGTTGGTTAAGCATCTGACTCTGGCTCAGGCCATGATCTCATGGTTCATGGGCTCGAGCCCCACATAGGGTTCTGTGCTGACAGCTCAGAGCCTGGAACCTATTTCGGATTCTATGTCTTCGTCACTTTCTTTCCCTTCCCCACTTGTGCTCGCACTTTCTCACTCTCTCTCAAAAATAAAAAATAAACATTAAAAAAGATTTTAGAAAGCTAGTTATTTACCCAAATTATGAAAAATACTACCTAACATGTAGTTAGGTACATGTTCTGCCCAGAAATCTTCAGGAGGTTATGGTTTACATGACTCCCAAGTCTTTGACAAAGGCTTGAAGGGGTGTAATAGCACACACACACACACACACACACACACACACTCACACACACTTATGTATGTATGTAGCTAGATAAATATTATATACAGAGAGAGGAATGAGAGACTGATATTTGTTTTAGGGTTCAAAACCATGTATGTCTATTTTCATCTCATACTTCCTGTTTTCCAAATAAGAAGTCATTCTAATTTGAGCATCAGCTTGACCATTTCTAAAACCAAATCCTTGATGGTCACCTAAATCTACCCACAGCATTTATAAAAAAAAATTATCTTTATTTTTCAAAAGCACAAATTAGGAGCAATTAAAATTATTTTACATAAGATTTAAGCATAAACAAAGAACAAAATGAGATAGATGAATTAAGATAATCTTTAATTTTTTTATTATCTTTTAGAGAGAGAGAGAGAAAATCTGAAGCAGGCTCCGCTCTCAGCAACAAGCCTGACATGGGGCTCGATCCCATGGCTCTGGAATCATGACCTGAGCCCAAATCAAGAGCTGGTTGTCCAACCTACTCATCCACCCAGTCGCCTTAAGATAATCTTTAAATGATCAATTATAAGGATGTTAAGGTTCAAGCATCCATACCTACATAATACCGTATATATGGTATTTACTTTTGAAAAATATAATAATGAGTGCTTTAAAAGCATTCTGTGTGATTGCATGAATCACCATTACATATGTAATAATAATAATAATAATAATAACACAGTAATAAGAATATTTGTCGTCCTTGTAAAATTATTAATGATTAGGTCCATTGTGTTAATTCTACAAGGAACTGACTTTTATATTCATTCAATAATTACCATTGAAGGAGATGAGCCATTGTAATAAATTAGTTTATATAACCAAAAGGCTAGACCAGGGGTACATTGTTATGCTTTAGTGTTGACCAGAGGGTGCCTTATCATGAAAAATAAATCACCTCTGACTTTTTCTTCATCAATCTCCTTTCTTTCTGATAATCACCACTCTTCTATTGGCATTGAGGACAGAGAAATTTTTTTGTTTTTTTCTTTTTCTTTAACATTATTTGAACACACCGTCCCTATCTGACTCTCAGGCACCTTGCACAATTTTACACAACCAGATCATACTTAGGGACATTTCCCCCCATTTCAAAGATGAGAGCCCTGAAGTAATGCAGCTATTGACTCGTCCAAGGTTGTGCCAAGTATGAGAGATTTGAATCAAAAACAGTTCTGTTGGATTCCTGTTCTTATACATTCAGTCTGGACATTTATTATCATTATTTTTTTAAGAAGTATATATTTTTAAAAAATTTTTTAATGTTTTTTAAAATTTATTTTTGAGACAGAGAGAGACAGAGCATGAGCAGGGGAGGGGCAGAGAGAGAGGGAGACACAGAATCTGAAGCAGGCTCCAGGCTCCGAGCTGTCAGCACAGAGCCCAGCGTGGGGCTTAAACTCAGGAACCTGTGACATCATCACCTGAACCGAAGTCAGACACTTAACTGAGCCATCCAGGTGCCCCATGACATTTATTATTAATAAATGTCATTTTCCTTCCCTTTCTGTCTCCTCCTATGTCATAACCATTCAAAGAGAAACTCATGGGTTAGTGGCTGAAGGTTTCTTTCGTAAACAAAATACAATTACAACTATTTGTAGTGGGTTTTGTGGTGAACAGCTTTGGGGTTGTTTATTTCTCCGCTTTAGTGACTTTCCTCCTGCCCCCATTCGCCCAGCTTTAAGGTCGCTTTCCTGGGAACTCTCTGACTTTCCAACACTGGGTTATCCCCTGAGGGCAGCTGTCAGGCACAGCCTTCCTGGTGGCTGAAATGGATCCCTGAGCTGGCAGAATGTCACTGAGCTACTTGGTCCTCCTTTCATCTTGCACTTTATGCTCGCAAAGGTGTTAGCAATGTCACTGCCAACCCATGCCCACCAGCCATGCCAGCTGTCAACTTGCTGACTGACACGTTTGCAAATTCCTCACCGTGTCTCCAGAGCGCTAGACCTTGGATGGTGATATATCCACTGAACGCCATTGTAAGGTACCAGAAGGACAACTCAGGGACTTGGTTTCGTTCTCAATTTTATTTTAGATGACACTCTGTAATATTCTATCACAGAAACACCTTTTTTTTTTTTTTTCAGATTCACAGCAGTCTCAAAATCATTTCTATTTCTTCCGATTTTATGGTCAGGGTTTCAATGCAACCTTATCATTGTATTTATTTTGTACATCATGAAATTCTTGTATTATTTTTAAAAATTTTTTTCCGTTATTAAACAAACAAAAAACAACAAATGATGTGACCTTTAAGAACTAGGTTAGGTTTGGAGTCGCTTTTAATGTTAACGGAAATCTGAACAGGAGCACCTGGGTGGCTCTGTAGGTTAAGCGTCCGACTTCGGCTCAGGTCATGATCTCGCAGTCCGTGGGTTCGAGCCCCGCGTCGGGCTCTGTGCTGACAGCTCAGAGCCTGGAGCCTGCTGTGAATTCTGTGTTTCCCTCTCTCTCTGCCCTTACCCCATTCGCTCTCTGTCTCTACATCTCCATAATAAGTAAACATTAAAAAAAAAATTTTTTTAATAGGGGCACGTGGGTGGCTCAGTTGGTTAAGCGTCCAACTTAAGCTCAGGTCATGATCTCACAGTTTGTGAGTTTGAGCCCCGCGTGGGGCTCTGTGCTGACAGCTCAGAGCCTGGAGCCTGCTTCGGATTCTGTGTCTCCTCTCTCTGTCCCTCTCCCATTCATGCTCCGTCTCTGTCTCTCAAAAATAAACAAACGTTAAAAAACATTAAAACAAAAGAAATTTGAACAATTGTGTTGGGACGTCTCCTTTTTTAGTCCCAAAGCCACAATAATGTATTGTTACATATGCGACAGCACATGGTAGATGATCCATTCTACCTGTTCATCTTACTGCTGATGCCTCCGCTGAGTTTCCCACTGACTCCTGTCAGCCCAGCCCCCCTGATACAGACTCTACCCACGACAGATACGTCCTCCTAGATTTACCTTTCTGAAGTGGCTGATGATTTTGTGGCCCTAGCCCTATATAAAACCTAACATCATTTTCCATTTCCTATAGGAAACAGGTTACAACCCTTCCCAATTTGTCTCCCAACGTTTTCGTTATAGATAACGTTAGAAACGTTTCATCCCTTAACGTATTACTTCCGTGTTATCCAAAACCCAGTTAACCACTCTCTCCAAATCAGGTCCTCTTCTATGGAGAGACTGTCCAACCAGTCGATCTGGCCCTAACAGTTTCTTACCTATGACATCTCCGTGATTCCTGTCAACAGAAGGATTCCCCTGTAAGGGTTTGGGAGGACATACTAGGGATTTCACTGTCTTGTGTTGGTCACTTCCACTCAGTTTTGCTCCTTTTTTTGCCATTGATGCAAACTAGACCAAGTGAGGTTTGTCAAATGTGCCCACTCTCAGCTCTGGATCTTTGTCATACCCATGCTATGTGTAATTTTTTAATTTGTTTAACGTTTATTTATTTTTGAGAGAGAGTGTGTAAGTAGGGAAGGGGCAGGGAGAGAGGGAGACAGAGGATCTGAAGCAGACTCCGCACTCCCTGGCATGGAGCTCACACCCACGAACTGTGGAATCATGACCTGAGTGGAAGTTGGATGCTCAACCAACTGAGCCCCCCAGGGGTCCCTTTTTAATTTTGTTTAATGTTTATTTATTTTTGCAGTCCCTGCGTTCTTTGCACAAACATGCGCATGCACCCATACACCCACACCACTCTCATTTGGAAGACATCCATTCAGTTCAAGGACAACATCCTCCGGTTCTTAATCGCTGTTCCTGAAATGTCTCTTTGCATCTCGTTTTCAGTCATCGTCATACTGGATTGTAGTGTTCTGCACCTGCTTTTCCATTAGACCGTACATTTCTTTTAGGGAAGGGCTATATTGTGCTTTTAAAATTGTTTATCAGCATCTTAGATCATGTCTATGATGCTACCGGTTCCTGATAAAATCAGAGGCTCAAGTACTTAAATTAAGGAGTCACCATGAAGGAAAGAAACGTTCCCACATAGAGATACCCTGGAACTTCGCTGTGTTTATGAACATGCAGATCCCTTGTTCCTCATAAGCTCCCACATGTCTCTGGCTGAAGAGCTCCTACACATCCTTCAAGGCTCAGCACAAGGATCATCTCCACCGTGAAACCTTCTCTGTCTACTCCAGCCACTCCCTCTTTGTGCCCCCATAATATTCCCCATACGTTATAGCACTCGTGTTTTATTTCACTGATTTATGTGGCTTTCCTTCCCCGCTCAGCTTTCGAGAATGATGTGGTCACCATAAAATATCCAACTCCTAATGCTGTGCCCGATGCATACGAGGGTGTCAATTAGTAATTGATCAATAGATGTGAACAAATCTCAGATAGTTTCTGACTGGAGATCAAGATTCTAACCTTGTAGAACGTTATCTCTGTGTATCTAACTTTCTTCTTTGATAAGATTTAATATGGAACATCTCAACTTTAGTATCTGAACTCACTCATTTTCATCTGTAAAGAGCCTGTCGATTCTAAAGCAGCTCCTTTTATCCTGTAGGAATCAATGGGAAAAAACCTTAAAATATTATTCTTATCAACTTTATTGATATGCACACATGTCTCCATACTACTTGATTTAATACTTGCCTTTAATTACTGACCACTGACTTTGGATACGGTGCTACTTACTCTCTTTCCTTTGATTACCTCCTCTGGCATCCTAGAACCCAATCACACTATCGTGGTCATTAATTAAATAGGTACAGGCAGAAGTTATAGAAGTATAGTACTATGTACCAGGTTCTATTCTAGGAGCTGGAGACAATACATTGTTTATTAGAAGGTGAAATATTATTGCATAAATAAAATTAGAGTAAGGAATAACAAGAGAGCAAGGATGAGGTGGTGGTTGGATTTTAAACAGAATGATCATTGAATGATCATTGAGGGCCTCACGGAAGGGAACTTTGAACAATGACCTGAAGAAGAGAGGTGGGAGCCAGGCAGATTATGTGCAGATTACAAGGAACAGAAAAATAGGTGTGAATGCACTCAAAAAGCAATGTGTTTGGGCTAGGAAATGCAAAGGGGGCCAACAGGTCTAGGATAGAACACGAGAGGGGAAGATTATTAGAAATAGGAAGCCATCAGAGATTTTGAGCGGAAGGTTTGTGCAATTGAGCTTGACCGAATCCCTGGGGCTGTGGTGCTGAAGACAGAGTGTAGGGGGGGTAGCCAGAGAGAGCAGTTGCCGGGACCGTGATGGATGCGATGATGAGGTGACGAGGTGATGAGAAGTGGTGGGAATTCGCATATGCTTTGCAGGTAGAGCAAATTGAATTTGTTATTAATGCAATGTGATGTGCGAGGAAAAGAGGGGTCAAGGGGCGCCTGGGTGGCGCAGTCGGTTAGGCGTCCGACTTCAGCCAGCTCACGATCTCGCGGTCCGTGAGTTCGAGCCCCGCGTCAGGCTCTGGGCTGATGGCTCGGAGCCTGGAGCCTGTTTCCGATTCTGTGTCTCCCTCTCTCTCTGCCCCTCCCCCGTTCATGCTCTGTCTCTCTCTGTCCCAAAAATAAATAAACGTTGAAAAAAAAATTAAAAAAAAAAAAAAAAGAGGGGTCAAGGAGGGCTGTAAGTTGAGTTATCCCGAACAATGAAAAAATGACATTGCAGAGTACTGGGATGGCCCCGTCGGTGAAGCATCTGACTTTTGATTTCTGCTCAGACCATGATCTCTTGGCCATGGGATGGAGCCTCACGTCAGACTCCATGCTGAGTGTGGATGAGTGTGGAGTCGGCTTAAGATTCTCTCTCTCTGCCCCTCTCCCACTCTCACATGTGCGCTTTCTCTCTTTCTCAAAAAAAAAAAAAATATGTACATATACAAATTAAAATTAAAAAATTATGAAATTCCTACTAAATTCAAGAGAAGTTGTTCTGAGAACATGGAGGTATGAAAAACTTAGTTTTGAACACGGTGAGTTTGAGATGTTCGCTAGACAATTAAGTGGAGACGAATAGTAGACAACTCTATTGAGACAGTAGACAACTCTGTGTATGAGTCTGGAGTTCAGAGAACAGATATGGATGGAGACAAACTTGAGCGGCACAAGCAGTGTTTAAAGCCATGAAATTAAGTGAGAGGAGATACCAGGACTCATTCTTGTTTTATTCAAAGATGAGAGAGAGTTGAGGAGCGGGCATAGCAAACGGTGAAAGAGTCGTCGTGAAGGAAGAAAGCCAGGCAAGCACGCAGTGTTACAAAGAGAAGGAAATGGAATATTGTCTCCAAATGAGAGCTCATGTAAGATGACGGCTGCAAAGCGACAATCCAAATTAGCAGTTAGGAGGTTATTGGTGACCCTGGCAAAGCTATTTAATAAAAAGTATATGTAAAGCCCGATTGGAGTTGCTTTCTGTGACTGTTTCATTCACACTCTGGGAAGTATTGAATCTTAGCCTTGTTTTCCATAGCTTTGACATTGCTCCCCTAAGTGCTCTGCTCCCCTAAGTGAAGTAACATACTGTGCATAATTAACTAAATTGTGTTTGTTAAAAATAGTACCAACAATAAAATAACAGCGGCAAGTGGCTGGACGTATTTTTGGGAAGAGAAAGAAGAAATAAATTATTGAAGACTTTCTTCCATCATACTCACTGAGACTATTCTCTTGAGAAGGAAGACCGTGCACAGTTGCGTAGGTTGTGCACTGCATAAATCCTAGAGCAATCATTCATATCTTTGTGTACATGAATGGCGCCATCTAGGGTTGTACAGCTTAAATACGGAATAACTGTTCATGTGGCTCTGCTCTAAATTGGTATAGGACAGGAGATGTGAATCTACTGTTGTTTTAGTCTTAACTTCCATGTATTTTATGTTTGAGCATTTCATTGCAAAAAATGGAAAAAATGGAATTTACCAGTTTAAACAAATACACTTTTCAAATAGTATGTAAATTTAATCCAAAGCCTTCTGGAATGCACAAAACCACATATTCCATTTTACTACATGCATTTTAAAATTTGTTAAGGATAATTTTTGATGAGATGCCTTATGTGCCAGCCTTAGAATATAAGATGAATGTTTCTGTATCTCAAACCTCCTTATTGACCAAATTCTGGTACTGAGATGGTTTAATCCCATATTTCATCCAATGATTTAACAAATGACTCAAATCCTCATGCTTATATGCATCTTTCCATGAGTTAAGAATCTTATTTCTTTATCTTCTATTTAAATATGCACTCAAAAAGGAACTCCTAATCCCCCAACATATGCCAGACTGAATGCTAGAGATTCCAAGAAAATAAAGATATGTTATCCACTGTTCATGCTGCTAGGTTACCAATTATTAGAGAACAAATTCTCCCCAAACTTAGTGATTTTGAAAGAACAACCAGGGTGCGTGGGTGGCTCAGTCGGTTGAATGTCCGACTTTGGCTCAGGTCATGATCTCACGGTTTCTGAGTTCGAGCCCCAATTCGGGCTCTGTACTGACAGCTCAGAGCCTGGAGCCTGTTTCAGATTCTGTGTCTCCCTCTTTCTCTGTCCCTCCCCCGCTCATGCTCTGTCTGACTCTCTCTCTCTCTCAAAAATAAATAAACATTACAAAAATAAAAATAGAACAACCGTTTTACTATATATTGTGAGTTAGTAGATCCAGAACGTGTGCAGGGCTCGGCTGGGCAATTCTTCTTTTCCATGTGTCAGAGTCGCATACTTGGTGGTATTCAACAGAGATCGGTGTTGGTGTGGAGGGAAGGAGACAGCTTTGCTCAAATTCCTAATGTCATGGGCTGGGAGGATGCCTGGGAAGGCTGGGTTTAACGAAGTCTCCTTCCCTCTCTGTAGTCTCAGACCCTTCCCACATGTTGTCTCCAGAAAGGTAGAAAGACTTCTTGTATCACAATACATGCGTCCCAAAATAAATGGTTTGAGAAAAAGAAACTGGAAGAACAGATTCCTAATCCTTGGCCTAGACATCGTCTCGTCACTTCTACTATATACTCGTGGTGAAAGAAACCACACACCCTTCCTGGATTTAAGGGAACAGCACACGGACCACAGCGGGTTGTGCAGCAAAGGTCCTGCGGCCTTTTCTCAGCTGCCACATCCACTGATCTTTTGATGGGGAAAGTATCCTTGTAACACAAGGCTTTGCTCTGACCGAAAGAAGAGTCGCGAACATTCTTGATAAGATCATTTTATTCTGCCAAGTATATCTGGAAAGCCTGCCTTAGAGCTTAAGTGGCAAAATATTTGCTTTGCCAACCCAAATATGGATAAAGACTAAGAAACCTGAGCTTTAAATTCTTTCCGCGTAATGCTGTTCTCGTTAAAGGAAGTGTTTCTGAGAAGGCAAAGACCACCACCATAATCAACAAGAATGTGACACCTCATTTGCAAAATCTCCTCTGGCTCCAAATAACTGATCTCCCCGTACATCCCCTTAAAACTGGGTCTGTGCAACAATGGAATGCCAGGATGGCCATCTGTAAATTCAAGTCAGCAGAATACCCAGGGCACAGTGACCCTGCCGTAGAGTGAATGGGGGATTGGAGACACAAACCTATTGTGTGTGACTTTGTGGCTATCGAATTCAAGATAGTTCAAATGCCATACGAAGCCCTGATCATCTTGCCCTGATAATTGACCCAAAGTCATGCTGTGGAAGAAAGACTGGTTCGGTGTAAATGTCAAAGATGGGTAAGGGTTCATGCAAACCATCCAGGACTCCAAGGTAAGCATTAAAAACCAACCCATACCTGTAAAAGAATTGCTCAAAACGTTGTCATGTATCCCGTAGGTAACTATACGGGAGGCAACAATCATGAGCCTGAGAGTAGCCTCAGAGTAGAGGTTTTAGTATGTTAGAAGTAAAAGTGCATTCAGAAGGCAAAGATTGTTACTCCAAAAGCAGAGCGAGATTGTTTTCTGTCTGAGGCTTCAGTGCCTGGATCTCCTTTTAAGTACTGACTGACGATTTCGTATTTTCATGAGTAATTAAATGTGTAGTGAAGAAAGATTGATTTTTAGACCTCTTCTTGAATTTTCAAAAGTGACCGAGGAGAAGACAAAAATAAAAAAAAAAAAAACTCAACAGCAGCTCAGGCATCCTAAATGGAGTGAGGGATTTTTTTTTTTTTTGATGTATTCTGATCCTTATAATATTGGCTTTACCTTTCCTGTGTATGGTATTAGAAAAAGAAAAAAAAAAAAGAAGATATACCTCAGTGGGAAAGAATTTATTAACAGAAGATAGCTGTATAAATTCACTTGTAATAAAATAAATTATTTTAATGAGTGATGAATTTTAAAAGGGTTCTTTCCCCAACATGAACAGTCTTGTAAAAATGATCTATTTTCTTACCAACATGATTATGTACAGAAAATATGTTTGTAGCAGTACAAAAATCACTTTTAATACCTAGTTTTCAAAATTAGAAGTCTGAGTATGAATTATCACTCTTATTTTAGTCTTTTTTTATATAACGGAACATGAATTAGAAACAGAATTGTCCACTCTTCGTAAAAATATACTGAATTTTATCTTTAAAGCATTTGATACCTAAACTATAGCTTTAGTAAATACCATTCTTTTTACTTTTGTCAAGAGGCTATAAGCAATACCAAAAGGTTAGCTTAAAGAAGGTTTATAGTGCCATCAAAATAGAGTATTTTATATTTATCTAGCCGTTTACATTTTCCAAAGTTTGGTCAATTCTTTGATTTCCTTTACTCCCCCAAAATCTCTGTGAAGCAAGTCACAATAAGTGCTTTGGTGCGAGTTGTATTTTTCAGATAAAAACACTGAAGCACAGTGAAACAATCAAATTATCAAAGTCACGTGTGAACTAAAGTATCTCCTCTGTTCGCAAGGGTTCTTACCTATGGCGACTAATGTCTCACTCAGCCAGCCTCTAATGCTTTTGAGACAATTGGATGTTTCACATTTTATCATCAGATGTTCAACATATGCTTAAGCTCATTCTAAGCTCATTCTAAGCATCTTATGAGACTAGAGTCTGTTGGGTGGATGTGGTTGGGACTGGGAGAACCCTTCAATCAAAAACAAATCCCGATTGTGTTCTAGCTCAAATCAGATATATGGCAGAAGAGTTTAGTACTTACCAAGTAGGTAAAGAAGTCTACATCTTGCAACCTCCTTTGAAGTAACACTGCAGCCACGTGATTATTAATCGTCAGGGCACTAGGGGCCAAACGGACGCGTGTTATTTCCAGATCAACGCAGTTAAGGGGGGAAATGCGTGCGTCTTCTCCATCGCCCTACTGCATGCACCAGATGGTGCACTTTCTTTTTTTTTTTTTTTTTAATTTTTTTTTCAACATTTATTTATTTTTGGGACAGAGAGAGACAGAGCATGAACGGGGGAGGGGCAGAGAGAGAGGGAGACACAGAATCGGAAACAGGCTCCAGGCTCTGAGCCGTCAGCCCAGAGCCCGACGCGGGGCTCGAACTCACGGACCGCGAGATCGTGGCCTGGCTGAAGTCGGACGCTTAACCGACTGCGCCACCCAGGCGCCCCAGATGGTGCACTTTCAAGATGGAAGAGGGCAGCCTGACCCACATCAGGCTGAGACATGAACAAGAATAAACCAATAGGGTGTTAAGCCACTAAAATGTCAGGGGTTCCTTTATTGCAGCAACTAGCTTCAAATATTCTATTGAAGATAGTAGAGTATTTTCAATAAACAAAAGGGTTTCTGGATCTGGGGCAGTATCCACGATTCCATGATGGTTATCATAAACTGGTTAACGGCAGCATCTCAGCTACGGAGCGTATTTCAAAGCCCCAGAACTTTTGTCCTGATGGGGCACTTAGGCTCACCCTGGAAACCCCTGGTTCCCACTCACCACCAGATCATAGAATAACCCCTTCTCTGTTGTACAGCATGTGACACATCACGAAATGTTTGCGTTACAGAAGAACTGAGAATCACAACAGACTGTGGTAGTGCCGGTCAAGACAGAGGAATGATCGGTCCCTGAAAAATACTTTGAGATATTGGACAGAGCGATGAGGGCTTTACACACATGCAATGAACAATAAAAATAGTTAGAGGTTTGAACATGACAGCAGAGAAATCTCTGAAATGACATTTTGCCCTTCTATCAGTTAAAGCTGGAAAGATGGACACAGGCTTCCAGTTACGGGATGAATATGTCATGGGGATAAGGTTCCATCATCGGGAATGTGGTCCAACATATCATAGTTGCACGATGTGGTGACAGATAGTAGCCTACACATGTGGTGAACATAGCATGATGTATTATTTAATGTTTTTTACTTTTAAGTTTATTCATTTATTTTGAGAGAGACAGAGACAGCACAAGTGGAGGAGGGCAGAGGTAGGGAGAGAACGAGGATCCCAATCAGGTTCCACGCTGCCAGCACAGAGCCTGATGCAGGGTTCCAACCCACAAAAACTGCGAGATCATGACCTGAGCCTAAACCAAGAGTCGGTCCCTCAACTGGCTGAGCCACCCAGGCGTCCCTCTAATGAATTTTATTTATTTTTTATTCTTTTTTATTGCAATGTTTATTCATTTTTGTGAGACAGAGAGATAGAGGCAGAGTGTGAGTAGGGGAGGGGCAGAGGGAGAGAGGGAGACACAGAATCTGAAGCAGGTTCCAGGCTCTGAGCTGTCAGCACAGAACCATGAGATCATGACCGGAGCTGAAGTCAGACGCTCAACCGACTGAGCCACCCAGGCACCCCACCCTCTAGTGAATTGTAAACCAGACCATAAGAAAGGTTACTAGCCTTCCCACCACACACTCACTTGGGATTTCGAAACATGGGATATATAAAAGGAGCCACAAAAGGAAAAGAGAGTTAAAAGAGACAGTTTTTCTTTTTCATCAAAGGTTACCTGGATAACCGTGGTGCCGAGTCCTAAACACGAGAAATACAAGTTAATACTCCCACACACTTCGGGTATTCTCTTCTGGCGTCCCTGTGAAGATAAAATAACCAATGTACTTAAAATATATTAGAATTCTGAGTGGTGGGGATCTTAAGCTCGCATTCAAATATTCATGAAGGCACATCTGATTTGTGATTGGATTGGACCAAGAATGAAATCTCAGTCTGGTTCTAGATTAAAGTCATCTCTTTTAGAATTAGATGGAGATAGATTTTATAGCTGACTCTGATAAGCATCAGAAGCTAGGCAGGGCTGGCTTTCAGTGTTAACCTTGTAGCTGCCTGGGCCACTGGGGTGGAAACTGTAATGCCATTCTTAAAGTATCCCTCAAAGCCAGGTTAAGGGGTGCTGACCAGTCGTCATGGGGGAGAAGCAATCCACGGTTCGTGCTTGGTCATGTTTCAGACAGAAAAGGAAAAGCTATCTTAGTTTAATGAGGCAGAGAGTTTCCAGTTGGAAACCAGCATACTACATCACTGGTTTCAGTAACTTTTGTTATTTTTTGAATCCTTAAGAGAGTCATAAAACAGGGGCCCCCTGGGTGGCTCAGTTGGCTAAGCATCCAACTTCCGTTCAGGTCATGATCTCACAGTTCATCGGTTTGAGCCCCATGTCTGGCTCTGTGCTGACAGCTCAGAGCCTGGAGCCTGCTTTGGATTCTGTGTCTCCCTCTCTCTCTCTCTGCCCTCCCTTACTCATCATCTTTCTCTCTCTCTCTCTTCAAAAATAAATATTAATTTTTTTTAAGAAAAACAATAAAACAGAGGGAACTAAGAGATCCAAACAAACTTTATTTTTTTTAAGCATCGTTGAAGATGACCGTAAGTATTTCTGTTCTTCTTTGAGATACTACATTTTTTTTATTTTCAATATTTTTAATGCTTATTTATGTTTGAGAGGGAGAGAAAGAGAGAGCGAGCGAGTGGGGGAAGGGAAGAGAGAGAAAGGAGGCAGAGGATCCGATGCAGGCTCTGCACTGACAGCAGATAGCCCGATGTGGGGCTCAAACTCACAAACCATGAGATCGCGACCTGAGCCGAAATCGAAGTCTGACACTTAACTGACTGAGCCACCCAGCTACCCCCAAGCTATACATTCTTTGATACACTTCTAAACACACACAAGTAGAGGCGTGCACACGCTCCCATGTGCTCGCTCACACACATGCACTCACATTCACACTCATACAATCCTGGGGCTGAGGTTAAAAGCAAAAAGGCTTACGAGGGGCTGCAGGAATCTAAGTGTTCAGGTACAGAGAAATGTGTGGGTTATTTAATCATCGAATTGTCTTTCTATATCTTTTGGAATACCGCCTTGCCAATAAATAAGCTATGCGTGTTTTATCGTAGATGTTTAAAGTTGTGTTGGAGGGGCGCCTGGGTGGCTCAGTCGGTCGAGCGACCGACTTCGGCTCAGATCATTATCTCATGGTCTTTGGGTTCGAGCCCCTCGTCGGACTATGTGCTGACAGCTCAGAGCCTGGATCCTGCTTCGGATTCTGTGTCTCCCTCTCTCTCTGCGCCTCCCCCACTCATGCTCTGTCTCTCTCTGTCTCAGAAATAAATAAACATTAAAAAAAAAGACATTTATAAAGTTGTGTTGGAGTTTTGATGCCAGAGACTTCAAAATCCGTAACGTACAAATAACGTAAACGATGACTGGTGTTGTGACATCTCAAATCTCATAACTGATTTATAGGTAATGATTCATCAGTGATATTAAGACAAGTATGGGAAGCTTTTCTTGTATTGCAAACACATTTTTTTGAATTTTCAATTTTATCTTCCCTTTCCTGTTTTTATTGTCTGAGTTCTTGCTTTGTCTGTTTATTCCAATCCAGACATTATCCTGGTTTCAACCTTGCACATTCCTTGGGAGAGTTCATTGATTTCTTTTCAAGGTGGCATTTCCAATTTAATGAACGAGACACTTACTGTGTGACCTTACGGTGAACACTTAACCTCTCTGGGCTTTACCTTTTCCATGTGTAAATCCAAATGAGAAATCAGGGATCACTCAGTGATTTCCTTAAGATGTGTTACTGGGCAACATTTTTACGCTGTTCCCAAAGCATTTTATTTTTCCTAATAATATTTAATACTGCACACTCATCTAGGGGAATAAAAGAAATAAATAAGATGAATACATTTCTAACATCTACTCCATAATCCCAGACTTTTTTTTTAAGATGCATGCCTAGACTCTGCTTTCCAGATTGAAGCTTCTTTCCTTTTGGGAAGGGAAATATCTGCATCATAGAAATCACGGTCCCTACTAATGCCTGTCAAGGACAAGAACATATCAAAAGGGAAGGAGCCTTTGTCCTACGTTGAGGTTAAACACTTACCACTCCTAGGGAAAGCTTACATTTCTTTTGTACTATGTGTCTGTGAATGTTTTATGAATCTGATTGAGCTTAAGTATCAAGTTTCTCTGACAGACACAGTTGATTCTGAAGAATAAAGATACAGCAGAAAGTTATTGATTTTTGAGAGGTCTACGCCTTGTGAAAAATTAACCAGACATTCCTTCAAAATCGATACGATTACCCTTGCTGCTTCAGACCGGTTACCCCGAGGCTGACACAAAGAATGTCTCCATCACAGAGGGCAGTGGTTTTGTGGGTTTTTTAAAACCATCGCCAGGTGTTTTCCCCCTATAATGAATCTTTCCTTTCTTCCCACCGTGTCTAACCCCCCCACGCCTTTGCACAAACGTACCTGTAAACACACCTTCCATTTTCTCCATTTTCTGTGACTTTGCTGCCTTCTGTGGAAATGGCATGGAAGCTTGGAGTAACCCACTGAACCCACTTCCAGCCTACGTAGTTCAGAAGACACCGATATCAGATGCTAACTCCATATCACGTTTTATTATCGATTTCTGACTGAGGTGACCACTCTGCTCTCTGTGACTTACCAATCCTGATCACTTTTTTTTTTTTTTGACACCTGAGAATGGACGGCCCTTTCCCATGTCTGCTCAGACATGAGAGTGTCTATTCTTTCCACCATCGAATCCATATAAAGTCATACATTTATACATTGTTGTATTCCTATCCAGCTCATTGGCAAGTAACTGAAGTCCATTTCCAATATGCATTCGCTGTAGGTCAAGCACTGTGCTTGCCGAAATACCCAGAGGAACGAGAGGTAAACCCTGTGGTCAAGGAGCTTGCTGACTTACAGCATTTGTCCAAGGGGATGCTCTTGGCATATAGGGCAAGCAAATCCTTTGTTGTACAGAATCGCCTTGTGCTTTTGCAGGACATTCAGCATCCTTAGCCCAAATCCATTGCCAGGAACACCTCTCTGTTATTGTGGCAATCAAAAATACCTCCTCATATTTAGGAGACAAAGCTGGACAAGTAGCACTGACCCTATGTGGGCTCAGGTGGGCTAGCAAAAGTCTGTCTTGATGCCCAGGTAGCAGATATCTAACCTGAGTCTGAAAACAGACTCATGGTCTAAACTCTCTACGTTGATCTTTAGATCCCAAATTTGACTCACTAAAGTCCCTGGTCTCTATGGGAACCTTAGTTTCTGAATGCCAACATCGTCTCTGGATCTCTTGTCTAACACACCTACCTTTGCAGGTACTGCCTAACTCACTCGGTCTGCCCTTAATGGGCAAACAGTCCTGCAGTGTCTTTAGTAATTTCCTTAGCAGAGGACTGGAGATAGAGGGGTGCACTTTTCCAAGATTTTCTAAGCCAATTAGCAATGTAATATAATATATTTATTGGCGTAGTTTTACTAGGAAAAAAACCTACTTCTTGCATTTTCATGAAATAATTTATTTAACTGTTTGGAATTAACCAAGCTGCTACTAAGTAATAGGCATTTGACTGGTCTTTGGGAATACTCATATATTTGTAAACAAACACAATCCCTTCCTTTCAAGACTGTACATTCTATCGGCAAAAGACACTAGTCAAACAATCACACAAATAAATGAAAACGGAAATGATATTATGTGTAAAAAAAGAGATAACTCAGAATGAACATAATGGGGACATCATCTTTGCCAAACAGCACTGGGGCAATTATCCAGATGAACTGCTGGTTGAGATGAGGTCTAAACTTTAGATTCTAAAGAAAGAAGGAATTAACTAAATGATGACAAGAGGGGAGAATCCAATCAGAAGAACTTTCTTCAGTGAGTATATCAAGATTTATGCATATTTAAATCCCTATTTAAATACATATATATATACACACACATATATATTTATACATATATATATATACACACATAGATATGTGTATATACATATGTGTATATACGTATATATGTATATCTATGTGTATATATGTATGTATATATGTGTATATATATACACACATAGATATACATATATATGTATGTATACATATATACACATATATATATATACACACACACATATATATATGTATATACACACACATATATATATATATTACATAAATGGATAAAAACTTCCAATATTTGAAAGAAATTAGCTGATGGGGCCCCTGGGTGGCTCAGCTGGTTAAGCGTCCAACTTCGGCTCAGGTCATGATCTCGTGGTTTGTGAGTTCGAGCCCCAAGTCAGGCTCTGTGCTGACAGCTCACAGCCCAGAGCCTGCTTCGGATTCTGTGTCTCCCTCTCTCTCTGCCCCTCCCTGCTCGTGCTCTCTCTCCCTCTCTCTCTCTGTCTCTCAAAATAAATAAACATTAAAAAAGAAAAAAAAAAGATAGCAATTAGCTGAATTCTCCTCCCAAGTCTGGCTTAGATATTCTTATTTAGATTAGATAAATAATTTAGTCTCTTTAGACCTCGTTTTCTCTTATGAAAAGTGAAACAATGAAATAACGTATTTTCATAGTCCGTCAAGTTCGGGCTTATAGATTTGTTTTGTAAAAACAGACTGGGATTTAAAGCCAGGCATGAGATCAAAGCCAGCTTTGCCACTTATTTAACTATGCGAAGATGGGCACGGTATTTAACTTGGCAAAACCACAGTGTCATTTGAGCAAACAAAATGGTAGGTTCACCAAGCTTCTCTGTATGTTTAATTTCTAGCACAAGTCAAATAATCAAGAAAAAGTAACTGTCATTGCTCTCTAAGATACCAGAATTTGGAAATTCAGGTGAAGGAAATTTAAGTTATTATAAATATACATAATTTCAAAAAAAGTTTTTTTTTAACAACATTATACATTCTATTCAGGTTAACTATGATATTGTGGTTAGAGGATCTTTTAATGAAATCTTGATTTTCTAGAAACTATAAAAAATTTAAAAGCCATAGTAAAATGTAAAGCATAGTGAAAATGCCTTACGCTGATGTTTCTTTTCTTCTACTATTTTTTTTTTTTTTTGGTCTATAATTGGTCATTATGCACATGTATCTTTTGACAATATCTATGGCTATTTCTGGATGCACCAATTCAAGAATGGTGCTACTTTTCAGTTTTCCTTTTTATGTTTTTGGCCCATGCTAAATGACTCTTTCACAAGGAGTAATGGATACATATTTAGCCATCTATCCGATAGTAGGACAGATCATATGTCACATGCAGGTTAAGCTAGTTTGTCTATCAGTTGGTTAAATCCTAATAATCTCAATTAGATGCTGTCTCATTAGTTGAATTAGCTCTGCTTTAAACTGATGTTTTGAATCTGTCTTCCACTCATAAAGCAAATCCTGCCAGGAGGGATGCTCTTGAGAATTACCATTACCAAAGTGGATTAAATTAAATCGAGTGGATTCTAGCCTCCACCAGCTCTGTTTTGTTGCGCAGTCATATCACACTTCCTTGTTCCTTTCTCCTCAAAGTTACCAAACTTACCAAAGTTGTGTTGGAAAAGAGATTAGTGGCTTTCCTACTATGATTTTATTTGGCACTTTAGGTTTTTGAAGAGACACTCCTGAAGATGCCTTGAGGAAAGATAAAGAAAATGTTCAGTCTACATAGTTGATCTACTTTTACTGACTTATGTTTGGTCATTACATGGAATTTTTCATATAATGAAGAGTTCTATAGCCATACGAACAAAAACACACCAAACTGTGTGTTTTTTCTCA
The DNA here is from genome assembly GCF_014898765.1 of Herpailurus yagouaroundi. NCBI lineage: Eukaryota > Metazoa > Chordata > Mammalia > Carnivora > Felidae > Herpailurus > Herpailurus yagouaroundi. Next base: position 59,980,627 of record NW_024412396.1, read on the forward strand.
TGTTCCTCACATTTCTAACTTTCTATGAACTTAAGAATTCAACAATTGATTCATTAGTTTTATCTCTAAGAAGGAACACAGTATCTATACAACCTTGGTTAATCCTCACCTTTAATAGAGCATGGATTGTAGGAAGGAAGACAGAAATACTTCCTTAGCCAGCACGATAAGGCAACTCAACTTCACAAGAGAGACTGATTAATTCCTTCATTTAGTAACATGCTGGGGATACAAAGGTGAACAAACATAATCTGCTATCTTGGAGCTCATGGTATATTGGAGGAAATAGAAACAAACAAATACACACACACACACACACACACACACACTATTATGTCAAATACCAGTGCAAGGCATTGAAAAAATAAATCAGGGGCAGCCACAGTAACTAAAGAGGAGTTTACCAATTATCTATTGTTAACAAGCAACCCCAGAATTTAGAGGACTGAAACAAATAAGAACCATTTTATTTGCTCATGTTTCACTAATATGCATTGGGCCGTGTGGTTCTGCTCTCCCTGCAGGAGATACCATATGACTGCATTCAGGACGCTGATTAGCTGTGGGCTGGGCTCCACTGGATGGTGGGGCTTTGCTCCCTCTCTATTGGTGTCTCCACAAAGTCTGTGCACCTGATCTCCTCATGGGGTTGTTCTCCTAGCAGTGTAGCCAGACTTCCGGCATGGTGGCTCAGGGCTTAAATAAACACAAACGTAGAAGCTCTTGAGATTACTTAAGACTTGTATCCAGAGACAGTAGAGTGTTACTACTATTTGTTCTATTGATTAAATTGAGCCCTAAGGATAGCCCAATTCCTGGGGAGGTGACTACGAAAGTGTGTGAATACCAGGGATCATGTTCTTATTAGGATCCCTAATATAACATAAGTATCCCGGGAGGTTCTAGTTTAGAGAGTGTGAACAGGAAAGTGCGAGTCATGGAAAGACGTGGGGAAAAGTTTTCAAGTCATCAGAAGAGCAAATCCATGACCGCAAAGTAGGAAAACAGATTACATAAGGACTGGAAAGAAGATAGGCATGGGCAGAGTCGAGGGAATCAGTGGGAAAGTGATAAGAAATAAGGTCAGAAAGAAGTTCGCATCACAAAGGGCCTTAGAGACCTTAGCCAGAAACCTGAATTTTATCATTTTTCCAGTAGGAAACCATGGGAGAGTATTGGCCAGAAGAATGATACATTTGATTTTTAAAAAATCACTTGCCTTCTGTGCGAATTGAGTTATAGAGTCAGAATGAAACAAAGAGGGGGGCTAGGAGGTAATCATAGCATTGTATATGAGAATATTACAAAAAATGGATAGGTGGTGATGAGCATTAAGAGGATGGATAGATTCTGGAAGTATCTTGGAGGCAGACTGACAGAACTTGGTAAAGAACATGATATGGATTGTTGAGCAGAGAGGGGCATAGTTTAGCATGAAAACCTAAGTTGAGATGATGTCTTTTAGGGATATGGAGAAGACCACAAAAACTGCTTGGTAGGAGCTTGAGAAATCAAGAGATCTGTTTTGGACCTGTTAACTTTGAGATGCTTACTCAACATTCAAATGGATTTGAAAACTGACCAATTAGATATGACAACTCAGGGACTGAAGAGAGTCAAAAGCCTTTATATGGCCTTTAAAGCCATTGGACAATACGATCTCTCTTAGGGCATAAGTACAGACAGATAAAAGTTGAGCCAAAGACTGTGAAATTTTGAGATGGGAAGAAGAGGGAGAACCTTGCTGACTGTAAACAGTGCCATGATCAGATTCAATGGCTAATAATCCTAGCAGCAAAGAGAGCTTGAGTTAGAAGAGTTAGGCCCTAGTAGTAAGGAGATAAATTAAGAGGATTTAGCAATAATGAAGGGAACAGATGGCAGTCTTAAATTTAAGGAGTAGCAATGAGAGACAGAAGGGAATTGGGGGTTTGTTTAGGGAGAAAAACAGGGTTTGATGCCTGAAAGGATATGGAGTCACTGGCTAACATTTTCTTTAATTAATTAATAATTAATTAATTTATATGTCTGTATAAATTCGGTATTTAAGACTTTGAGGTCTTAAACACCAAATCATTAGAAAATTATGGAAACCACCTAGAACGCAGTTCATATAGAAATATTGGACTGGGGCGCCTGGGTGGCTCAGTCAGTAAAGCGTCTGCCTCTTGATTTCAGCTCAGGTCATGATCTCACTGCTTGTGAGTTGAAGCCCCACATCAGGCTCTGAGCTGTGAGTGGAAAGGATTCTCTCTTTCCCTCTCTGTCCCTCCCCTGCTGGCACTCTCTGTGTCTCTCTGAAAATAAGTAAATAAACTTAGAAAAGAAAGAAAGAAATATTGGATTGATAGAGCACTGGCTGCTTTTAGAACCCAGGACAAGACAAAAGTATTAACATGCAACTTCTTCCACACAATTTGGGATGTCTTCAAGCATTGAGCTATACGCAGGTATCTCCTATCACCATTTATTTTTCCTTTTTTAAAAGGAACATTTTCTCAATCTCATTATGTCTTTTTTCAATAAGTCTTATTTTGGTTGCTTGTGATCTTCTAAAAGACAGGTTCAAAATGGCATCCATGTTGGTAAAAGGAATGTGTGTGAGAGGTAATTACTACACCTGTATAATGTGACTCCTAGTATGACTTTGGGAACCTTAGAGAATCCCTTGGCTTTACTTTGGGTTAGATAAATTCCTGCTGCCCCCTAGTGGCCCTTGGTCCAACAACAAAATATCTGTGTCCCTAGTTCATTTTGTAGCAGAAGCGTGCATTGGTGACACCAACATAGCCCATGGGGGACAACTCTAGAAACGGAGGTATTTTACAGACATCAAAACTCTATGTATTCATAATTGCCTAAAATGGCGGTCTGGCTGTTAGCACTGCAATCAATGAAGCTCTTAATTGTTCAATGGTGGCACCACCATGTCATTTGTCAGTCAGAAGTCAGCCGTTTCTTTTCTTTAATTTTTTAGTTATTTATGTGTTTATTTTTGAGAAAGAGAGAGAGAAAGCATGAGCAGTAGGGGCAGAGAGAGAGGGAGACAGAATTTGAAGCAGGCTCCAGGCTGTCGGCACAGAGACTGACACAGGGCTCAAACTCAGGAATCTTGAGATCACGACCTGAGCTGAAGTCAGCTGCTTAACTGACTGAGCCACTCAGGCGCCCTGGAAGTCAGTCATTCCTTGATGGGTCTAGAAGTTTGCTCTTTTTCATGATTGCAATTCTGAATCTTCTTATCCACAACGTAGGCGTCATCGCCATCATGTGAATAAACATTTGCACTTTACTGAACGTCGAATGGGCACAATAACAAGAGTGTGTTCCCTTGCCTTGTACTTTATTCTACTCCTCAATTTTTCTTTCCTGATCCCCTGTCCCCTGTTTGAACATGGTTTATTGACTATGAGAAATGCCATTTCCTTCAGGAGAAACCCAACTCCCACTTGTACTTGGGATATTACCCTCTGAACTGAAGGACATGATAACATCAGAACACAATAATCCAACTTCAGAGTTCATCCACTCTTGGTCCTTTTTATGGCTGAAATAAAGAATATGTATTTATAATAGTAAGTATATTAGTATATATTATCTATTTACTAATTACAATATTATTCATTCATATTCACCACTTCCCCAAGATTCTTCCTGTGCAGCTTCTCATTTACAAACGACTGCTCAAAAAAAGGCCACATACAAACCTACGAGAAAAATCCAAAATTTACAAAGATAAGAAAGGTGTTCTAAATCAAACAGAAAAACGTCATATTTCTCCCCAAGGAGACATGAAAAAAAAGTTGCATTTATTTTCTTTTGCTGGAAGACACATCCAGTTTGATTTACCAAACGGAACAATCCACTTGTGAACCTAAGATATCTGCATAAGGTGAAGGATGGCTTAGGTATTCCAGGAATGCAATGGTAACTAACTGGTTTGCACTCACATGATATTTCTGTGTGTGTGTGTGTGTGTGTGTGTGTGTGTGTGTGTGTGTGAAAACAAAGATACCTGTTGCTTTTGTAAGGGAGAAAGCTTTTACCTCTCTCTCTTTTAGGTTCTTTGGCTGGTCTCATAATTAAATTGGCATAAGACAGATTAACAGGAGGAAAAAACATTTAGTTTCATTCCTACAGGAACCCCAAGGATATGAGACTCCCTGAAATCAAGACAATTGAAACCTACATGCCATTCTGAGCTTAGGAGAAGTGGGTGGGAGTCTGAGACTTCAAAGGGGAGGAACACAATTCAAGGGAAGATGGAAAGAGCCAATGTTTTGTAAATGGGTGTCCGCCCTGCCTTGTTTATAAGCTTTGTAAGAAGTTACCTCTGGTGATGGCTCTCTTCCCTTTCTAAATTCTTTTAAGCAGTTAAGGGGAGGTAAGAAGCCCTTCTTGAATCTGGTGAACCTTGATTGCCTCCAGTTGGAAACAATCCACACACCAAAGTGGCACAATCTTTGGTGGCCTGACCCGAACCTCATTTTCTCCAGATAAATTTACCTCCACGGAGACAGAAACTATTTTAAAAGTGTGAAAACCTCTGCTACCTTAATTGTAAATTTTTAGTGCAAGTGCAAGTTTTTCCCCCCTACATTCCATACCCTCTAACATTAAAAAAAATGTTTGACTGCATCTCAGTCTTAAGGTAAAGTCATAGGAAGTCAATATGATTTTGTGCCACCTTTTTGCCCTCCTGTGAGACCTGTAAACTTTTCTTTCTTTTTTTAATGTTTATTTATTTTTGAGAGAGAGATAGAGAGACAGAGTGTGAGCATGGGAAGGGCAGAGAGAGAGGGAGACACAGAATCTGAAGCAGGCTCCAGTCACTGAGCTGTCAGCACAGAGCCTGATGTGGGGCTCAAGCTCATGAACTGTGAGATCATGACCTGAGCTGAAGTTGGACGCTTAACCAACTGAGCCACCCAGGTGACCTAGACCTGGAAACTTCTTAACACAACTTCTTTGACAACTTAGCTTCTTTGACAATTTAACACAACTTCTTTGACACAAAAGACAAATCCGTCTTCGTAATCCCAGAGCTGAGATATAGTCTGGCTTATAGTAGATGATCAACGAACGTCTGTTGAAGAGAACCAAGAAGAGAAGAACAGAGGTGACATTAACAACAAGAGATAAAATGTAAGTGGTGTCCACTGAGAGACAAGGCATCGCGGAGGGAAACCTGTGAGATGATTTAATATTGATTGGGAAGGAATATAAATTCCTCAATTATACTTTGAATTAAGGACTCCTGGTCGATTCATGGTAAGTCTTTGAATGTAAATTTATATTTCAAAATATTCAAAAGACTGTAAACCTGAACCAATGGATGTGAGTTACAGCTAAATTTGAGACTGGGTCCAGATGCAATGGAGAAGTTGACAAAACTTGCTATTGGCATCTTCTGTCTCTCGTTACAAAATACTTTATTTTCTACCTACATTGGCCAGGGATATCCTGCCAAAAAAGGATGCTATCTAATATGTAATCTCCATTGTTGGAATATAAATATCTTAAAATAAGACTCCAGGGAAGAGTCATGCCATTTTGATGGAGGTATTTTAGGTACTGTAGGGACCACATTTTATGAAAGGCAGTTTGGGAAATAATGTCCCTCCATTATAAGATATAAACATCATTTTGATATTACTTAATGAGTCTATAGTTCAGCTAGTCATAATTGTTACACCTTATGGCACATCCCTCTGGGCTCTTTAACTCAGAGCCTTGATAGTTTCTACCCATGCACATTGAAGAACCAGAAACTCAATGCTATTTTTTTCAATAAGTTTTTTTGTGAATCTTATTTTCCATCGAAATCTTATGTTTGCGTCAATGTTTAACATTCTGGAAACATGTGCTACAACTTATAAATGAACAACATTCACGATTTACTTGTTGCTTTTCCAAAAGGCAGAGATATATCGAAAGATCATCTTTTAAACGGGGTGCTGAAAACCCTTGTGGTGTATTCAAATCGCAGTTTTCATTGGAATAATAATCAATAACACACCTCCATTCGTCCCAACAATTAATATAGATAATACTAAGAATCAGTAACTATTTTCCAGTGATTTTTAAACCCAATCCATTTGTTTCAAACTCTAGAATTGATTTCTCAGCCTGAAAGGAAATTAATTGCTTTAGTTTTAATTTTAATCGACTTTTAAACCTTCTTTGCTTCTCTTTTTCCCTGCAATTAGAGATTTCTCTAAATGGCATTAATTCTTGGTGGTCATGATTGTAGAGGTGATTTCTCCAGATTTTATTTAATTTGAACTGCCTGTCCAAAATGGTAACTCCTGCAGAGAAAGGGTAGTACACAGTAATTCAAAGGGCACACATTTCAAGGTAGACCAAGCTAAGCCAAAATCTCACCTTGGAAACCTACTAGATGCACAATTGGCTAAGTCATTTCTGCTCTTTGATTTTCTTTTTTACATATTGCATTGTGTACAATATCTTCTTCCTTAAAGCTGTTTTGAAGGTTAAATAAAATAACACCCAATAAGACCTGATGAAAATAAATACAGAAAAAAAAGATTAGCTCCCACTATTTCTTATCCAGTTTTCATTAGAGATTATAGCCAAGCTTTACTAAGATGTTCTATTAGATGCCTAAAGTGAGCATTTGCAGCAATATAATTTATTTATTTAATATATGAAGAAAGAGTGTAATTAGACGCATCTGGAAAATACCTTCAGGGTACTGAAATGTGTATTCCACATTTATGTACTTGCTCACCAATAAAACTTAGTAAGAGATAAGAAAAATTTAAGAACTTCGGCAGAGAGCTGAGCTAGAACAGTCTGCCGGACCCTATATAATGCATTAACAGCAGTAAAGAAATGAGCAGAAATGAATGTAATTAGGTGCCTCTCTGTAAATAAGGTTTACTATGCAGCACTAGCTGAGTAAGCTAATGAAAGAAAGACATTTTAATTACCAGAAAATTATTTCTGTAATACCTTAGACAGAGTGTCTTAAACATGGCACTAAATATACTGTGTATATCAGTTAATTGCTTTAACAGTGAGATTCTTTTTACTACTTTTTGGGACAAAGTTTTCCTATCTGTGAGATGAAGCTAACCAGGGGAAAGTGAGTGGAAACTGAGTGTTTAAAAGGTGGGCAGACATAAAAGAATGCATTAACAAACTCTGCTGAGGTAATGTTTTAGAAATACCTCAGGTTGTGGTAAGCGAATAGGATATACTCAGGAGTAAGCAAAAAAGCTCATCAAGATTTGAAATTGGAAAGAATTTCTCTCGCTTATGGAGAGAAATAAGCGAGATATATACACATCATGTGTTTGATATATACACATCATGTGTTTCAGTGAGGTTGTAACACACAGACAAAACATGCAGCCATCTCTCCTTCCTTCCAGGAATTTAAAATAATAAATAGCTTCATCAGATTCCAAACACAGCTGGTTATTTTCTAATAATATTTGAAGAAGCTAACATCAAGCGACGTCATGTGCATGCTTCTCTAAATATAAACATGGCACCCAGAAAGTAGTGTTTCATTTATTTGATAGAGCGAGGAGCTGGTAGGATAATGGCAGATGTTTCAATCATTTTATCGGTGCCTCGCTCTGTAACTGTCTGTCAGTCAATAGGCTTTTGCTGCTTTCTGCTGCTGAAATGGTCAATGGTAATGAAGTCATCCTATTCTTCTTTGACTCACTTATTACCAAGAGAATTGAAAAATAGCATTTATTAAACGGGTTCTGCCACATACTTACTGCACTCACAACACGTTCAAAAGCTGAGTAAAAGAAGGCTTGAAATGCTGCACAAGCCAGTTTTCAAAGAGAATGATAAGACATCACATGGCAGAAAATTATAGGGGATCGTTTTGCTTTGGGGATCATGAAATATATTGCTAATCTGTTATCGCCACAGGTCATGCCAGCCCCATCTTCTAAATCCAGTCCTTTAATTAGTACATGCTGCCCTGGAAACATTTGAACAAAATAATCCCAGGGTTGGAAGTAACTTTTAAGAAAACTTATTAAACTATGTGCGTTATGCTTAGGTCACCTCTGGAATATCACAGACAAGTGGTCACCCAGTGGAAGCGTGAACATTCACTCCTATGCGGACCACCGATTTCACCCCTGGAACGACTTTGGCAGTGAGAATGAAACTCTTTCTATTAATAATAAATATGACTGCCTCCAGCATCTACTCGAATTGTGTTTTGTGAGAGGATAAGAAGCTAGCTTGATCACACTTTTTTTGCACATTCAGGAAGCAATTTAACAAGTAAGAATTACGTGCTTGCTCTCAACCAGGTGTTGTTTTGGATATAGTAAATGATATGATGAATAAACTCCTCAATCGCATGGAGTTAGCTGTCTGGCTGTGGGATAGCTAGGAAACAGGCACATACACAAGCAAGTGCAGTCTGGTAATACGGAGTAGGATAAGGGTTTGCCTAGAATGCAGTGGAATCACCCAGAAGGTAGTTAGATTACAGAGGCGGCCTCAGTCAAGGACAGAAGTACAAACTCTTGTTTCCTGCCAGTAAACAGTACTCACATTCACAGCAAGTTTGTTAGCTCATCATAAATATCATGCATGGCTAAGTCCAATCAGATGACCACCATGTGGCAGCCATGTAGTTATGTACATTCCCTAGACGGTACCTCCTAATACTTGTAGATGCCGTAGGAGACAGGTACTATTATTTCCCTTTTACAGATGAAGGAACTGAAGTTTGGAGAGGTCAAGTCATTCGCCCAAGGTCACAGGATGAGCAAGCAGCTAAGATTTGAACATTAACCCCTGGAGAGCCTCTCTCCAGGGTAGCACTATAAGAATGAACTCTATAGCAAAGCCAATTTGTGAGGTGATTCCTTTTTTGACCATCTGTTTTTTTTTTTTTTTTTCTTTTTAGGAGGCACCAGATAATTTCTAGAACTTTAAGGGCAAGTTTTTGGTTCAGAAATCAAATCCTGGCGACTTGGGACACGTCACAAGACAGCAACACAAGCGCTCGTATCACTTTGGATGCCCTTCAAAGCTCAGTTTCTCGGTGGCTTCGGCTTTAGGCAAGGTCCCTGCGGCCTGACGTTTGCCTGCTGCTTCAAGGTCCTCGTTTCTAAATACCTTCCTCCTAGCTCAGTGGACTCCGGCCAACATCCCTCAAAACCTCCTCAAAGCCTCCACTCTGGGCCTTTGCATTTGCTCTGGCCTCTTCCTAAAACATTATTCCTCCACATTTTCCAATGACTTTTTGGCTCTTTCTTGTCTCAGATCAAACACAAGGAGCCAGATTTGCCCTGTTAGGCTTCCATGGCTCTCTACACCCACAGCTGAACGTTTTCTCTAGCTTAGCCGACGTTATCTTCCTGAGCGTCCTCATTGTCTAACGAATCACGTATATTTATTTGCTTAATTATTTTTAACACCCTCTACTGGAATAAAAGCAGTAGGAGGTCAAGAGTTCTGACAGGCCATATTCAGTGTGTACCCCTGGCAATTAGAATAATACTAGGGATATACTGAGAGTGGAAGAGGTAAAAAGGATGATGCATTCTTTCTTTCAGGGACTACTTGTTGAGGACCTCTTATGTGTTGGACCCAAACGTAATAAAGAAAGTGAAAACTGGCTCCTGCCGAAGGAATACCAATAAAATGCGATGTAAAGTAATCTCCTTTTTCCTATTTAAGGTGAGGAAACCGAGGCTGACAGGTTAAAAAACAGCATCAGAAGATTTAGTAGCTGGCGGATGGATGAGCTAGAAATTGAAATCAAACTCTAACTCCAAAGCATTTCGTCCTGCTCCTATATTTCATGAAATATAGTTGGTGCTCAACAAAAAGTGTGACAATGGAAAGAAATCATAGAGGATAGGGAGCAGCTAATTCAGCCTGAGCGAATCAGAGAGGTTTCTCAGAAGTGACTTTGTCACTGGGTTTGGAAATTTGAGGAAGAATTTGACAGATGGAGAAGAGCGACCAGGAGACATTGCTCGCAGAAAGGAAGCAGGGTGCATAAAAGCACGGGTGTGCAAATAAACAAAGGTCCATTTAACACCTGCCTCCTTGAAAATGGACTCTACCATGGCAGCAGGGTTTTATAAATTGCTTGTAAGAATATCTACGAAACAAGATTCAGCCACTAAAATTCAAACCAAGACATTGAGAGCCGTCATTCAGCCCAATGAAAGTGTAACAAATCAGCACCTGGTCCCGTCCACCAAGTGCAGGTGGATAAATTTAACACTACTGGGTGGACATCAAAACCTCGCTGCAGTGAAAGGGGGTAGCGGTTGAGCACCAGAGATCACGGGCTTGCCCTCTTTATATATTAGGTTCTCATAAGGGACGCAGGTTACAGTCTGTCCTTTTTACATTCATGTTCATTTGAGACCCATGATCAGATCTACGAGGTTAACTGCCCATTGAATAGCAGTGTGAAGTCTGTGAAAGAGAATGAGTATTGATTGGCATGCCTCGCAAGGTGAACTGGAGTCAGAAATTTCCTCCACGATCAGCACACATATTTATACCCTGAAGTCACTGAAAAATTGTTCCTGAGACAGATTTTTTTTATAACTCAAGTAATTGTCAAAAATATTAATTATCGATGTAAATATTAAACAGTAAAGTTACCCATGTTTCCTTTCTGTGTATTAGAACTAAATCCGCTCTGGTCTGTAAAGAGGAAATTTCCTGACAGGTTTCTGGTGGTGTGAATGTCCTAATGCATCTCAAAACCAAAGTGTGTTTTATTTTCCTGCCAGAAATCACTGCCCTTAGCCAACTTTGCCTACACTGGGCTTGGAACAAGTTAGGTTGTTTTTAAAGAACTCTATCTCAAATAATGTCTATCACATGGAAGTAGGTTGTTTGGTACATGTCTGCGTGTTTGCGAGAGTGTGTCTGTTTATCTGTGTGTGTGTTTCTCCAAGAATTTCATTTCACTTTATTTTCATAATTGAAATGAGAGCAAGCCTCAGTTATCAGATATCAAACAGTATAGAGGACACTTTTCTGATGAATTCTTGTAGTGGATTCTTTTGTAGAAGTGTCTCCTTGAATTGCTTGCATTTTTAAACATCTGTAATAAGTTATGTACCATTTCTAACCATATTAGCATTGAATCATTGACTTTTCCAGGAAATAAAATCTTTTTCTTGGTTTTATCGCTTTTTATTTCATGATCATGCACATGTGAATGTCTTAGATATTTTTTTTTTACCCCCAAGGGCTTTACATACCTATAAGAAATGACAATGAGAAGAGAGTTACTCAACCCATTAAATGTCTTTCCAACTGCCAGTAGGAATGCATTTGTGAGCTAAAAATGTGCTATGGTTTGATCTAGGGGAGCTGTCAATGGACCTTTAGAACTCTATGTAAGATATAAAATTGTGGAGATATCGTTCTGTTTCTACTTCATCTCCACCAGCTTTAATTTCTACACAAAGGGAATATTAAATCTTGAAAAAACCTGGAAAAGGACAAAGAATATTTCTTTGTGAGCACATTAAATATACCAGGCTTCTCCTTTGTCATAAAACATGTATGAACAGATACAAGCAGAGGCAAGGAACGAGGGTCATTCCTTTTTCCAAGCTAAATTCACCAACAAATCATTTGTAGATTCTATCAAAATGTGAGCTAATGAATTCTAGTCTGAATATACACTGGCAACACCATTTTTTCTATCTCTTTTTACAAAAATATTCTGCGGGACCAATTCTCTTAAATGGAAGGAGGGAAAGGAATAAGAGAGCAACAGGCTTAGTAATATTTTCATAATAAAGTTGCAGAAACTCTTACTTTTTGTGGAAAGTAATGGAAATAAGTATAAAAATAGTTATTGGGTACAAATAACTTAAGTGTTAAATATATATAAAAAATATCTCCTAGAAACATATGCAAAGTGATATTTGCAAAATTAAATTTGTGATTTGAGCTACTACCCCACAATTCCTCATTTATTTATTTATTTTTTATTTTTTTTTTTCAACGTTTATTTATTTTTGGGACAGAGAGAGACAGAGCATGAACGGGGGAGGGGCAGAGAGAGAGGGAGACACCGAATCGGAAACAAGCTCCAGGCTCTGAGCCATCAGCCCAGAGCCTGACGCGGGGCTCGAACTCACGGACCGTGAGATCGTGACCTGGCTGAAGTCGGACGCTTAACCAACTGCGCCACCCAGGCGCCCCAGCAATTCCTCATTTATAATAGAGATGGTCGCACGAATGTACCATAGAGTATTTTTTTCCTTTTTATGCAATTTTTGGCAAAATGTTGATATATCATGAACAAAACCATTTGATTCTGGGCCCTGTTATTTTAACCAGGCTCTGTAAGGTTGGAGAAAATGGAAATGTGAATAATCTGATTAAGGACAGTATACACCCACAGATTTGAAATCCATCCTTTTGTTAATATTATGCCACCAACATGATTTCTCTATGGGCTTCCTGGAAATCGAGACTCAAATTCTTTCGTAAAATTAGAAAAAGAAAAATCTCGGATTTGGTTCTTCAGTTACACTTCAGTCCCCCAATACCTTGAAAATGTTTGATTTCCTGTTGATTCGGTGGTGAAACTTGAGCTGGTTTGGCTTTCCAATTTAAAACAAGCTAGAGCTGTGGGTGCCTGGGTGGCTCAGTCAGTTAAGCAACTGACTCTTGATTTCAGCTCAGGTGATGATGTCTTGGTTCCTGGGATGGAGCCCCATGTCAGGCTCTGCACTGTCAGTGCTTGAGACTCTCTCTCTCCCCCTCCTCCTCTATAGAAAGAAAGAAAGAAAGAAAGAAAGAAAGAAAGAAAGAAAGAAAGAAAGAAAGAAAGAAAGAAAACAAAAACAAAAAACAAGTGAGAGGCCTGCCAACTCTACAAAGTCGGAGTTAACAGTAGGATTCAACGGTTTGAACCTCTACAACAGCGTTGTTTGGAAGATGGTAGCTCCCCCTTATCCATGGTTTCACTTCCTGCAGTCAACTGCAGTCTCGAAGGGGATGATCCTCTTCTGACATATGGTCAGGGCAGTAGTAGCCTAAGGCTGCGTCATAATGTCTACACCATTCACCTTATTTCATCTTATCCTGCCAGCCTTTATTTTATCATCTGACGCCACACACAAGATGAAGAAGGGTAAGTACAGTACAATAAGATGTTTTGAGAAAGAGAGCATATTCACATAACTTCTATTACAGTATATTGTTAGAACGGTTATATTTATTATGGGTTATTGTTGTCAATCTCTCACTATGCCCAGTTTGTTTATAAAATGAGCTTTATCCCAGGTATGTATGTATAGGGAAAAATAAAAACATGTAGTGTATGTAGGGTTCAGTACTATTCCAAGTTTCAGGCATCCACTGGAGGTCTTGAAACATCCTCCCGCAGAGAAGGAGGGATTCGTATATAGAAACTGAACTTTGAAAGCTTAGCCAGGAAAAAGTTGCTTTTCTTCCAATATAGACGGTGTCTTTGAGTTTTGATCAAATCAGCAACATCTGAAGGATGCCTTTGTCACTGGATTTCTCACGTCTTCAACCAGAACCTTAAGAAAGCTGCCTATAGAGGCAGAACTGTATATGTACAATCTATTGATGCCTTTCCTATTGGAAGACAACACTTCTTGCTGGTGATTCATGGGATAGAGGAACTGAGAAGAATCCTTTGCCTCCTTCCCTTCAGTTATTTATAGGACTACATAAAGTCTACATTGCACAAAGCAAAAAATGTCTACTAAAAGCAACCAGAGCTAAAGGAATCTTACTATTTTTAAAATCATAGAAGCAAAATTTCTTGTCATGTGGAGTGATGCATTGAAAAGAGCCTAATTCTAGGCTCTTATGAGCCTTTTTCATTATGAAAAAGATGACCTTTTAATTTTGAAAGCCAATAAAGTGAGATTTTTTTTTCAAGTTCTTTTTGTGGAAGAAATTATGAGATTAACTCTATTTGCTTTCCGTCTTCATTCCTTCTTTGTCAGATCTACAAAATAACTTTTAAGAACATCTGTGTGGTAACAGCCAAGAATGGCAATGGTTTTAGATATTTTAATTTCCTCCCCTCCTCTCCTTTCTTTCTCTTTCTTTTCTATTTCTCTTTCTCTCTTTTTTTCTCTTTCGCTTGATTTCCTATTGGTTCAGTGGTGAAATTTGAGCTGATTTTGGTTTCCAGATTAAAACAAGTGAGAGCTGTGGGCGCCTGGGTGGCATTTCTTCTGCTTAGGAAGCTCTTTGTCCTAAAAGTCTGGATGTAGAGGATGAGAAGAAAATAGAAAGATTTTTATCACAACAGAATGTAATAGATGAGGCATTATGAACTTCTGTGCATTTGGGGCCAGATTTGGCAATTTTAGTTATATGTACATAATTTTATAAAGCAGTCACTCAAAATCTGTAGTCTATAGTATATCTTCATCTTTATTATATTCGGGCCTGATCTTTCATTTGGCAGTAAATGAAATTTTAACTTGGCAGAGGACTTTTACTTAGCAGTTATTCAATGTTCTTCAAGCCTACACAAATCAAGTAGAGTATAGAAAGCTAAGGAGACACCAGAAAGTTTGGATAGAGGTCTGTCATTGCTTGACACTGGTCCTGAATTCATATACACCATCATTATGCATCTGCTCCTTACTTTCTGGGTGACGATTGACGTGTTAATGGTCCCAGCTCAATCTAAGGATCTTCACTTGTAAAAAAAGAATGATATAATATTTGCTTCACCACATTGATATGGGGTCTGGAGTGGGCATGTTTTTCGAGCCCCCCACCATACTGCAAGACAGACTTTAGCCTCAACAAATCAACAACTGGTTAGTTGGTACTACATTATTTCCTTCTCTCTTTGTCATGTGAATGTACAAATGTGTTTAATGTCTCCCATACGAAAAGCAAAATACAACGTCCTTTCATTTGACTTCTTCTCCTGTGCACATACCAGCCAGCTTCTCTGTTGCTATGAAGGAGGTAAAATTGAAGGAAATATGGTCACCATCCATTCTTACCATCCATTCTCCTTAACCCTAGTCCAGTCAAGGTACAGCCTACATTTTTCTCTCATGCTGTCAAATCCCTTAAGTATTTCTGTACACTCCTATTATTTGACAACATTCGACATAATCAGCCAATTCCCATTTGTTAAAATATTTCCCTTTGGCCTTCTGACATACCTATTTCCCAGTTTTCTATTGACCACGCTGGCCTTTCTATCTCAGCCTTTCCATAAGGTTGTTATATCTAAAGAAAGCATATTTCTCAGTTTTTCATGGGTATTTTTCACACTCTGTTGTAGGTCTGCCATGTGATGTCACCCATTTGTATGGCTTTCAATATCACATATAACATTGAGAAACAAACATGAGACCCAAATACGAGATATGCTTATCTCCAAGTCAGAAGTCTCTCCTGAATGTGAAGCTATCAAGTTGAAATCTTAGACTTTTCTTGTCCAAAATGATGCTCTTGATTCAATACTTCACTTCTACCTCACCTCCTCAATTTTTCCCTCATTCCAAATGGCTTTACTATTGCTTAGTTGTTCAGGGCAGAAAACTCAAATATCAGTTAGATACAATGACCAAGAACATGGTCTCTATGGTTCAGATGTTGCCCCTGCCATATTATGCTAGATGACGGTCTAAATCTATTCAGGCTGCTATAATAAAATATATTATGACTTAAACATCAGAATTTATTTCTTTACACTTTTTAAGACTGGGAAATCCAAGACCAAGGTACCTGAAGATTTGGTGTCTGCTGAGGTCTCCTTCCTGGATCATAGATGGTCATCTTTTTGCTGTATCCTATGTGGTAGAAGGAAAAAAGGAGCTCCCTGGAGCCTTTCTAATCCCATTCATGAGGGTTCTACCATCATGACCTTGTCATCTCCCAAAGGCTCCACTTCTAAACATATTTGGGGTTAGGTGTCAATATGCCGATTTTGGGGGGCCATAAACATTTAGTATACAATAGTGACTCTGGGTAATTGTCTATACTTCTCTGAATCACAGTTTC
Organism: Herpailurus yagouaroundi; assembly: GCF_014898765.1. Taxonomy (NCBI): domain Eukaryota; kingdom Metazoa; phylum Chordata; class Mammalia; order Carnivora; family Felidae; genus Herpailurus; species Herpailurus yagouaroundi. Next base: position 59,996,641 of record NW_024412396.1, read on the forward strand.
CTCACCTGCACTTTAGTCAGTTTGAGTTGCATTAACAAATTACAACAGACTGGGTGGGTGCAAAAACAGAAATTAATTTCACGTAATTCTAGCGGCTGGAAAGTTCAAGAACTTGGTGTCATCATGGTGAAGTTCTAGCGAAGGCCTTTTTCCTGGTTTTCTGATGACTGACATCATGTTGCATCCTCAGGTGACAGAGAGAGAGAGAGAGAGAGAAGGAGAGAGAGATCATTTCTCTTACATTTCTTCTTATAAGAAACCCATTCATGCAGGTTCCAATCTCTGAGCAGTTTACCTTCCATAGGCCCCAGCTCTAAAGACCGTCACATTGGAGGAAAAGGCTTCAACGTATGCATTTTGAGAGACCACAAGCGTTCAGTCCATAGCAACCTACAAAATGAAGATAATCATTAGTAAAACCTATATGTTGAGGTTATTGTAAGGACTACATTAATGCCATTAAGAATGTTTTGCTCTGGGGCGCCTGGGTGGCGCAGTCGGTTGAGCGTCCGACTTCAGCCAGGTCACGATCTCGCGGTCCGTGAGTTCGAGCCCCGCGTCGGGCTCTGGGCTGATGGCTCGGAGCCTGGAGCCTGTTTCCGATTCTGTGTCTCCCTCTCTCTCTGCTCCTCCCCCGTTCATGCTCTGTCTCTCTCTGTCCCAAAAAATAAATAAATGTTGAAAAAAAAAAAAAAGAATGTTTTGCTCAGTGCTCTACCTAGAGAAAATACACAGTAAATGCTACCTCTCCCCATCACCATCATATCACTGTCACCTTCATCCTTACTGCTGCTACATCAGCAGCAGCAGCAGCAGCAGGAATGTTGTCATCATCATTTGTTTGTTTATAACCACCGCTCTCCACATCCAACCCATAAGAACTCCCTCCTTCTCAGCCACCATACTACTGAAAGTCAATATCACTTCTTACTTGGGTTATGACAATAGCCTTCTTGTTGGACTTGCCAATTCTTTTCTTTTTGCCTTCTAATTTTTCACTTTGGAAAAAAATGCATTTCCAACACATCAATAATTTGTCTTCAGCTACTTCACATTGTAATTTGGAATAAAAATATATATATGAATGTGATTAGACACTTCTTGCTTCACTTTTCCTTTCCTTTTCCCTGTCTGTCTTCTGTTTATCATATTTGTTTTTTATTAAATAGTTTTATGTGTTTATAATGGAAATGGAAGTATATGTACACACTAATTGGCAAGTACAGATTACCCAAATCGCTGCCGTAGTGTCCAAGATTAATAATTAGTCTACACAGAATCAGTTTTCAAATACGAATTTTGGTAAGTTTCCATAGTCACTCAAGTGGAAATATGAAGCCCACCAAACTACCAAAGAAAAAGAAAAAGAAGGATTAGTAGAAGGAAAAATAAAATGCAAAAATACAGGAAAAGGATGAAACAAAACTCTACTAAAGACAATGCTACATGACTTAAATGTCACTACACAATAAATAAATGTATTTACACACACATACGCAAACACATATAATGCTAGAAAACCTAGCATCTAAAAGAAAGTAAATGGAAAAAAAAGAAAGTGAATGATACCTCATTCTATTCCCTGTAGATACATATCTATAGCTCTATGTATAATACCTCATTCACAATATCAAGGAGCAAATTATGAAGTCAATTTTATTTTGAATGCAAAGGTGTTTTGCTTATTTGAGGATTACTTAAATATAATTATATTTAAGAATAATTATGCACTTAATTATATACTAATAAATTAAATAAATTAAACAATATTTTACATAAGAAAATTATATAATAAAATCACGACAAAGAATAAAAAATCACCAAAGACCAAAACCCAAATGCATTTACTATTATCATTTAAACGCATTGGTCTCCAATTATACCTATTTTAACGAGTAAACTTGTATAGATTTAGGAAAGGTTCCTGCCAAATATTAGGATATATTTAAGAAATTGCTATTAACTCACCATGCAGTAGTCTAACTTCCATTAGAGAAAACTTCTCAGTATAGTGAATAAGCTAGTTCTAAATTTTTCATACATCAAAAACAAAAACAAAAACAAAAAAAATCTAATTCAATCATCTGCAACACGATACAAATGTTTCAGGACATTCATTACATAGAATGAGAGTGATCTAATGGGTAAAGTACACTTTTCTTTCAGGAATTTTGTAGGCTGCAGTGACATAAGCAGATAAATATCGAAAGAAAAGCCAGCATTTAAAATGAAGTAAATGATTCCTCAGTCTATTTCTCGGATGTTTATAGTTTTTGTTTTTGTTTTTTTACACTTTGGCAGACAATATATGTAGTTTAGTGAGCTTGTCCTGACACATTTTATGTGTTTTCTCCTCATTTTCTTTAGCAGTAAAATTTTATCATCTTTTGATTAGATGAACAGAGAACTCTGAAGCTAATTAGAAACTGCAAACATTTAGTGAGGTTTGTTGAGTTCACTGTGTTTGAAGCACAAAACCTTGTTTCTTAGAGAGCCCAGAAAGCTGGGCTACTAAATAGGACTTCTCAGGTAGCTGCATAGCCTCTACACAATTTCACACCCTGCCCCGACACTTGTGTTTATGACAGTGTTGGCACAAAATAATGCTTACCCAAATATTCCTGTTGATTTAAGAAAGAGAACACAGAGGCAAACATAATACACAAAGGATGAATTCATACTGAAATAAGACTAAACAAAAACTAAGGCACATCAAGACAAAAGTAGGATGCTCCTTTAAAACAAGAAACATTGGGGCGCCTGGGTGGCGCTGTCGGTTAAGCGTCCGACTTCAGCCAGGTCATGATCTCGCGGTCCGTGAGTTCGAGCCCCGCGTCAGGCTCTGGGCTGATGGCTCGGAGCCTGGAGCCTGTTTCCGATTCCGTGTCTCCCTCTCTCTCTGCCCCTCCCCCATTCATGCTCTGTCTCTCTCTGTCCCAAAAATAAATAAAAAACGTTGAAAAAAAAATTAAAAAAAAATAAAACAAGAAACATGATAGAGAAGCTGAAAAGCTGAATCACCATGCCGTGCGCAGAAATAACAGTGTATAAGATGAAGTACAACAAATTGTGTCTTAACAGTCAGAACCATATTCTCATTGTAATTGCTGATTTAGTGTCAACAAAGGAACATCATTTGTCACAGGAAACGAATGGTTTTAGTTTGGATTTTATTGTTTGTTTAGTTTTGTTCGCATTTAATTTATAAATTCTTCTGACTTTATAGCTTCATAGAAGCTATAAGTAAATAAATTTAGGCACTTTGTTTACGTTTATGCTGATTTAACTAACATTATAATAAAAATAATGCAAGTCAATGAGGAAAGCTAACGCATATGCCATGAATTCTCAAAAAATACCAGTAAAAGCGGAAATATTTGTTACAATATTTTTGTGTATTATCTACATACATGAAAATCAGGTACAAGACCAAGTAAGTAAGGAGACTTCATGCTTTCCACTTTATTCTGTTCTTAAAATTTTTATTTTGAGATAGTTGTAGTTTTACACGCAGTTATAAGAAATAATATGTAGAGATTCAGCCTGTCCTTTACCCAATTCCTCTATAGCGATACGCTACAAAACTTTAGTACAATATACAAAGCAGAAAACTGACACTGATATAGTCAAAGTATCGAATATGTCATCACCAGGTTCTCTCCTGTGTTTCCCATTTATAGCCAAACCCACTTCCTTTCTATCTTTACCCCACCTCCCTTAACTCCTGATGACCAGTAATCTGTTCTCCACTTTTTTATAATCTTGGCATTTCAAGAAAGCAGTATAAATAAAATCCTACAGGATGCTAGCCTACTAATGTGGTAGATTACTTTGATTATTAAGTATTTTTTAATATAATTTATTGTCAAGTTAGCTAACATAGAGTGTATACAGTGTGCCCTTGGCTCCAGGAGTAGATTCCCATGATTCATCACTTATATACAACACCCAGTGCTTATCCCCAAAAGTGCCCTACTCAATGTCGATCACCCATTTCCCCTCCCCACCGCTTCTCCCCATCAACCCTCAGTTTATTCTCTGTATTTAAGAGTCTCTTATGGTTCACCTCCCTCCCTCTCTGTTTGAAACTATTTTCCCCCTTCCCTTCCCCCATGGTCTTCTGTTAAGTTTCTCAAATTCCACATATGAGTGAAAACATATGATATCTGTCTTTCTCTGGCTGATTTATTTCACTTAATGTAATACCTTCCAGTTCCATCCACGTTGTTGCAGATGGCAAGACTGTATTCTTTCTCATTGCCAAGTAGTATTCCATTGTGTATATAAACCACATCTTCCTTATCCATTCACCAGTTGATGGACACTTGGGCTCTGTCCATAATTCAGCTATTGTTGATAGTGCAGCTATAAACATTGGGGTACTTGTGCCCCTATGAATCAGCACTCCAGTATTCTTTTTTTAAAGTTTTTTTTTTTTACATTTAATTATTTTTGAGAGACAGAGAGAGACAGAGCACAGTGGGGGAGGGGCAGAGAGAGAATGAGAGAATCAGAAGCAGGCTCCAGGCTCTGAGCTGTCCCCACAGAGCCCGAAGCGGGGCTTGAATTCATGAACCGTGAGATCCTGACCTGAGCCAGAGTTGGACACTCAACCACCTGAGCCACCCAGGCGCCCCAGAACTCCTGTATCCTTTGGATAAATTCCTAGTAGTGCTACTGCTGGGTCATAGGGTAATTCTATTTTAAATTTTTTGAGGAACCTCTGCACTGTTTTCCAGAGAGGCTGCTCCAGTTTGCATCTCTACCAACAGTGCATCGCAATCCCAGACTTTAGCCTCTACTACAAATCTGTAATCATTAAGACAGTATGGTATTGGCTCAAAAACAGACACATAGACCAATGGAATAGAATAGAGAACCCAGAGTTGGGTCCAAAAATGTATGGCCAACTAATCTTTGACAAAGCAGGAAAGAGTATCCAATGGATAAAAGTCGGTCTCTTTAGCAAATGATGCTGGGAGAACTGGACAGCCACATGCAGAAGAACGAAACTGGACCCCCTTTCTTACACCATACACAAAAATAAACTCAAAATGAATTAAAGACCTAAATGTGAGACAGGAAACCATCAAACCCCTAGAGGAAAAAACAGTCAATAACCTCTTTGACCTCAGCCGTAGCAACTTCTACCTCGACATATCTCTGAAGGCAAGGGAAATAAAAGCAAAAATGAACTATTGGGATGGCATCATGATGAAAAGCTTCTGCACAGCAAAGGAAACAATCAACAACACTAAAAAGCAAACAATGAACGGGAGAAGATATTTGCAAGTGACATATCGGATTAAGGGTTAATATCCAAAACCTATAAAGAACTTATCAAACTCAATACCCAAAAAACAATCCAGGGAAGAAATGGGAAGAAGACATGAATAGTCACTTTTCCACAGAAGACATTCAGATGACCAACAGATACATAAAAAGATGCTCAACATCGCTCATCATCAGGGAAATGCAAAGCAAAACCACATAGAGATATCACCGGACACTGGTCACAGTGGCTAAAATTAACAACTCAAGAAACAACAGATGTTGGCAAGGATGTGGAGAAATGATTTTTTAAAATATTAAACCAGGCTTATTTCCCTATAATTAATCCCACTTGGTTATAGTATATATTATTATTTATATTGTCATATGCTACTTACTAATATGTTATTTAAAACGTTTGCTACTTTGTTCAATGGAGATATTTTCAACAGTTGTGTTTGGGTTTTGGGTTTTTGTGTTTGTTTTTTGTTTTTGTTTTGTTTTTGTTTGAGTGTCAGGGTAATGCTAACTTAAAATAAATTGTGAAGTGTTTTCACCTGTTGGATTTTCTGGAAGAGACTTGTACGATTTGTATCAATTCTACTTAAAGTGTTTGGTAGAATTGTCCAATGTAACCATCTATGCCTGGAGATTTCTTTGGGAGAGGGATTGTTAAACTAATTCAGTTTCCCTATCAGTTACAGGAATATCCAAATTATCTATTTGATATTCAGTAAGCTATCACAGCCTGTGTTTTTCATGGAACTGGTTAATTTTATCTAAGTTGTGAAAACTGTGTATGTAGCATTGTTACTGGCCTCCCCTTACTTTCCTTTCAGTGTCTGCACAATCAATAGAGATAGTTCTGGTTTCATTCATGATATTGGTAGTTTGTGTTTTCTTTCTCTTCTTTGTCAGTCTTGCTAGAAGTTTGCCAAATTTGCTGTTCTTTTCAAAGAACCAGCTCTTTGTACATTTTTTTCCTGTTTTCAATTTTACTTTTAATGCTTTTATCTCTGTTTTCCTCCTTATGCTTGTACTTGGCTTATTTTTTCCTTTTTTCCCCCTAGGTTATTGATATGGAATCTTACATTATTTATTAGAGATTTTCCCTCTTTTCTAATTTCTACATTTAGTGATACAAATGTCTTCTCAGCTGTGCTTGACTTAGACTTCAGAAATTATTCCAAATTGTATTTTAGCTTCCATTGAGTCCAATGCATGCTTTATTTCTCTTGAGACTTCTTTAGGAGAGGATTTTATGAAAGTGTGCTTCTTCGTTTTCAAATGTTTGGAGATTTTCCTTTTATGTTTCTGTTATTCATTTCTAGTTTGATTGTATTATGGTTGGAGAACACACAATGTAGGATTTAAATTATTGTAAAGTTCAAAAATTTAAATTTTTAAAAAGGTTCATTTATTTTTGAGAGAGAGAGCAAGAGAGCAAGAGGGCACAGCAGGGGAAAAGCAGAGAGGGAGACACAGAATCTGAAGCAGGCTCCAGGCTCTGAGCTGTCAGCACAGAGCCCGACACGGGGCTTGAACTCATGAACTGTGAGATCATGACCTGAGCTGAAGTCAGACACTTATCCAACTGAGCTACCCAGGTGCCCCTGATTTCAATTATTTTAAATTTGTTGAGGTTTGCTTTACGGCCTAGGATATGGTCTCTCGTGGTATATGTCTCATGTAAACTTGAAGAATATGCAAACTCATTAGTGGATGGAGTATTCTATAAATGTTGATTAGATCCTGTTGGTTGTGGTATTGTTAAGTTTCTCTGTATCTTCACTGATTTTTTTTTCTCTAATTGCTCTATCAGTTTCCTAGAGGGACTGTTGAAATATTCAAATGTAATTGTGCATCTGTCTAATTTTCCTTTTCATTTTACCACGATGGAGTATAGTTGACACACAAAATGACATTAGTTTCAGGTATGCAACACAGTGACTCAGCATCTCTATACACTGTGCTATGCTCACCACAAGTGTAACTACCCTCTGTCACTGTACAACCCTATTACAATACCATTGGCTACATTCCCCATGCTGTGCCTTTTATTCCAATGGCGTTCATTCCATAACCGGAAGCCTGTATCCCCACTCCCTCTCACCTATTTTGCCCAATTCACCCACACTCCTTCCCTCTGTCAAGCATCAGTTTGTTCTCTGTATTTATAGGTCTGATTCTGCTTTTTGCTTGTTTATTCATTTGTATTGCTTTTTTAGATTCCATATATGGGTAAAATCCTATGGTGTTTGCCTTTCTCAGTCTGGCTTATCTCACTTAGCGTAATACCCTGTATGTCCATCCACATTGTTATATAAATGGCAAGATCTCATCTTTTTTATGGCTGTATAATATTCACATACACGTGCACACACACACACACACACACACACACACACCCCACATCCATTCATCAATCGTTAGACACTTAGGTTGCTTCTATATCTTGGCTTTTGTAGATAATGCCACATAAACATAAGGGTGCATGTATCTTTTTTGAAATCGGGGTTTTTAGGGGGGTAAATACCTAGTAGTGTAATTGGATCATGTGGTGTTTCTTTAAAAAACTTCTTTTTTAACATGTATCCATTTTTGAGAGACAGAGAAAGACAGAGCACAAGTAAGGGAGGGGCACAGAAAGTAGGGGAGACACAGGATCCAAAGCAGGCTCCAGGCTCTGAGCAGTCAGCACAGAGCCCAGCACGGGGCTCCAACTCACAAGCCGTGAGATCAAGACCCGAGCTGAAGTCAGACACTTCACAGACTGAATCACCCAGGCGCCCCTGATTGTTTCTTCCTTTCAGTGTGAGCTATTCTTGGGTCTTCATGTAACTAGAGCTTTAATATTGAAATTTAGACACTTTTGTATTATGTTTTGAAGTGCTGGATCTTATTTAAAACTTGTGTATACAACATCATCTGACAATAAATTTCATAGTTAAAAAAATTTAAAAAAATAAAATAACACTTCTATTTTAGCAGATTCCTCTGACAACACTCTGGCAATGGAGGGAGGATTTTTTTCCCCTTCCTGTCAAATGCAGGTAGAAGGGAGGGAGGGAGGGAGGGAGGGAAAGTCATGGCTCCCAGTTTGGCCTTTTCTGATACCACCTAGTCAGAGGAGTTGAAGCACAATGTTACAGCTCGTGAAGGTGGACATCTGGGTTTCTCATTCCATCTTTACTGAGGAGACTACAGTTTTGTTGTTTTTGTTTGCTTTGTCTTGTTTTGTTTTGTGCCATTTGGCTAGAGTCGAGCGGTTACCATCTAAGACTTTTTTCTTGCTAAATTGCCCCTTTGCTGGTCCTTTGGCTAGACAGAGCAGGCAGTGGGGAAACATGGTCATCACTTGTAAGTATTTCCAGGATGCCAACTTTTTCAGCTCCAAGTCTAGGAAATATAAGCAAAATAAAACTTACATGATGCCCTTCCTTGGGTCCTGAGGTCCTTAGCCGATCTGTCTTCCTCGGTCTACCTTACAGAGATTTCTTTTGTCTATTTTCTTTTTATTTTTTTAATATTTTGCTTGTTTTTGAGACAGCAGAGCACAAGCAGGGGAGAGGAAGATAGAAAGGGGATAGAGGATCTGAAGTGGGCTCCACGTTGACAGCAGGAAGCCCAATGTGGAGCTTGAACACATGAGCCCTGAGAGCATGACCTGAGCTGAAGTCAAACACTCAACCCACTGGGCCACCCAGGCTCCCCCCTTATGTCTATTTTATACATAATTTCCAAAAGTTTTAGCTGAAGCCTTAGCAAGAAAAACAGTGAATTGCATGTCTGCAACATCTTCTCAGAAGTGGAACCTTTCCCTTCTTTTTAACACAAAGTACAACAGTGAATCATGAAAATAACTCATGTTCGTCCTAACAAATTTGTCTTTTCTAGTATCTGCACTTTCAACTCCAAGGTCCACTAAATCTTTGCATCTATTTGACCTTCTATTTTATGTTTTTCACCTCACTTCTCCCATCTGAAAGAGACTGGCATCTCCCTTCCTCAACTCTATATTCTAAATGTACTAAAAATTTGCTGTTACTTTGCAAGCGTCGCTATCAATTTTTTTTAACCTGGGCTCCACCTCTTTACTGCTTGATTATTTTGCTTTTGGTTTTGTTTTTGTTTGCTTTTCTGGTGCTTTTCTGCCACATCTTGTCATCCATTACTGCTTTTGTATTGTATCGAGTTGAGCCAAAACTTGCCTGGCAGAATAAACTCTAATGCTGTGTGATGGGACCTCAGTCTTCGGTTGTGTTCAGTATAAATCCCATAATCAGCTGCTGCTGAATTTAAAAACCTCATAGATACAAGCCATTTCAAAGGACAATGCCTAAGACAGAAGACAAAAGAGTTATGCTCTGTTATCAAATGCTGAACTAGATTTCTAAGACCCAATGAATTCTTGTACTTCCTGATCTCAGAGACTTAGCTCTTTCTTCCTGACTTCTGGGCCTTTGAGTTTTGACTCTTGACCAGATTGGGTCATTCACTGAGTTAAATCGGCTTTTAATAAACATTGACATCTGCCTAACCTAGTCTTTGTTATGTTCTTTCCAGACATTTTCTCCCACAACTCGGCCATCCTCAGCCAGGCATTTAAATGGTTTTGTTTTGATTATTAAATCACAGCTCTGGAAACCCTATATTCTGCTAATCCCTCTTTAAACTAGTTGTTTTATGAGGTATATGTGAATGTACTTAGAAAAGTTAAAAACATCTTTATTGAAATGTGGGGAATTATGATCGTTAGAAGTTTATTTTAAAGTAATTCCCTACCCAAATATGTTTATGTGATTCAGAACTCAAAAATGACTAACACTTCTGGGGGAAGTGGTATACATTCAGCCCTTTCAGGGTGAGATGGGGGTGAAGCACATATTCCTTCAGTAGTCTCCTTTATTAATGTAGCACTCATTTATAACATATGTGCACATTTATGTATAAATGCATATTTTCTCTGTAGCAGGGTATAATTTATTATTGTTTTATAAATGGTGAATCTGTACTAAATAAGTCTTTATTTTTTAGTTGTTTTGAAAAATCAAAAAAGTCAGCCAAAGAAAGCAAGTGAAAAAAAAAAAAAGAAATATTTTGCACATTGCCTAGATTTTGATAAGCAATGGTATGTAAGGTGCTATTCTGTTCCAAGTATAATCTGTAAATTTCTTATGAAATTTTTATTTAATGAGAATGCTTGTTTTCCACCAGTACTAAAGGATGCCACATAAGCAGAGTATAACCCAAATGGTTTACTTGTTTATTCCTGATTGTGTCTCTCTTCTTTGGGGAAGAAGGCAAGACAGAATAAAGATATAATGGAAAGCCATTGTTTCCTCTGCCCCAGCACCCATTTATTTTACTTTAGAGAATAGAACCCCAGTTTTCCTTTGGAAAATTTCCCCCTTTATTTATGCAAAAATTCATATTTTGCAAAGAAATCTACCCCATCTCTGGTTCCCAGGATGGCCACTCAGCCTTGCTCTGGCTGATCAGCACCCTCCAGCTATGATTAGCCATCCTGACCAGAGTGTTAGCAATGTTCAGCAAAGGCCAAGTGGCTCAAACCAGGCAAGCAAGCTACAGGTATGATAAAGTGATGGATAAAAATATGAGACAGAAGAAGAATAGACTACTGGCGGAGACACATACGCTGGAACCAGATTGTCTACCTCTAAAGTTTACATCATTATGACATCATTACATCAAGTTTCTTAACTTCTCTGTGCCTCAGTTTCCTAATCTGCAAAATGTGGGTAATAATGGTGACTACCTCATAGATATTCTCAAGATTGAAGGAAGTACTGTGTGTAAAGTGCTTGGAATAGGTATTTGTTTATTATTATGTTCTTCCTGACATTTTGTTAAATGGTAGGGCACAAATAGGGAGCTTCTAATAGCCATTTTGCCACAAATACTATTTAGAGAATAAGTCCAACAGAAAGCAATTATAGACAGCTAAGAGATGGAAAGAGAGAAGCCTTGATTTGCAAAGTTCATAACTTCTTTTTCATCTCAATGTGTGTTAGTTGTCTTTCCCCTGCAAGTGAAGATGTCTATTCCCTTATAAGTGAAAGAGCCCTGCGGAACAAAGGAAAAGGAGACAAATGTTCTGGAATAGTCTGTCCATGATCCAAACTGGAGTAGCAAAATAAAAATCTCTAATGGAAGAATGAGGTACCGTATTCAGTCAACACATTTAAACAGTATTTATTGAGTGACTGCTATATGTCAGGTACAAGATAGGGATATAAGATACCAGAAAAAAAGAGCTGCCCCTACATTAGAGGAGGTTACTATCTAATGGGGAGATAAGTGTATTAGCTCAGGCTGCCATGACAGACTACCACAGACCCAGTAGCTTAAATGACATAAATGTATTTTATCACAGTTTTGGAGGCTGGATGTATAAGATCGAGGTGCCAGAATATTCAGTTTCTGGTGAAACTGTCTTATAGTTGGCCTCCTTCTCACTGTGTCCTCACATGACAGAGAGAGAGAGAGAGAGAGAGAGAGAGAGGGAGAATGAGAAAAATCTGATATTTCTTCTTCTTCTTAAAAGGAGACCAGTCTTATCAGATTCAGACATCACCATTATGACGTCATTTAACCTTAATTACCTCCCTAAGTACTTTGTCTCCAAATGTAGTTACATTGGGGGTTAAAGCTCCAGCATACAAATTTGGGAGGGACACAATCCAGTCCCTAGCAGCAATTAACAATGCCACCTGAGTTTAGGGAATTGTATGGTTAAATAATGAATTATCATGCATTTAAAAAAATTATTCATTCAATGAAAAACAATTTTTAAAGACAAATACACTCCAAGACAGCTTCTTGGAAGTAAAGGCCTAATATAAAAAATGTGCATTGAGAAGATAATTTTTAGCGAAAGCAATTCTACCGTTCCAAAAGAAATTTTACAGAAAAGAAATGTTTATTCTGCAAGATAAATTGGAAAGCATGTTTATCACATGTTTATGGATTTGGCTATGAACACAGAGACCAAACGACCGCAAAATAATCTATTAGATCGTGGCTGAGCCTGGCTGTGTTAATTTCACCCAGTCATTATCTTGACCTAGTCAATGAACGCAATGAAAAATAGAAAAAATAACTAAATCAGGAGTTTGGCATTCTCAACAATTAATATACATAAGCAAAAAACTCGTTCATTGATCTGACAACAGATTGAGTTGACAAATGGCTGAATCAATTCACTGATTTAAACCTTTGTAATTCCAGGCACTAAAAAGGCAAAGCTTCCAAGGTCAAGTCGGCGATAGAAACGCATGGGTTGCAGACAGAACGTGCTGCTCGAGGCGGTACATTTGGTAGCGGAATGCCAACAAAGAACAAACGACTCTCTGGGCACTGTCTGAATGGAATCACTTTTGATTTTCACAACAAATCTAAGTAGTGGGTCTTACTGGCACTACTTTATAGACTAGGAAACTGGGCAAAAGATTTTTGCTCTCCAGGCTCGGCTCAGCCACAGAAGTCACATCTTAGCCAGAACACATGAAAGTGAATACAAGACCTTGTTATTTGTACTTCAACATGCGCTGAGCCAGGGAGCCTCCAGCATGAGCTACAACCGCGTCTGTTGACGTGTGTAATTAACAGTGAGGGAGAAAAGCCATGGCCGGTCCGAGGTAAAAGAAGTCCACGATCCCATGCTCAGTGCCCTTATTTTGCTTTGGTTTTCACAACACACATTGAAGCACGTGGCCTTTCATTTAATGGTTTAACGATTTTTAAAATTTTATCATGCTGTTGGTTTGAAAAAGCCAAACATCTAAAACATCCTCACTGGGCAGAAATAAAAAATACCAGTCATCTGTGTCATTTCTTGTCAATCCTTAGCCCTACTCCCCAGAGGCAACGATTCTCTTCACTTTTACCTTGTTCTTCTGGTCTGTAACAAATCTCTGAATAACGTATTCAGGCTGTTATTTCATTTTTTTTTTAATGTTTATTTATTTTGAGAGAGAGGGAGAGGGAGAGAGAGAAGGAGAGAGAGAGAGAGAAAGAGAGAATCCCAAGCAGGCTCTATGCTGTCAGTGCAGAGCCCAAAGTGCGGCTCAATCCCACGAACCATGAGATCATGACCTGAGCTGAAATCAAGAGTTGGATGTTTAACCTACTGAGCCATGAAGGCACCCCTCTTTTTTTAAGTTTGTTTGTTTATTTATTTATTTAATTAATTTATTTTAATTAATTAATTAATTAATTTAGAGCATGTGTGAGCAGGGGAGAAGCAGAGAGAGCAGGAGAGAGAATTCAAAGTAGGCTCAGTGCTAACGGGGGAACAAACTCACCAACCATGAGATCATGACCTGAGCCAAAACCAAGAGTTGGACACTCAACCGACTGAACCACTCAGGCACCCCTAGGCTGTTATTTCTTGATTCAATTATTTAAACATTCTTTGTCTACTTCCTGTGATGGTATGTGAGGTATCAGCTCTCCATAATCCTCCTGCCATCTTCCACATTCTTTACATATAGTGAACAAATCTCTGGTCCATATGATGATTATGTAATTATATTTTATTCTTGAGGCAGGTGGTTTGCAATCATCATGTTATCTTGTAAAGTTTTTGTTTCATTTTGCTTTGCTCCATTTTAACTTTTGTATTGTTTTCTTTAACTCTGTAGAAGTTATCCAGGTATTAGTGTTTCCACGTTTTGCTGGAGCTCTCCTCCTCCTGCAGGCAAGATTACATGTTCTGTAGGTCGTGTCCTAGAACTTCTCTGCCTTTCTTTTGGATCAGCTGACATCTTTGCTGGATTCCAAATGTTCTTCATTTTCCCGAAGCACATCTCCCAGTAGCTCCTTGGGAGAGAGGAGAAGGACATGAGTGTAAGAGATACGTGATTTGAGGCCACGCAGGTCTGGAAAACATTGCTACTGTACCCTCACGCTTAACTGGTAACTTACCAGGTTGTAAATTTCCAGATTGAAAAAAATCTTTCAGAATTTTGGAAGCAATACTCCACTGCATTCTTTCTTTTGGTGTCTTGTTTGAGAAGTTTGCTGCCATTTGATTCCATAATTTCTCATATGAGATTTGGTGTTCTAAACTGCAGAATAATTTAGGATTTTTGCCTCTGGTCTTTTTTTTTTTTTTTTTCAACGTTTATTTTTTTTGGGACAGAGAGAGACAGAGCATGAACGGGGGAGGGGCAGAGAGAGAGGGAGACACAGAATCGGAAACAGGCTCCAGGCTCCCAGCCATCAGCCCAGAGCCTGACGTGGGGCTCGAACTCACGGACCGCGAGATCGTGACCTGGCTGAAGTCGGACGCTTAACCGACTGCGCCACCCAGGCGCCCCTCCTCTGGTCTTTTAAAGTTATATGATTAGGTCCTTAGAATTATCTTTTAATTCATTGTGATAAGTACTTGATAGACCCTTTGAATATAGAACCTTATGTCCTACTTGGGGGAATGTCTTTATTTTTTTTTTTTCTTTTTACTGTATTATAACATTTTCCTTGGCTCTGTTGACACTCTTTTCTGTTTCTGAAACTCCAGTGGATATACCTTCTTCACTAATTCTTTGTCTTATCTTTTCCACTCACACTATCCATCTATCTGTCTTTTGGTTTCAGGAACTCTTAGGTATTATCTTCCACATTTTTTACTTTTTAAGAAGCCATCATGTTTTAATTTTATTTTCTGCTTTTGATAGTGTTTTCTGGTTATTTTCTGGTTTTAATTGTATTCCATTTTTGTATTATAGATGAAATATATTTTCTTAGCTCTTAAAGAGTATTAATGGTGGTAAATTGAAGTTTTCTTCTGTTTTCTACATGGTCTCTGAGGTACTATTCTCTGTTTCTTTTTATTGATCTCTCATCTCTTGCTAGAGCTTTTCTGAAAAAACACTGCTATTTTTACTGTGCAGTTATTTTTACAAGTGTGAAACACAAATTCTGATTGGGTCGAGACTTTTGACTGGTAGGGTGGTCAGGCAGTCTGCTGGATTTGTGTTCAAAACACAAAATATTATACTGTTCCTTGGTCTGGACTGTTCGTTCGGTCTTTCACCCTCTTACCCAGGGGTTATAATTCTCTACTTTCAACTTCCTCATGTCTGGTGGTCCTGAGTTCAGAGTATACACATTAATTTCTCTAGTAAATATATCTGAAGAAGGAAGATTAGCTGCCTAATAAAATAAGGTGGGATTGGTACAGGAAAGTTTAATTGTTCTTTGCACTTACTTTTGAAATATCCTTTCAATTGTCTGGATCTGACTTTCTTGATGTTTGGTGCCTCCATTTCGAAGGGCTGCAGTTCATCATCATCTCCTTCCATGGGCACACATTTCTTAACTAGTTCTGCCAATGGATTCCCCACTCCTCCACGTATTATCCACCTTCTTATATTATGGTATGGGTATGAAATATTTTTTGATTTCACCAATAACATTTTTGTGTCTAATTTTTGATTTTTAAATTTTTTTCAAAGACAACCTTTTTTTTTTTCTTTTTCTTTTCTTTTCTTTTTTAAGTAGACTTCACTCCCATTGCAGAGCCCCATTTGGGGCTTGAACTCACCACTCTGAAATTGAGACCCGAGCTGAGTTCAAGAGCTGGACATTTAACCAACTGAGCCACTCAGGTGCCCCTTGAAGATTACTTCTAAGGGGAAAAAAATGCGTTGAGGTCTTAGAAGACATTTTTCATCCTTTCCTTCTTGAAACTAGAAGTAACACACTGTATTTCATACAAGAATATGATGTGGTTGCCGAACATGCTTTGCCTGAAGTAGGAAATCAGAGAAAGGCAGACTTTGTAGCAGATCGAATAATCATGGAACAAATGTTTGGAGCTACTTGCTGTCTAAGAGCCATCGAGGAAATTTACTGTGGATTTTAGACAGATGTAATAGCTATTGAGGGGAAAGTTTTCTCCAAAAAGATTTTAGTATTGTTTTCTATTGTTTTGCCACAAATTATCAAAAATGTAGGATTTGGCGTGGAATGATTGTTCTCTGCTGAGGGTAGTGCAAAGTGAAAAGTAAGGAATTGTCCTGGCTGAATTATTATCTAGATTCTCTGGGAACAAACCTACTTCCAAACTCATTCTTGCTGTTGATTGAATTCGGTTCCTGTGGTCGAAAGACTGAGATCCCTGTTTCCTTGCTGTCTGTAAACCAGGGGCTGCTTTCAGCATCTGGAGGTTGTGCGTGTTCCTTGACACTGGTCCCAAGCCAGCAACAGTGCATAAAGTCCCTGTCTGCATTTTGCATCTCTGATTTGCTCTTGTGTAATGACTCACAAAAACTTTCTGCTTTTAATAGGCTCATATGATTAGGTCAGGCCCACCCAGATCATCTCCTTATCTGAAGGTCAACCGTGCCAAATAATAGAGCCTAATTATGGGAGTAAAATCTATGATATTTCAAGTTCTGTGGATTATGTAGGTCTGTACATCTGAGAGTGAGAAACCTTGGGGGTCATTTTAGGATTCTCCCTATTGCAATTAATAACTCAAAATCCTGTCTTATTTATTTCCTATTAAACACATCTTTAAAGTTGGTTTTAAACTTACGAAAATTTCCAAAAATATTCTATATTCCATGTTTCTCATCCAACCTCCCTTAATGTTACCATCTTGGATAACTATAGTAGAAGCATTAAAGCCAGGAAATTAAACTTGGTTAATGCCTTAGTCGTCTCTTTATCCCACAGAAAACTGGCATTATAAGCTCCATGCACCTTTACCCTTCCTTCTTTTTAAAATGATTACTCTCGGGGTGCCTGGGTGGCTCAGTTGGTTGGGCGTCCAACTTCGGCTCAGGTCATGATCAGGTGGTTTGTGGGTTTGGGCCCCGCGTCGGGCTCTGCTGTGCTGACAGCTCAGAGCCTGGAGCCTGCGTCGGATTCTGTGTCTCCCTCTCTCTCTCTGCCCCTCCGCCTCTTGTGCTCTGTCTCTCTCTGTCTCTCAAAAATGAATAAATGTAAAAAAGTAAATAAATGAAATGATTACTCTCTTTCAGGCAGTAGCAAAAAATGTCCACTCTCGGGGGCCTCATTCTCTACCTCTGATACTCGACATCTTCTTGCAAATGCTTATATTATTTACACATTTACGCAAATAATTAAAAATCAATATATCTGTTTCTTCTGTCTATAATGTGTATGTTTTCATCATCATTTTATTAAAAAATTCCATAGTGCCATATTGCAAACAGGGAGCTACTAAACCCCCAAACCAGAGGTATTTATCTTCTGCCTACCTCGCTCCCTATCTACTGTAAACCCTAGAACTTAATGTGCTATTTATTAATATTTGGTCGAATAAATGAGGGATACAATTAGGGTATTCACAAAAACTGTGATTAAAAGTTTTTTGGATCTCAAAATATACCGAAATGACATCACTATACATTAACATACACAGTATATATTTTTACAAACCTAGGTTTGAGGGTTATTTATTTTTCCTTCAGGTCACTACATTAGTGTGCCAATTTTATTTGTCTGATATGGGTAATAAATAGCAATCTGTGCAGTCATGTGTCTTTTTAGCCTGTGCATATTCTCACAGACCCTTTTCTAAAATTAATGGATCCTTTTTTTCTTTTTTATTTCTATATGTTAAAAATGAATCTCCTGATAATAATGCTTTTAAAGTCATTGACTAGTCCCCTCAAAAGCCAAGGCTTGGCAGATATCTGGGTAGTAAAAGAAAACGCACAACCACAGGATATAATTCCATGACATTCCACTCTTCCATGCACAAATGAAATGATGGAATGACGCCGGTCTTTGCCAAGGGCAGAGCAGAGAAAGGATGCCCTTTAGAGCTCCACCCTGTAGTGCAGGCTTGCTCACCAAGAAAGACCTCAGAGCAAAAGGGCACTTTCCCATGTCGCATATGGAGAATATCACATAGCCAGCAGGACAAATTAATGACCCTATAATAAAATATGTTTTCACATGCTATTAAAGCTGTTGTCACACTTCATTGCATAGATGACTGGAAGCGCATGGTGATGGAGGGTGAGGTCAGCTTCCTAAGCCAGCCTGAGTTACGAGTGGGCCGTCCTTTCCCGTAAAGTCCCCTGGAGTTTGGGGAGTTCTCTGTGTTCACTTTGGTCGCTTTTGTTAAAAGGGCCCTTCCACACGTAATGTCCCTTCCACACGTAGGCTTGGAAAGAGAGGTGCAAAATGGCCCTTCCAGGTAGGCACTGCTAACTGGGGTTCCGGCTAGATGACAAAAACAGAAAGGTAACTAAATCTCCTTTAGGAAAATGAGTTGCTTACTTACGGGGCATCTGGCTTATGGAAGACGGCGTATAGTTTCTGTGAAAGGGAGAATAGGTTGACACTTCTGGAAAATAATGGCTTCCAGTGTGTATTACGTTAACAGTCTGTGCAAAAGTAACCTACAGAAATTTGTTGGGACCTGCATTTTGGACCTCCAAAGCATTTCAGTGAAAAGCATTTCAACTTCTCCCACTTGGTTATTATTTCATGACTTAGATATCAGGAAAGCATGACATCTTCCACTGTCTGATAATGTTTGGTTGTAGAGATTACACGTTTTTGAAGACTCCAAACAAAACAAGATGGCGCCTTATTTAATTTTTGGCCACATAATAGTTGCTCAATAATATTTGATATTTTAATGTATGGATGTCACAACATTGTAAACCCTGGTAGGGTAGAAATGACGCTGTGTTGGGAATGAGAAACCTTTTGTCAATGTTGGGTCTGCATCTCCCTTTTTGTGTCATTCTGGACAATCATGCCATCTTCAAAATTTATATTTATCTCGTATTTTATTTTATTTTATTTTTTAATGTTTATTTATTTTTGACAGAGAGAGAGAGACAGAGCATGAGCGGGGGAGGGGCAAACAGAGAGGGAGACACAGAATCCGAAGCAGGCTCCAGGCTCTGAGCTGTCAGCACAGAGCCCGACGCTGGGCTGGAAGTCACAGACCGTGAGATCATGACCTGGGCCAAAGTCGGACGCTCAACCGACTGAGCCACCCAGGCACTCCTCGTATTTTAAACTAAGATGAAAATCGGAGCGCCTGGGTGGCTCAGTGGCTTAAGCGCCTGACTCTTGACTCTTGGTTTCAGTTCGGGTCATGATCTCACAGTCTGTAAGTTCAAGCCCTGCATCCAGCTCCACAGCAGGCAGTCCGGAAGCTGCTTTGGAATTCTCTCTCTCTCTCTCTCTCAATCTCTCCCTCGCTCTCGTCCCCTGCCCCATTCATGCTGTCTCTGTATCACTTCAAATAAATAAATAAACTTGTAAGAAGTAAAATAAGAAGAAACAAAGTAAACTCCCCACTCCATCTTTCTCAAGAATTCCGTGATTTTTCTAGATCATCAGCTAAAAGCAACTTCTTCAGTACAGAGACTTCCATGGGCTAAAAGTGCTGTAAAGGATAAAATGGTACTTATAAATACTGAGCATCATCACTTCATAATTTGTCCTTTATTTCATGACTCTTTACATGTGCTGTTTCTTATAAACTGCAGACCATACTGGTTCGTCACAAAACCTTTCTGGTTCAAGAGCTGAATGCTTGTCTTGTCTTATATGGATCACAACCACTGCAGTTGACCTGGCACATACTTCATCACTGCAAAAAGAGGTGGTGAACCCACAGGATCAGGAGGTAAGCTCCCCCCATGCGTTCTACGCATTAACAGCTTTTGCTTTTTGTGTCCCCTCTCAGACTTTAGGCCGGTTCTCCCTTTCATTCACCTAAGACTCCATTTCCTGAACCTAATCTTATAGATGTCTGCATTCACCTGTGACAAGACTGTGTAAGTATTGCAAGGTCATGTTATTGGAGGTCAAAGCATTAGCCGACTGGTTGAAAAATCAAAGAGAGAGTTCGCAGACCGATGTATGGTTAATTGCACATTGCTTTGGACTATACACAATCTTCCAATGCAAGGCTATAAATACCCAAGGAACAATGGGGAACAGTGTTTGCATTTTATTAGGCTGTTATAATATTTTCTTAAACTACAACTGGAATGCAATATCTGCTTCTGCGCGCACAAATATGCATTTGAGGGCACGAGGTCATGTTCCCCAGCCTAGGGATTAGAGAGTTCTTTGGGTTCTCAAATACAATAAGAAAATCTTCTGGCTGATTTCTTCTTTCAAAAATCTAATAGCGAGGAATATAAAATGTATAAAATAAAGAATACAGATGGCCAAGTAAACATATACAATTTATCCCCACTAGTGCTTAAAGACCTGCACATTAAATAAAATGAAAATATCACTTTTCGGTTTTGGTAAAAAATAAGGCATTAAAATATTTAATGTTGAGGATATTGCAATATGGGCACATTTCTCTTACCCTGAACGGTAATGGATTCGGACATATGTTGATTCTTTAAACTAGATTTATGCAATCGCAAACATATGTAACATAGAAATGTTGACAATAAAACTTATTTTTAAAAGTTATATAACTGATCATTTCTTAATGATATATAGTGAATTAGATAAACAAGATATTAAAAAAAAGCAAAATATGCTTTTGAAATGTTCGAAATTAGGAAGAATCAAATCATCAATCTAAAAACAGAATTCAAAAACAACCCAAGAGAAGGTTAAAATTATTATTAAAATTACTACTTTTTAAAGATGTTTATTTATTTATTTTGAGAGATAAAGAGAAACTCCCAAGCAGGCTCAATCCGGGCTGGATCCCATGAACCGTGAGATCATGACCTGAGCCGAAATCAAGAGTCAGAAGCTGAACCGACTGAGCCACCCAGGCGCCCCTAAAATTACTATTCTCTCAAATAAAATGTTCATTTCTTCTGTGTAAGTTATGCCTTCTGTCCCCTCATCTCTGATGAAACTGGCTAACATCTTCATTATATTCTCCGCACCCTCACACTTTATCCTAACTCCAGAAAATTATTCATTAAGCATCTATTTATAGGTCTATTTCTACATTTAGTGGAGTCTTCCAAGGATTGGATCAAATCTTATTTACTAACTGTTTTCCAATACCTAGCAGAAGTTACCACGACTTGACAAGTCAAAGGAATTCTCTGACTTGTTTCTTAAAAATTCATATTTGAAGCTGATGCTGACTGTATCTGAATCTCTGTGAAGGGGTTCAGGAATCTGTGTTTTAGTCAGCATCCTAGATAATTCTTATGTGCAGATTAATTGGGAAGTAATATCTTCGTCTCTAAGAGGTATACACATTTAGTGAAATGGTGTGCAATGTAAATTTGAGACCCATATGTCAATTTCAGGACAATGGATCCTTAAGTGACTCGGTATCAGTTGACATGGCGAGAGAGGGCTGACATTAAGTCTGCCTGAGGTCGTGTCTGGTGTCCCTTGTCCCAGGGAGCAGAGTAATGATGCTTGGGCAACTTTTGGTGGACTTATTATCCCTGGGTTATAGCGCTCTCCTGTTCACCAATCTTTGCCAAATGGAATGAGCACAGAGGCTTACACCACCCTCTGGCCACCATCTTCAGAAGTAGCATTTGGGTTGGGAACGACACTGCAGTCTGATGTCTTTTGGTGCCATTCAGCAGCCAATAGTAGAAGAGATATCACACGTGTTAGTGACAGAGTCTACATCTGACTATTTCAATGCCTCCAAGCAGAGCTCCCCACTCTGCTCCTTGAAAGGCACAGCTTCAAGCCTACCTATCCCATTTTTTATTGTTAAGCTGTTAGATTTCCTTGGCTTTGCACACCTTATTTTGGTGCATCTCCTTTGTGAAAAAATTCATAGCAAAGTATTTTTTAGTTCACAAGATCTCCTACACTTTATAATGTTTCAAGTTAATCCAACTCATTATCACTTTTTTTGTAAACAAACAAACAAAACCCAGACAATAAAAATAAAGCATAGCATCTGGCCCTTTGCTGAAATGGTCTGGACAACTGGAGAGGGACCAGAACCCTTTCTCGGTTAGTTATTCTGGGATTAATTCCCCTGTATTAATTCCCCTGTATAATTCCCCATCTGTTATTAAGACTATAGCAAATTAAAACTTGGAGATTTTTGAACATTAATCTTGATTAATTTCTTAATTGAGGGACTGGAAAATAGAGTTTGGGCTAAATAAGACCTATTGAAGGAAAAGAAAATTAGATGATGTGATACATGTCCAGGAAGATATTTCAAGAATTAGTTCTTTAATGCATGATATGTAATAACTGACTCCAGATCCTTTTGTTTGTTTGTTTCACACTCTATCAGGTGACTTTATGTTTCCTGCGAATCATATGAGTATTTTTTTAACTAATATTCCTTTCTCCTGTTAAATCTTATAGA
Organism: Herpailurus yagouaroundi; assembly: GCF_014898765.1. Taxonomy (NCBI): domain Eukaryota; kingdom Metazoa; phylum Chordata; class Mammalia; order Carnivora; family Felidae; genus Herpailurus; species Herpailurus yagouaroundi. The sequence continues at coordinate 60,019,220 of NW_024412396.1, forward strand.
AGAAAAAAAAAAGCTTTCTTCCGAAAACACTTTTTTTTTCTATCAACTTTATTATTCAACATTTAAAGGGTTATTGTGTTATTATTTTCCTTGAATGATGAACACGATACATCGGAGCCCAGCGACCAGGAAATTGTATGTTTCAAGTGTCATTTCTTACTAAAAATTCAATATTAGGTTAGTGCTTATGTAAGCACATTTTAATTTGCCAACTGTTAATTGACTATCTCCAGCGCTTAAGATGGTGAATTCCGAGGTACATTCTTCACCGCAGAATTCTGTACAATTCCAGCCAAGATGACCACAAGTGCATTAGGAAAACCATGCCTCTCCCAAGTACATATTCCTGTAATTGTTGTCACTTCCACCCCCTCGGCTCATCTCATGATTAAATCAAGCTCGCCTTGTGCTTCTCAACCCTCTCAGATGCCATGCATCATTCTGTAGAAAAATATTTATAAAAGGAATTAAATCAAATATTCGCACACACCCCAGTCATTATGGGTGATTAATTTTCTTTTCCAGACTCCATTAAGGGCCTTCCCTGATATTCTTACCAGAGGCTGAGGTCTCTAATTTATTTCCCTCCCTCTCTCCTCGAACCCCCCCTCCTTTTAATGGCCCAGGGTCGTGCTGGGATACTCATTAGTTTCCTGCTAGCTGTTCTGCCAAACAGCCTCAGAGGCCTCGGCGTCACCTCCGAAATCATTAACGAAACGGGCGCTGCAATCTCCACCTGCCAAGCGTAATCATGTAGAGAATGAAACCCGCTCCTCCATAGAGGAGCGTTTGGGGGGAGAGAGGAGTTGGGAGGGGAAGCCCATGTGGGGCGGTCATTTGCTCCGAGCAAGTGAAATCTCACTAACAGAGATGGGAAGCCAGATGTGTGCAGGCATCTGGCCGGTCGTGTTCGGGGAACAGAAAGGGTCCGGTGCGGAGGTGACGGGTCTTACTTCTGGCTCAAGAGGTACATACGACGATGCATAGAAGGGCGAAGGCGGTCTGATCACGTCCGTGGTTTTCTAGAGCCGCCCCTCGCTTCCGCTGTGTTCATGCGTGGCGGTGGAATCTATTTGCAGATGCCTTCTGAGAACGTGACGCTGCTGTTCCCAGCGAGGATGAGGAAAGCGCGCTCGCCCTTCAGTCTAAGAAGAACGTTTACACACGATTTATGTGTGGTTTATGGGGTTTTGGTGAAAGACACAACTGCTGGCATTGTTCCCTAGGTCATCATTCAAAATTAGGTCTGATGTGCTCAGAAGGGCAGACTCCACATTAGGATTCTTGACCCTAAAATACAGTTCATCTGACAGGGGAGAAAGGGGGGGGGGGGGGAGACCGTCAGCCAACGCAGTTACTGCCTTGTTGGATGCAGAGAAAATAGAAATCGTGCGTGGAAAAAAATGCAGAGACTCTGCATACAAGTTTCCTATGGACAAGAGCTTTCCGGAACATTTTATCTGCATTTGCTCACTACAGGGCCTGCTTTTGTTCTGCCCCCTACGGTAGCATCGGGGAGCCTGGCATGGTGGGGGTAAGGAGTCGCTGTGTGCACCAGAGGCCAGGTAGGGTGGAAGCAGTAATGCAAAGTCGTTGAAAGTAGGAACTATGAAGGGGCAACTGCGTGGCTCAGTCTGTCAAGCATCTGACTCTTGGTTTCGGCTCAGGTCAGGATTTCACGGTTTGTGAGATGGACCCCCACGTCAGGCTCTGCACCGACAGCACAGGGCCTGCCTGGGATTCTCTCTCTTCCCCACCCCCCAACACACAAACTCTCTCTCTCAAAAAATAAATAAACTTTAAAACACATATATGGACTTTGGGAATACCATAGACCAATGCTGAGGTTTTAGTCGCTAGCTGTGTGATCACAGATAGGCATGTTGCCTTAACCTCTTCAAACCTGGATTTCTTTATTCCTAAAATTTGGTCCGTAGCAGTGGCTCAGTAATAGTATAATGGTTGAATGCTATGAACTCATGCAGAGCACTTAGCACTAGTACTTAGCATGTACTAAGCAATCAATGAATCGTAACCAAAGCTGGCTGCTTACTTTAGCCAAGCCCCTTGCAAAATAAAAATGTGGAGTCCCTTGCTCAAACATGTCATGTGGTTTGTTATTTGCTGTTTAACATCATTCTCTCTTAAGCACAAAGATACTCACCCAGTAAGTGTAAAATCTTACAGGTCCCTGGGGGCACTCCCCATGGCCCAGGAGCAAAGCAAGGGTCGCTACCTCCCAGATTCCCTTCTGCCAGTTGACACACTAAATCGTCTCTTCCCAGAAGTCTGCTGCCCAATCCACAGAAGGCCTGAAAACCTAAAGAGATTGCAATTTCTGGGATGAGTATGGGACAACATGAAGGAGTAGGCCAGAAGCTTATTGCTGCCGAGTCCCCCACTGAATACAATATGGCTCCATCAGCCTGGCCTGAAACGTGGTTGTGGGATACACACTTTTCCTTGGCCCTTCTCGAGAACACCCGCCTCCCCCGCCCCCACCAGCTCCCTTCTGGGAGTGAAAGGCAGGAGCAGAAAGGCAGAGGCTGGTTGATTCTTGGGGACCCCTGGGAACAGTCCACAGGCATCCGGTCCTGAAGAGGGGGAGTCAACAGGGCGAAGAACCTCATATGAGTGGAGCCTCCAAGCCCTAGCACATGCTCCTGTGTCCTCTAGGACTCCACTAGCAGAGCACTGTTCAAAAATAAAATCGTGAAGGATTCTAAGACATCAGTCACGGAACATTAAATCCTGAGTATGGGATCCTGAGAGCTGGGCCTTGGGCACTGGTCACACACCCACGATACTAAGTATAACCACTTGGACCACCAGTGCTCCTTTCCGGTTCTGAGCCTGCTTTGCCAATAAAGGGCCAGATAAGTTTGGGTGTCGCACTTACCTATTCAGGGTATTGGAGCCCCACAAGTAAAATGAAGGGATAGATGGTGTCTAAGTGTTCATTGTTACTAAGCTTTTCTTTTTTTTTTTCTTTGTTAAATTCTTTTATTTTTCCCAGCTTTACTGAGATATAGTTGGCATGCGGTGTGTACTTTTAAGGTGCACAACGTCATGATTTGATATATATGTATTGCAGAATGATCACCGCAATAAGGTTAGCTAACACATCCATTACCAATTTATGTGTGTGGTGAGAACAATGAAGATCTACTCGCTTAGCGAATTTCAAGTATGCAATATCATATTATTAACTATAGCCTCCATGGTGCACCCTACAGCCTCGAATTTATTCATCTTATAATTGAAAGTGTGTATTTTCTGGTTGGTATCTCTCCATTCCCCCCACTCCCCACTCCCCTGGTGACCACCAACCTACTCTGTTTCCATGAGTTCAACTTTGGGAGATTCCACATATAAGGGAGCCCTTACCATCTTTCTGTGCCTGATTTCTTTCACTTAGCAAAATGCCCTCAAGGAGGCAAATAACAGGAACTACTTTGTTTCTTCTGGATCATATTCCGTTTTATAATATAACATGTTTTCATTATCTCTTTGTTGATGAACACTTATGTTTGCCTGTCTTAGGCACTGAGCGTAATGCTGCAATGAACATGGGAATACAGAGATCTCTCCAAGATAGCAATTTTATGCCCGTCAGATAGGTGCCTAGAAATGGAATTCCTGGCTCACACGGTAGTTTTGGTTTAACTTGATTAAGGAACCTTCATGCTGTTTTCCGCAGTGGCCGCACCAACATACATTCCAACCAACCCATAAGGGTTCTCTTTTCTCCACACCCTCACCAGCAGTTATTATCTCTTGTCTTTTCTTTTTATGATTATTTTAGAGAGGGGGGAGGGGCAGAGGAGGAGAGAGAAAATCCTAACCAAGCTCCATGCTTGTGAAGCCTGACGTGGGGCTCAATCCCACCACCGGGGGATCCTGACCTGAGCCAAAATCAAAAGTTGGATGCTCACACCCACGCACCCCACCACTTGTCTTTTTGATAATAAACATCCTAACAGAAGTGAGGTGGTCTGGATGTGGTGGTATTGATTTTAAGAAGCGTTCTTTAAGGGCAGGGGCTACGCTGTAATTATTTTTGTAAACCTCATGGTATGTTGTCCACAAAGGTATTCAGCAAATACATGCTGATTTATATTCAGTCATAGGCCCTATTTCTGTGACAAGACCACACTTTCCTTGAGAAAGAAGCCATGTCTTAAATACCTCTTCAGGAAGGCAGCTTTACATAATAATATAAAAATGGACGCTGTAGGGGCGCTTGGGTGGCTCAGTCGGTTGAGCGTCCAACTTCAGCTCAGGTCACGATCTCACGGTCCATGAGTTCGAGCCCTGCATCGGGCTCTGGGCTGATGGCTCAGAGCCTGGAGCCTGCTTCTGATTCTGTGTCTCCCTCTCTCTCTGCCCCTCCCCCGTTCATGCTCTGTCTCTCTCTGTCTCAAAAAAAAAAAAAAAAGTTAAAAAAAAATTTTTTTAAAAATAAAAATGGACGCTGGAATTGACCACAGACTTTATATCCTCGCTCTATCATCTGCTAGCTGTGTTATCTGGAAACAAAAAACCCTGAGGTTCTGGGCTTTATACATGTAACACAGGCCCCAAATACCTATAATATGGAGCTGGTTAGGGCTTTAATATGATAATGCATAGTAGGTACTTTATGTCAGCAGGTGTTTCATAAATGGAAGATCTCTTATTAAAACTTAGTCACTTGTATGGGACCCGAAGAAAGGGACTTCACTACCAAACTCACCACTATGTCCTTCGAAACCATTTGGGGGTTAGCTCAGCGTCAAGTGCTAAAGCCGTTGTAAGTCCCGTTTGTGTCACATGGCAGATAAGACGGAACACTCACGTGAAGGAAGGATTGACAATAATACAATGAATGGTTGGCCAGCTGTCTCCGCATGCTTTTTCATCTGGCCTCTTAATTTTCTGCGCTCTTGGACACGCTCCTTAAAGATTCTTGTGTGTGTGTGTGTGTGTGTGTGTGTGTGTGTGTGTGTGTTTTATTATTTGTAATTGTTTTTTAAACAAGCAAAGGGGAAAATATAAGAGAGAAGCACACACAAAGCAAAACAAAACATAACAGGTCACAGAGTACTGTTATGCTCGTACTCCATGGAACTCTCTAAGTCAGGGAAGAGCCAAGCCAATAAGTGAAAAACTACTTTCTCTGACTTGTTTTCTTTTCTTTTCATCTCTGATCAGATACTGGCTATTTAGCAAACAGTCATTCTTGTAGTGACATGCATGACAGAAACAAAATGAACTTGTCCAATGACGATGGATGGTGAAGGATTGTGATTCGCGGGTCTGCAGTCAGTGATGTCTATGGAGTTATTTTCTCACTACTCAGGTGCGAAGGTGTTCAGGCCACTGGAGCAGTGGGAAGTAAGAGCTTTTCTTTTTTTTTTTTTTTAATTTTTTTTGTTAACGTTTATTTATTTTTTTGGGACAGAGAGAGACAGAGCATGAACGGGCGAGGGGCAGAGAGAGGGAGACACAGAATCGGAAACAGGCTCCAGGCTCTGAGCCATCAGCCCAGAGCCCGACGCGGGGCTCGAACTCACGGACCGCGAGATCGTGACCTGGCTGAAGTCGGACGCTTAACCGACTGCGCCACCCAGGCGCCCCAGTAAGAGCTTTTCTTAGCCTGAATCAGGCCTGTTCTTTATTGTCTGGCTTTGCCCACAAGAGAATTAGCTTGATAGCATGTTTCTTTGCAATCATATATTCACTTTTCTGTCACTCTCATTAGACGGTAAGCTAATGAAAACCAAGCCCTTATTTATTTTTTAGATATACACTTATTTACTTACTTATTTTAAGTTTTATTCATTTATTTTGAGGGAGGAGAGAGAACATGAGCAGGGAAGGGGTTCAGAGAAAGGGAGAGAAAGGATCCTAAGCAGGCTCCGTGCTGTCAGTGTGGAGACCGATGTGGGGCTCAAACCCACGAACCGCAAGATCATGACCTGAGCCGAAATCAAGAGTCCAATGCTTAACTGGCTGAGCCACCCAGGCGCCCCCATGCTTCTTTATTTATTACATTCTCATGGTTGCTTCAGTCCCTGGCTCAGGATATTTAGGAAGGAATGGTTAAAAGGAAGGAAGGAAGAATTGAAGAGAGTTTTATGAGGTTTTCACTAATTTTTAAGGAGACTCAACTGCCATTCATATGAAACAGTTGGACTTTGTATAAACTTTGGAATAGGTTTGAATACTTTCTCTATTTGGTGTAATAAATGTTACTTAATGTATATGAAATAATATTGTACAAAAAGTGACCATACCATGGTTCCAAATATCCTTTACAAATTCATTATGACACAATAGTATGTGTGTGTGTGTATATATATATATATATATTTTATATATATATATACACGTGTATATATATTATATATACACGTGTATATATTATATATATATATATATATATATATATATATATAATCATTCTGTACATAACCCAGGTCAAATGGTTGTTTTGAGGACATGTTTGATACATAAAACACAGTTAAAGACTTCTAGAAACTTTTATTTGTTGCAGAATACCTACTTGAGGAAAGTTAACTATAGCATAGTTCTGCTCTGTTTTATTTTGTTCCAAGTAACTCGGTAGTTAGCAAACAAATATTGAGCTGGGAGAGGTACAAGAAACTAGAAAGCACAAAAGGGAGACACAAAGTAATAAAAAGAAAGAAATTTGATTATAAGGAGCTTTATAGACTATCAGTAAATAATGCTCAATGAAATAACAAGCAATTTTTGTTACTAAAAACAGAGCAATGATGTTTTGGATTCTTATCTCTCAGTTATCAATAAGTTTCTTTTGACCATGCATACATGATGATGTGGAACATGTGTGCATTGTATGTGCGTGCATGTGAGCATGTGATAGAAGCTATACAACCCAATTGATAAGCTTTAAAATTTACTGGGTTTTGGTATGGTCAAATCGCAAGTGACAGGAACCACTCTAAGCTGTGAATGATAATCTCTTAATGTGAGGATATTATACAATAGCAAGAAATATGATGCATTAAATGATGGAATGAGTATCCTCTTAAGAGCATTGCAAATGCTGCCAGCCTCTGTGGCAGAATCCATTGGATGGCTTTTGCATTTTGCTGAGTTTGCAGGCTGCCTGAGGCCCTGTGGTTATGCTGTTACTCAGCGGGCAATGACACGCCGGGTTGCCAGAGAGGTGAACACAGGGAATCACATCAAAACATTGAGACCACAAATTCAGTGCCTCGTCTACACGTTGTGAAAACGGAAAAGAATAAATATCTTCACCTGCTGCTGCTTGCTATTTTTCTAAGGGTATTTTTGGATGATTTTTATCCTCTTTTTTTCTGGGAAGGAAAAGAATTCGCCTCTCCCTTCTCCCTAGAGTAAGCCAGTGGAAAGAGCTGATATTCTGTTGCTATTAAGCAGTTCCCACCATGGCTAGTGGAAAGACATTTCCACTTAGTAAACATTAAAACAGGAAGTGTTATGTAACTAAAATACATGCAGTAGAGTTGAAATGCTTTGTTAATACTGAATCTAGACAGGAATATGCAATCTGAAAGTAAGAGAACATTAATACCTCTTCGGTGAGTTGTACATAGGAAAATGCTAATAGTACAGAAAGAACTTCTACAACTTTCTGAAAGAAAATGGGAAAATACCGCCTTGTTCAATTTGGAATATGATAAGACACAAACCCTTTTAACACAGACATTGGCAACTCCTTCTTTGTTTCCTTTTTTCCCTTCCTTGCTTCAGGCAATGCACCATCACAAATGTATCTAACATCTATTCTGCCTCAGTCATTTTGTTAGGTCATTAGGACACAAATATTAATAAATCAATAATCCTTACACTTGAGGGTCTCAGAGTCAATGTGCTAGATATCAGGAAATCACTATGTTTCCTTAGTCTCCAGTGTTCTTAGCTTCATTACTGAAGTGATGAAGAACAAGGTTTTTTGTATGATTTTTTTTTTTTTTTACTACTTGTTCATACAATCAGCCTTGGGTTTGGGGAAGGATCCAAAAACCTTAGTTACATTAGCTGAGCTGCACATTAAGAGTATGCTTATCTAAGAAATGTACTACTAGGAGGTGTGTTTTTGTCCAGATGAGGGCATTAGATGTCCTCAAGGCTGGCTCATCTCTTTTGGCCATCAATCCATATCCAACATAGGCAGAGTGACTACAGCCCTTCTAGAGAGACAGCTGTGACATCCACCCGCAGGGGCACTTGGGTATCCCTCCAAGAGGCAGCAAATCTTCGGGAACCTGCCACTTCCCAGCTGTTTCGCTCCTATCAGTCTCATTTTGCTGTGTATAAATTGTTATGCCAATAATCTTAATATCGCCTTGCAGATTTATTTTGAGGCTGACGTGTGTTAAATAGGGTCCACCAGATAAGAGAATATTCACCTGAATATATTTCAAGAAAGTTTTATTCTCCTCTGTTGGATTGTATTTTTTTTTTTCGTTATGACATAATCCGTTAACGAATCCAAAGAGTAAATGCCAACTTAACTATTAAAAAAAAAAAAGCTTCACTAATGACTCTAGCTGTGTCGCATGGATGAAGACACTCCAGAGAGTTATAAAATGCCATCAACAAACACTCACAACAATATCAACATCCTAGTAGAATTGGCTGAATTTCATGAAGAATATCTCAATATATTTCTTAGAGGAAACTCTAAGATTCAAATTAAGAGACTGTAACATAAAGAGAATGCTTACAAGTGATGTTCATACATGAACTCTAGCTTCCGTTTACCTGGTTTGGATATTTGGTTGGAGGAGGAAAAAGAGGCTGAGGGGACGAAGAGAAAGAGAAGAAAATGAAGCATATGTAATATTGACATTATTTTACTTAAAGATTATATCTTTCCTCATTTACCTGGTCAGTTATTTGAAGTCTTTTTTTTTCTCCAAATTACTCTTCTCAATCTAAGTATAAATATTTTAAATAAATATTTAAACAACTAAGAATAGAAATAACTCAATAAGCACAAGTGACTTGGTTTAATCTGAAGATAAAAGTAGACACTATAAGCATATAGGATATTTTTTTGAAATATTTATGTAGGAAGAAGGTAGGTTAATAGTAAAATTGTAGGATAATAAATCTATATATAATTTGTAAAAAGTTCACTTGTAATAAATGACCCCACAGGCTTGCAGTGAAATAAATCTAATTATTTATTGAAATGATATAAAAATAATGAAGAAAGTCATAATTCAGAAAGAAGATAAGGCAATCGTGGAAAGGAGGCAGCATGAGACTAGAGCAAATAAATCATGTTATATCAACTTCATAATACTACCCAAATTAATAAGTTAATAAATACAAAAAGAACAGTGTTAATATTGCATGTGGTTTTTACATTTAAGAAAGCACTTTGTATTTTAAGAAAACATTTGAGATTGTTCAAGTGCAGTATAATTTAACATATTATTTGGAACAAGCTACTTGTTTCTATCTTATTGCTGACTAGTTTGTGTGTCACGTATAGATGAAAGAACAAATATAATATGTTGATGAAAATAGTCACATTCTAATGCATTCACATGTCAACATGGAACCAGAAACATGATTTAATCAATGAGCTTTCTGCACCTAACTGGGCTAAGTGGTCTATAGTGATTGCATATTAGATAAACAGTCTTACCTGAGGTGGAGTTTGAATCCACTAAGAGCATGAAGAGGCTGTCAACTCAATTCACCAATCATCCAATGCTTTCTACTTGTGCTCTGGATTCTTCCTTCTTAAAATCCCTTTTGTTTCTCTTTTACAGTAAGTCACAGTATCACTGTTCTGCATTCTGAATAAGATGATCTTTTAATATATTTTATGTAAACTTTATTGTAATGTAATTCAGACACCATAAAATCTACCCATTAAAGTGTATACATTAGTGATTTTTTTTTTTTTTTATGTTCATGGATTTCTACAACCATCACCATTAGCTAATCGTGAAGCATTCTCACTACCTTAAAGGAAACCCTGTATTCATTATCAGTCATTCCCCATTACTGTCTGCCTTGAGTCTCCAGCAAACACTCTTCTCTTTCTTTATGGATTTGCCTATTATGGATAATCTGTACGTAGGGAATCATACCATCGTGGCCTTTCTGAATGGCTTCTTTTACTTAGCATAATGTTTTCAAAGTTCATCTGTATTGTCACACATATCCTTTATTTCTACTCATTGATGAATAATATTCCACTGAATGGATATGTTATACTTGACTTACCCATTTGCCAAGCTGATGTTCTTTGGGGTGTTTCTCCTTTTGGGTAGTAAGAATAATTCTACTATAAACATTGGTGTTTACGTTTTTATTAGTTACATTTTGGGGAGGGTGGCATTTATTTTCATTCTCTTTGGTATGTACTTAGGGGTATAATTTTGGGATCATATGGTAAACTCAGGTTTAGCAGTTTTAGGACCATCAAACTGTTTTCCATAGTTGCTGCAACATTTTACAATCTCACCTGCAACACTGTCTGAGTGTTAATTATTCCACATCTTCCTCTCCACTTGTTATTGTCTAGTCATACCGTGGGTGTGATGTGGTATCTCATGTGGTTTGGGTTTGCATTTCCCTAATGACTACTGCCTTTCAGTATTTTTTCACGCGTTTATTGACCATTTGATTATCTTCTTTGGAGAAATATCTATTCAAATTCATTGTCTCTTTTTGAATCAGATAGTCTTCTCCTTGTTGAGTCATAAGTCTTTTTTATATATTCTGGAATTTGTTTCCTGGTAATATCTATGATTTGAAAAAATTCTCTTTGTTTTTTTTATGGATTGTCATTTCATTTTCTTGATGTCGTCTTTAGAAGCACAAAAATTTAAAATTTTTACAGACTAGTTCATCTCCTTTTTTGTTGTTTTCACTTTGGTTTCATAGAAAGCATTGGCTGAGACAATATCACAAAGGTTTATTTTTTATTTTAAGAGTTTTAGAGTTTTAGTTTTTATGTTTAGACTTATGACCCACTTTGAGTTAGTTTTCATATATGGTTTTAAGTAGGGAGCCCAACTTCATTCTATTACATTCTATTATAGTTGCTCTAGCAACATTTGTTGAAAAGTCTATTCTTTCCCTTATTGAATTATCTCAGCACCTTTGTCAAAAATCAATTAAGCACAAATGCAGGGTTTGTATATGCATTGTCAATTATAATCCAATGATCTTTTTGCTTATTTTTATGCCAGTACCACACTGTATTGATTACTGTAGAATTGTAACAGGTTTTGAAATCGGGAAGTTTGAATCATACAACTTTGTTCTCTTTCTTCCAAGCTCATTTTGGCTATTCTGAACCCATCATTTTTGTTTGAATTTTAGGATCAGTTAGTAAGTTTCTGAAAAAAAGAAAAAAAAAGCAACTGGGATTTTGATACGGTCGTATTGTATCTGTTGACTAATTTTGGGAGAGTTGCCATCTAAGATATTAAATCTTCCAATCTATGAACATCAGTTCCCTTCACTAATTTCTTTCAGCAATGTTCTATGCTTTTCACTATACAAGTTCTATACTTTTGCTGTTAAATGTATTCTTAAATATTTCAATATTTTGATGTTATTATAAATGGAATTGTTTCCTTGATTACATTAATCTGAGCCCTGTCTTCAGTCCTAAAAAATTGATGAAGTAATTATAAAAATATAATTCACAATATTCCTTGATTTAAGTATAATAACTAACACTTAAGTATTATTTATTACACAGCTGCCATTATCCTAAGTATGTTACATATATTCATTAATGTAGTCTTTATGCCACACTATGAGATACCATCTTACAAATGAGACAGAAGGAAGTTAGGTGATCCTTTCTGATTAAAACGACAAAATAACACCTGCATATTCCCTTATATCTTTTAGATCACTTACAGTTTCACTGAATTTTTCTTCTGCTCCCTACTTTCTCTATTGTCTTTCGCATAATATCACTTCTTCATGTTAGTTTATTGTGGATTTTGTCATTCCTGCCTTATGAAGCTTGACTGTTGACTGGAACTCTCTGTCCATGTGTAGGACTTATTAAATGGGCCTCAGTGTAAGGACACCCTTGCTTTTCATAGGGAAACCACATTACCCCACACACAGATGCCTGTGGTTTTTATTTGTTGGCTCTTCAGCCTTTCCGAGAATGGACCTGCTAATGTCCTGTTGAAAGGTGCGTGTGCTGAATATAGGAATTGTGGGAACAGACTAGAAGAAAGGGATCTGAGCTGCCACTAGGTCCTGGTTGTTAGATTTTCAGTGAATCCTCATTTTTTGTGTGAAAACTCACCTTCACTTCCTCTTATACTCGTGTCCCTGACTTAAAGGCTCTGGTGTTTTTGTGTGTTTGTTTTCAGTGAATAAATGTATAAGGGGGGATGGCTGGCTGGAAGGGAAGAAAGACAAAATGAGAATTACCTTGTAAAGCGTCTATTTCTAATAGATTTTGTATTGTCTTCTGTTGTCCTGATGTGTCTTCCTCATCTTCTAAAGTACTTGTATTTTCTAATTCCAAGCCTTCCTGATCGAACGACAGAAGTCAATAGATTATGACATGGAGCCACTCCATTCAGGAGCTTATGTTTCAGCCCTTTCAGGTGTATTGTCAGTTATCATAACTTCTGAACATAAATTCATATTTTTCATTTACCATGTTTCCCCTTCCATTTTTAACATCCTAGTGGGTTTATCTATTTTACTCTTGTTTGTTCTCAGTTTAGTAGTGTTAGAAGAGATCTTAGACATCAAGCACATAATCCATCCACCACAATCAACTACAAGTATCTGAGACACTTCTCTGTCTCTTGTAACTATGACAATGTTTGACACACAATATGGAATTAATAAATTATTGGTGAAGCCAATTGAATTGAATGGTACATAGTTTGAAAAAATGGTTTATAACCACTGTAACTAAATATCATATTTCAGTAAAATTACAATGGAATGACGTGGAAAAAAAAACACATTTTTTGTTGTTGAATTGTATACATTAACTGCTATATAGTCAAACTATATGGAGTAAGAAAGCTCCTGGAAATAAAGACGCTTGGTCAATAAAATCTAGAACCCCCTGCCAGATGGCTGGGTATTCGCTGACTATTCATGCTGATTTCATTGTGGTAAGTTTGTTGCTTGAAAGCCACAGCCCAGTTATCCAATGGATTCAGTGTTCAGTTGAGACACTGAGACTCAATTCTAAATAATGTTGTGTAGAATGAATCAATATGTGGTACAAATCTTGCCCCTCCTTCAAAAATCCACCCTTCCTTTTGAATGGATATCAATATCCAAAAAAAAACCAACAACAACAACAACAACAAACCTGTGTTAAAAATTATGGCGTCTATGTCAGACTTGGTCCCTGATGACATCACAAAAGAGAGATCCCTCATCTCTGACTTTTGCATCAATTAAACAAAATAGGAATAAGAAGGTATCCTATGTTATTGTATAACACTAGGACTTGAAAGTTTGTTATTAGCATTATCGTAATAATGAAAATAATGAATATAATGCCACCAATATGTTATTAATAGGAAATAAATGTGAAATTGGTTTGAAGATAGGTTAGTATATAGTGTAATCTCTGGACAGTTCACAAAGCCCATGTGCCTTCCTCAGTAATTACTTCTACTAAGAAATCCTGAAAGCAAAGCATTTTGATTAAATATTTAAAAATACATATTTCTGTTTATTCTGCTGTGTGTATGCGTGTGTGTGTGTTGTTTTCATCATTTTTCTTTTTCTGCTTAAAAAGACAAGGACATTAGTCAGTGACTAAGTCTTTCCTTGAGATGAAGGTCACACACTACTGGCCCAAATCCAGATATAGACTCTAATTATCATTTAATTGACTAGAATTGAAAAGCATTACAAAACTTCACATCAAAATCTGGAATTTTCCGTCTCTGTTGACAATAAGATCTGGCAAGGGTGCTTCATTTCAACATGGCCACAATCAGCTGGAGCTGACTGGCTCTTTTTCTTTGATAAGGTGTCTGTTTTCATTTCTCCTTAGGTGCAGCCATTCTCTCAAAGTATACACGCATCCTTACACGTCATTCATGTTACCTGTCTTGTCCCAATAGGAATTTGGATCACAACCATTTTTGCAATGATTAAAAAAAAAAAAAACAAAAAACAAACCCCTAGACCATTTAGTCATGAAACAAAATATATTTAGCTTGTTTTCTGGCACTTGAATTTTATAATTGTTACACAGATTTATTATCATCACATAGAGCTTGCATCACTCAGCTTAGCTGAGTGTCAGAAAGGTGGATCGCTATTATGATCTTACTTCTGCATATTAGTTCATATTTTTTAAAAAACTTGTTAGTTACATTTTGTCTCATCTACTTACTTGCTAGCGGGAAACATGAAGCAGTGGTTGTGTTTAATCTTGAAATGGAGAGTAAATTTAAAAAATATAAACTATTAACCATATGTGAGCCTACATAAGCCTCATAGGAAGAATATGTATATTACACATCAGACTTCCAAAGGTATTTAGAAGAAGTTGTCATCAACTCACACATGTGCTCAAATTTCCAAATATTCTCAATACCATTTTCAGATGTGAACTTGGGGAAATCAGTGTTCTTTTAATTTTGTGCAGTGTTTAAAACAGAAATGAATTTTATTTATTTTATTTTTTTCTGTTTGGCTGCCCAGGGTGTGGGGAATTCGTAATTGTACTAGTTAGAATGTGTTTAGTTTCAAGCAAGAGAAAACTCGAGTTCAAAGACCTAAACAAATAGGGGTTTATTTTTCTTATATTACAAGAAGTCTGCATCTTGTTTTTGCTGGCATTGATTCAGTGGTCCTATATTATCAGTGTTTGCATCTGTAATTTTCCTATCCTTGCTACAGTCAAAGCTGATTGCTATGACTCCAGGCCTCATGCCCACTATCGAAGCAGGGCAAGGGGATGAGAGAGAGAGATGACATCAGTTGAAATTATCTTTATTACCAAGAAAAGCAAAAACATCTCCAGAAATCCATCTACATAATTCAACATATGTCTCATTGGTTAGAAAGATTTCAGATGGCCACTTCTAACTCAAAAAGAAGCCTAGACTAAAAATATTTAGAAGAGATGGTCAAGGCAAAAGAGACAGAAATGAGTTTTCAGTTAGCCAACGATTTGTATGTGCCCATAAACCATATGGGTTATGATAGGAAAGTGTGTGCTATTTCCTACTATAGTAGAATTAAAAAGCACCAGATACTGACTAACCCAGTCACTCTTGCTAAGCAGTTGCTCCCCTGCCGGTTTCTGACTGGATGTTTGCTACGGAGTAGAGGTAGTCAAGCAGGAACACTGAATTCTAAGACCAATAATGTCAATAATGCGGTAGCAATTTCTAGAGGCCATAAAGCAATAAAATCAGTGCAAACAATGGCAGCCAGTAATTAGTACCAATACCAGACTGATTTGGGCCATGGTGTTTCTGTGGTTCTGATACCCAGCTTACCTTATTCCTGTCTGTTCCCATATCTGATTCTGTAGACTTCTTGGATATTACTTCTGTGCTGAATCCCTTATTTGTTTCATGCATCCAAGAAGGTAACATAGAAATTGGAACAGATAGTTGTTATAAGCCAAAGACATTCGCAGAAATAAGGAGAATCTGGGATTTGTTACTTGAAATTAGTTCTGACTAAAGGCAATTTTTAAACATCTAATAAGCATTAAGGGATGGGTGTCTGGCAACCCATGAAATACAATAGGAAATGAAAAACAATTATGTTATTATCAATGGTCACCTGGAAGAATTGCCAATTGAAGACAATGTTTAAAAAGTCATTGGGCATCAGAAATAAAATTCAAGACTGTAGAGTGGAGTGATTTACTCCAATGGGACCTTAAAACAAATAAATAGATGGATAAGTTCAAATTCTTATGTTGTTGTTGTTGTTGTTGTTGTTGTTGTTTTCAAATGCAGTTAGAAGACCAGAAAATCCCTGTGCTTCTGTGAAACAATTTTTGTCATAGAGCCACGAGACCAAGAGCAAAAACCCAGACACAAAGTTTGGTTCTGTGGATTGTCAAATTATATTAATTGAATTCACAATGTCTCAAGAAATTTAGGGCACTGATAAGGAAAGAATGGCCAATAATCTTTAGAAAAGGGGCATATGTGAGGAATCAGAGGATCATGAGTACCAAAACTCAATCCGCTCTCAGACTTCCTTAGCAATAGGAGTGACCACTTTTTTCAAGTCACTGAAGCTGTTCCCTGCTTTGGTGAAAGACCTTGAAAGGTTTGAGATGCAGAGGTTTAGTGATTCCTGGGCTGGAAAGGATTGTCAAGGACTTACAAGGAAGCTGCATGGACAGTTGATCCTATGAGATTTAGAAAAGAATTACGTACATGGAACTCTCAGAATTGACTCAGAGGGTAGGAAAATTTGTGTCCTACAAGTTTTTTTCTTTGCAAAGATGTTCCCACTTTCATGAGGTTCTTAATAACCAAGGGAGACAAAATAACTTTTATAACAATATGAGGTAGTATTTTTTCCATTCACTCTAGAAATTCCTAAATTATATCATGAACAAATAAGCAAATTAACCACGGTAGTAAAAGTGTATAAAGTATATTGCAAAAGTTCACCTATCTAATGCTATTGATGACTGTTGTACTTTCCGAGATGAATACCCAAAGACCCAATATGGCAATGTCCACCAAAGAGACAAGATAACCACCTGCTGCATTTGGCCTCCTTCTACCAAGGTTGAGGTAACAATTTGCCCTTACTAGAAGAGTCATATTCTGGATTTGGTTTTGCTTTTTCCAGCTTAGAGGCAAAGATACTTTAAGACAGTAGTAACATCCCACATATATTAGTATGCTTGGGGTATCATAGCAATATGCCATGGAAGGGGTGGCTTACACAACAGAAATTTGTTCTCTCACAGTTTTGAAGCCTGGGAAGTCTGAGAATAAGGTTCAGCAGGCTTCAGTTTCTGGTAAGAATGGTCCTGCCAACTTGAAGACAGCTGCCTTTTTGCTATGTCTCCACATGACTGAGAGAGAAAACTCTGGCTTCTCTTCTTTTTATAGTGACACTAACCCTGTCAGATTAAGACCACAGCCTTACCATCTCATTTAGCTTTAAAGACCCTGTCTCTAAATACAGTCGTATTAGGGGTTCATGCTTCAATATATACATTTTGAGGGCACAAAATTCAGTCTATGGCATCACATACCACTGTTGTTGACCTAGGAATTCTCTTTACCGATAAACAAAAAAAAATGCATAAACATATAAGCAAGAGAATGAATATATAGAGGCAATGCATTGATACACATTACGGTTGTACGCCCTTTCATGTACCCATAACTCAGAAACAGCTGACCATACAGAATGACAGGATGTCTTCTAATGTCTTTGTTATGGCACGATTGTCCGAAGCCACTTTATGTTGTGTTTGGAACCACAGCTGATTGCTGATGTTGTTTTTCTTGTAGCCAGTATTCATAGACATGGGAACTAAGGGGGGAAAGTAGGAGTGTCAACTTTTTCTATTATGTATATTAATCTACTCACAAATCTTTTCCTCACGACTCTGAATTTTTGTAGTTCAGAGGTTTTATTACACAAGGGAGAAAAACATCCCTCAGTGGACTTAGCAGGATCCAGTTCTATTAAACTCAAAGCTAAATTACCACTGGTCATTTGGGGCCTTTCCTGCCAACAGATGAGGACAAAAAGGCTTTAATAGCCTGATATGATTGATCCTGGCTATCAAAGTAAGGTAGGATTGCTGCTATACAGTGGAGACAGGAAGGAACATACATGCAACTAAGGGCTTACTGTATAATATTTAAGAGCTATCTTGTTCGGTGCTAAAAGCTGATGAAATTCTATAGCAACTATAGATGGGGCCAACAAGAAATCTAAAACAAAGGTTTGGATCACCTCTATAAAAAAATAACAACAGGCTGAGGTCCTGATTGAAAGAAATGAAAATAAATATGAACTTCTTAGTTGAGGAGGTAAGTTGTAAATTTTAAATATCGGCTAGGAACCACTCTGGGAATGAGAGACATAATGCAGATCTTTCTGTGTGTGTGTGTGTGTGTGTGTGTGTGTGTGTGTGTGTTTGATTTAAATCATTTATAACACCACTTCATTCCAAAATGCAGCGTTTATTAAAAAAGCATGATACTCTTGGGGTGCCTGGGTGGCTCAACCGGTTAAGTGTTCACCTTCAGCTCAGGTCATGATCTCATGGTTCGTGAGTTCAAAGCCCACCTCGGAGTCTATGCTGACAGCTCAAAGCCTGGAGCCTGCTTTGGATTCTAGATCTCCCTCTTTCTCTGCTTCTGCCCTGCTCACACTCTGTCTTTCTCAAAAATAAATAAACTTTAAAAAAAAAAGCACGATGTTATTGAAAAGCTGTAGGCGGGGCATATACCCTGAGTTCTTGTTTCAAGTGGGTCAAAACTGAGGCCTCAGCATTTTCATACCTAATTCCATAGCCGACAACAGTAACATATGAGTTGAGAAAAGATTCAGAGGAATTTACGAGGTTTTTCAGAAACAAACCATTTTTCTAGAGAAATGAACCCAGTTTGTTGGCTTCTGGAGGATTAAACTCTAACCAATTAGAATAACTGATCATAGATAATTAAAAGCCTCTAATACTGATGTGTTAATATCTTATAAGTTTCTGATGTATGGATTACTTTGTTGGCTGTTCCAACAAGATGTACATGCATATGAACTTACTTGTTCTGCTAATGATGAAACAAGCCTAGGGAGATTGCAACCATAATCTCAAAGCTATTAAATGGAGAAGCTTGAATTAGAATATGTGGTTCAGAATCCAGATCAATTTTTTTTTTACCATGTGACACTGATAGAGTTTATAGACATACTAAAAAACAATACAATTGACCCTTATAAATAAACTCATGCAACTTTGATAGCTTTGTTGCATGAATATTTTCCAAAGTTATCTTTGAAGCTAAGCATTAGGATAGTCATGATTTATGAAACAGCAATGATTAAACATAATTTTTGGGCACATGTTTTATGTTCCCTCTCTCTTCCTGGATTATATGATGATGAAAACCCAAAAAGGGTTTACATTTGGGGCACAAGGAAAGAAGGCGTTTTAACTTTACTTCTTCATAATGACACTACAATTTTTTAAAAATGTTTTCCTAATTCAAAATAATTCATGTCATTCTGTTTTAGAAGTTATTTAAAAACACATTTAGCAATTCATGTTGTGGGGAGACAATCCTTGGAATTGTCACTTGCATATATCATTGATCCACCATGATATTTTCCTAAAAAATAACTTTGTATGGTTATTAGGTAGCTATTTGCATTTATACTTGTGGATACAGAAAGCTTCTGCTGATCTCTCCCCCACTTGTTTTCTTTTTGTATAAAAATTCATGAAATGAAAGAAACCATGTCCTTACCTCCAATTTTTTTGGAGCAGACATTGTACTAAGCTCTGAGATCAGACAAGAGTATCTAGGTAAATTGTGAAACTTAAAGAAATATCTATTTGCCCTATAGAATCTTATAATACTTAAAAATTACTAAACTAGCAACATATTAATAAAGAATAAGCAAAGTAAAAATTCATAAGCAACAACGCCTCATCCTTCTTTGTAGGAACAGTTCATTTTCTATTTCAATTGACACAAATATAAAATGCTTTTCTTTAACTGAGTATCCACATTGATTTTGCTTTATGATCCGTTCATCTTCTTCATGACTTCATTCCCTTTACTAAGACCACACATAAGTCAAAATCCATCCATTCTCTAAGGTAGTCTCAATTTTCATAGATCAACACAGTTTTTGAGCCGAATACCAACATTAATTTTCTTCTTTGTCTCTTTTGACAAGTAATTGTATCAACTCTATATAAAACAAAAACAAAAACAAAAAACAACCCTCATTAATCCACATTGTTCTTTACAAAACCAGAGGCTTAAGATTTTATGTTAGATGTTGACTGACCGTGCATCTCAAATCCCTTTTTATTATATTGAAAAGGTTCAGAGGATGTTACTCATAAATGAACTGCACACCTTGGAAAACAATGTGGTTAAAAAAGATAGAGAGATGCCTGGGTGAGACCTGAATGAACTAGACATTTTCAGAGTGCTGAACGTTTACATTTTCAGCACATCTAATTAACCTTGTGGGTATTACATTCCAGTCGATGCAGAGAAACTCATACACATGCATGAAAAAAATCACTGCCACAATGAAATGGTGTTTCACACTTATACCCCTACAGGCAGTTTTCTTTATTTCAGAATTAAATGCGTCAAAGCTGCATATTGGAGTCCACTTGAAACTTTTCCAATACCTGTTTCTCTTCCTTCATGCCTTTTCACTCTTAGCTCCTAGTGAGAATGGAAAGTGGAGACTGTGAAGAACCATGGAAGAAAAACCCTGAGCATATTCTCAACCACAAACATAAAGAAAACAGTATTCGAACTTCATGGGACTTTGCTTTAATCAAATTCAATCCCTGAAAAATTTATTCCTCCACTTCCAATCTAGGAAGAAACACCGACCTGTTCACTTTAATGAGTAGAATTAGTGAAAACTTTACTCAACACATTATTTTCAACACAGAGTAGAAATAACATCACCACATGCTTATAGGAAGCCCTGTTCATAATCTGGTACTTCCTAAATCTACTCTTGAAAGCATAAATGACCATTTGCAAAATTTCTCTCATGGGCGCTGTATACCTTTTAAAGTCCAATTGGGAGTTCAAAATCAGACAATAATATGATACTCATGGTTTCTTATATTGTGAATTCCTGATCACAGAGAAGGAATATATTCTAAAACTATATTTAAAACTATTAGTTTGGCATGAAAATAACTCAGAATAAATCCATTTCAAGTTTAAGTTTCTTCAAGCAAAAACAATAGATCAAGAAATCACTTTGATGCTTTTGACACTTTTGAATTCACTAATAAGAACAGCTGCATGATGAATTCATTTGGCTGTGTAAAAATTTGTCACTCAGATGGGCAAAAACTTGGTCACAAAATGCATCATTTGTGGGGATAAACAGCCTCCGTCCACACTGACCAAATAGACTATGAAGCAATTTGTCCGTGAAGAAAATACAGAATTTGCACCATACATGCCAGCAGAGGAGATGACTTCTTCAAGACGGATTTATTGGTCCTAATGTTGGTTCATTTATCAAGATTTTGGTGTTGCTATCTTATCTTACTTTCGTTCTCTTGGTTTCGTTTTTATTTAACCATCAGTAGGGACTATTACCCACTTAGATTACTTACATTTTAGTCCAGAAGCTCACATAACTTTGTCCTCTTGCTTTCTTCAATTGTCCCGTAACGATATTCAGGATTTATTTATGATATTAACATTTCTCAGAAACAGTGAATCACACAACTACTTTCAAACAAAAAAAAACATAAAAATAGAGGGGAAAAAAAAGAAAGAAGACACTATGTAAAACTGAACCAAGAATTTCCCCAATCATAATGTGGAAAAATGCTTTGTCTCTCTAAATTTTAGACAAAAAGAAATTTCTAAGAGGGAAACTATGTCTGCTTAATCTCTTTGGCAACTGTTTTCCTTTTCTCCTTTCCTTGCTGTTTTTCTAAGACAGATCTAGTGTGCACATCAGAGAAGTAAACAGTATATTCTGCAGATACCATATTACACACACAGCAATTTGTATGATAATTTTTTTCCTTGATTGCAATTTACTTTTTAAATATGCAAATTGTATAATTACTGCCAAAAAATGTCTTCCATGTGTAACAACAAAAAAAAAAGATGCATAAAAATGCTATAAATTTTGCAGAATAATGGGTTTACAGATGAAAAAGGAGTGAACTATATTAGATAACTCCATTATGGAAGAAAAACACAAGAGGTTGAAAATCCTTGGAGTCAGAAATGTTTAGGTTGTTGTTGATAACTGTCCAGAGCAGCACCCCACTCTTCCAAAAACTTCATAAGGTAAACTGCTTTTTTCTCCTCTGATAGATTGTCCAAACATGATCAGCTAGATCAAAAGTAATGTCATAAAATCTAAAACTAAATATTTAAACCTTTAGCTAATAGAAATATGGGAATACAGCAACATAAAAATTAGATCTATGCTCATAATCGATTGTACAAATGATTGAAAATAGGGACTTCAGTAAACATCTACCCACACTTACTCTATAAATTCTCTATATATCTTTTTTCTTGATAATTTTTGTATGACCAGATAGAAGAACACTGCATTTCTCTAAAGCGGATCGTCATCATAAGCACCGAAGTTAGTAATATAAGAGCTAAACCTTGCTGAGCCCCCATTATTTGCTGAGCTCTGTGCTCAGTGAGTTATAAACATCAGATCCTTTACAGTTCCCAATCAGTAGGCATGAAGAGCATCTCAATATACAGATGAGAACTTGAGACACAAAGAGGGTGATTAAGAGGTAAGTCACAAAGCCCAAATTTAACTTTGTATATCTGGTCCTAGAGCCTGCACCCATAATGTTCTACCTAATCCTTCCCCTGGGAAATTGCCAGATCCAGTAGCCAGTTGGCTTGGCTGGGCACATGGGCAAGTTAAGTCATGCGCATGTGATAAATGGAAAGCTAATTAACTTGCTTGCCTAATTCACAAAGAAGCTATGTAACATTATATGAATGAGCTTTGAAAATTGATGTATTATGTAAATGTAAACTGCAGAAACTTTTACAAATGATTATTTATGATGCATGGGGTTTAAAAGATTAAACAGTGTGTATAATGAAAAATATCTTCAAAATCAAACACATATAATAAAATCCCGTATTTATCCTTTAATAGCTAAGAAATCACAGAAAGGATCCTTAAACCTGAGGAGACTGATATTTTTTTTCTCTGTAAAATGGGATAGTGAGTATTGCAAGATTTTTGATAGAACTGGAATAATTCATGGAAAACAATTTGACATGTAGTAGATGCTAAACAAATCATATCTATCATTTTATAAATCAGGAAAAAATATCTGAGCACCAAATCAGTACCTGAAAGCTTGTATGCATTCCCTATTTGCATATTGCTTTTCAAGGTAAAACCATCTGCTGACTGAGTGAAAGAGAATCTTAGTTTTAAAGTAAATAAACATAATTCTTTCCCCTCTTAATATCAGATATAACTGGATTAACCAATTAACCATATTAGAAAAAGCCATTCTGGCTAAGGCATATTTGCAACATGTCATCTTGAGTCAAATTTATGTTGCAGGTATAAAAAAACGTGACTTACTTGGTGCCAGTTTCATGTGAAGGACCAAGGGAATAGGAGGCACCCGTAACTGTGTTGCCAGTCCCCCTCTGCTGGACTTGCTAAAGAGTTGGGAACACATCAGTTCTGTGGCACTTTGAGGATCATCACTCCTAGCCTGTAAGTTATCAGAGTTTGAAAAAGTAGCAGGAGATTAAAAAGAAAGTTCTTTGGCAAGAGATGGGCTGTGGGGCCACCGCTCTTTTGTGGCAGAGTGGTGGGCAACATTACTCCTACTTTATGTCTAATGAGAAAGGCAAAGAAGTTGATGTATGTCCTCTACAGTTGTGGGCACAGAAAACTGCTGTTTGGTAGACCCTTAAGGAAAAGAAAATCCAGAAATTTGCCAAATGACATACACATCTGAAGTCTGACAGGTCAAAGTGTGCGTGAGTGCTCTCTGTGAACCAGATGGGGGGCATGTGTGGGCATATCTTGGATTCTGTTCAAGAAGGTCACCTTATGATTAAAGGAAAACTCATGGAATAGCTGCAGCCATCTTCTTCCTGGTTTGATAACAAAGCCAACAGATAGAGTTATCTGCAGAAGTGTAGAACCAAGAGAATGAGCAGAGAGTGATGCTACGAAGGTGCCACACTGCTTCCGATGCATGTTTAACCTCTGGTCTTCTGGTCATAGGATAGAGTTTTCCATTATTATTACCTAAGCCAATTTTGGTCAAAGATTTTGTTTCTTGTAGCCAAATCATCATAATCACTATAATATCTAATCTACAGGATTAATGTGAGAATTGGTAAAAGTTTACGACATATCATTAATAAGATACCTTTGAATATAGTTGACAGGCACTAGATAAAGAGTAACATTTTACTCAAGGTTTTTGATAAAAAGGAGGGAGAGGAGAAATGAAACACGTAAATCAATTGAAATACATCAAGGAAGACGAAATATGTATGCAGAAGTATATAATACACAAAACTGTGAGTTTTCAGAAGAGGGCGAGATTATTTCCAGCTGAGGACATTTACAGAGACATTAATTGAGAGAGTGTTGCTCTCTGGCTTCCCCCAGGCAAGTTTCTGCTCACAGACATATTTGCCCATGTCCGAATCAGGCTTCAATCAGAGAAGCAGAGCCCTATGAGCTACACAAAGGAAGGAAGTTGTTATGGAGATTAGACTTTACGTAGTCATGGGAAAGATGAATGGTGGGGAGATCTATGCAAAGCTGTTGGCTCTGCATCTGGCATTGGAACTAAAGTTGCAATAGATCAGTCAGGACAACATTTGGAGAGGAAAGCCTGACAAGAAGTGTGCTAAAATAAGGAAAACCTGGCATCCCTGTTGATGAACAGAAACACACAAGGGCAAACAAACTTGCGTCTCTTTTCCCCACCCTTGTTGATACGGGTAGTCTTCCATTGTAGCAGCACCTCTGACAACAGATCAGCACATAGACCTGGACATAGACTTAAAGAAACTCTAGAAGATCTACTATGAATTGGAGGCATCACCAGAGGTCTGGACACTGCCCCACACCAATAGCATGAGCTCGTAATCAGAGGTATCGTGCCAGACCCTCTAATTCCAAATAGAAGGCACTCTCAAAAATGCAAAACTAAGGAGATGATGTAAAGAGCATTGGTAGCTAAGGGTTGTGGGCTGGGGACAAGTCAATAGGCAGAGCTCAGAGGATTTTGAAGGTAGTGAAAATACACGGTATGACACCATTTACTTTCAGATAATAAAAATGGCTACTGCTTCACCTGCCACTTCTAAATCTCCAATTTCCTAAATTGTGTTGGGCAACCCCGACCCAAAGCCACACATTCTGACAAACATAGTCACAGCTTAGCAAAGCCAACTGTCTTTTTTTTTTATTATGATTAAAATGATTAGATAGCATTTAAACATTAAGAGATTTCACATAAATGACCAAATACTTGAGATTCCCTTAAAAGAAAATGATCTCCAGATATTGACAAATAGATTCTAAATTTATATGGAGAGGCAGCAGACTCAGAAGAGCCAATATCATGTGGAAGGAGAAGAACAAAGTTGGAAAACTGACACTACCTGACTTTACGATTCACTGTAAAATCAAGACAGTGTAGTATTGGTGAAAGAATAGACAAGCAGACCAATGAAGCAGAAAAAAGAGAACCCAAAAATAAACCCACCAAAATATAGTCAACTGACCTTTGACAACAGAGCAAAGACAGTGCAATAAAACAAAGATGGTCTTTTCAACAAAGGATGTTGGAACAACTGGATATCCCCATGCAAAAAAAGAAATGAACCTAGACACAGACTTCACACTCTTTGCAAAAATTAAGTCAAAATAGATCACAGACCTACAGGTAAAGCACAGAACTATAAAACTGCTAGACGATATGTAGAGAAAACAAAAGTGACCTTGAGTATGGTGATGACTCTTTAGATACAATGCCAAAAGCATGACACACACACACACACACACACACACACACACACACACAAATGATAAACTGGATTTCATTAAAATTAAAAATGCTGGCTCTGGAGCATCTGGCAGACTCAGTCGGTTAAGTGACCAACTTCAGCTCAGGTCACGATCTCATGGTTCATGAGTTTGAGCCCCGCGTGGGGCTCTGTGTTGACTACTCAGAGCCTAGAACCTGCTTCGGATTCTGTGTCTCCCTCTCTCTCTCTCTGATCTTCCACTGCTCTCTCTCTCTCTCTCTCTCTCTCTCTCTCAAAAATGAATAAATAAACTTAAGAAGAATAAAAATGCTGGTTCTGTGAAAGACAATGCCACAGACTGAAAGAAAATTTTTGCAAAGGACAAATCTGATAAAGGACTGTTATCCAAATTATAGAAAGAAGACTATAAACTCAACAAGATGAAACAAACAACCCAACTAAAAAATGGGGAGAAGACCTTAACAGACACCCCACCAAAGAAGTTGTACAAATGACAAATAAGCATCCGAAAAAAATGCTCTTCGTGCTACGTCACCAGAGCAGTACAAATTAAAACAGCCATGAGATAGAACTACATACCAATCAGAATGACCAAAATTTGGAACTGATAATATCAAATACTGATGAGGATGTGGAACAAGAGGAACTTTCATTCACTGCTGGTAGAAACGCAAAATTGTGTGACCAAAATGACAGTTTGGCTATTTTTTACAGAACTAAGTATACTCTGAACACATAATCCAGCAATCACACTCCTTAGTATTTACTTAAATGAGTTGAAAGCTTACGTCTGCACAAAAACCTGCTATAAAGCAGATGTTTGTAGTAGTTTTATTCATACTTGCCAAAACTTGGAAGGAACTAAGATATCCTTCAGTACGTGAATGGATAAATGAACTGTGATACATCCAAACAATGGAATATTATTCAGTGCTAGAAAGAAATGGGCTATCAAGCTATACAAAGGCATGGGGGAAACTTAAATTCATATGACTATGTTAAAGAAACAAATCTGCAAAGGCTACATACTATATATTTCCAAACATAAGGCATTCTAGAAAATGCAAAACTATGGAGATGGTATAAAGATCAGTGGTAGCTAGGGGTTGTGGGCTGGTGAGGGGTCAATAGGCAGAACTCAGAGGATTTTTAGGGTAGTTAAAATACTCTGTATGACACTATAATAATGGATACATATCATTATACATTTGTTCAAACTTACAGAATGCCCAACCCCAAGAGTGAATCAGAATATAAACGATGGACTTTGGGTGATAATAATCAATGGAGGTTCATCAATTGTACCAAATGCATGACTGGTGAAGGATGTTGATAATGGGGAGGAAGTCTATGCATGTACGAGGAGGGGATTTCTCTGCACCTTCCTCCCAGTTTTGCTGTGAACCTAAAACTGCTCTAAAAATTAAATTTTAATTAAAAAAAATCACCTGGGCTGGCATTCATACATGACAGCAGTTGACAAGAACTTAGGAATAGGAGCCTCCTTAAATGAGTCCTGTGTTTTCTTGTTTGCCATTATCTCCATCATTTCCTACCAAACTCCATCACCAAAGCCATGTTGGTTATCATTTACCATTGCTAGTGACTGGATGTTTGTGCCTCCAACCCCAGCCCGTATGTTGAAGCCCTAATCCCCAATGTGGTGGTATCTGAAAATGGAGTGTTTGGGAGGTAACAAGACTTAGATGAGATCATGAAGGTGGGGACCCCATGATGGGGTTGGTGCCCTTAGAAAAGGAAGCAGACAACAGAAGTCTTTCTCTGACATATGAGGACACAGCAAGGAGATGGCTCTTTTTTTTTTAATTTTTTTTTACATTTATTTATATTTGAGAGACAGAGAGACAGAGCACAAGTGGGAGAGGGGCAGAGAGAGAGGGAGACACAGAATCCGAAGCAGGGTCCAGGCTCTAAGCCATCAGCACAGAGCCCGACGCAGGGCTCGAACTCACGAACCATGAGATCATGACCTGAGCTGAAGTCGGACACTCAACCGACTGAGCCACCCAGGCACCCCAAGGAGATAGCTCTTTGAAGGTGGAAAGATCTCCTCAAAGCCTGACGATGCTGACACTCTGATCTTCTAGCCCTGAGAACTGTAAAAAATATGTTTCTGTTGGTTAAGCCACCCAGTCTGTGGTATTTATTATAGTAACTCAAGCTAATTAAGGTAAACTTCATGCTGTTCTTATCTTGTTTCTTTTTACGCATGAAAACTGGATTCTGAAGGGTTTTACATTTGGGACCCCATATTCTGAAGGAGGCTTTGGGTTGAGTGTCAGAAGAGTTTGTGGTTGACATGTAAGTGATAGGTATTTCCGGAAGTGGTATTGAAATGAATATTTTTAAACTCATGAACAGTTTTTGGTTTGGTGATGTTTGAAGCGTGGAGAGTTTGGTGAAATACTGTAGTTTGAAACTAGTTTGGATCCAGATGGCAAAGGGTCTGGAGTGCCGGTTTTATTTGGTAGACGTCAGGAAACAATTGAAACCTTTTTACAGAGATGAGAGAAATGCCTACAGCTATGGTATAGGAAAATCAATCTAGAAGTTGTGTAACTGAATTAGGTGGGAGCAGAGACAGATATGGGAACTATCTGTTGTGATGCAGCAAGTTTTATTTTATTATCAGTCTTTGCATGAAAGCACAATCTGGTTATTCTTGTTGCCACTGAGCCATTGTCTTTGTCCCATTTAAATACACCACAGAATTTGATGCCCTAGATTTATTTATCACTGTGGTTGATGGATAGAACTCCAAGTTTTCTTCTGTTTAAGGCAAACACATTCAAGCTGGTAATCAAGTTCATATCCAAGCTTCCCAGATGGTTTGGTTGCCAAGACTGTTCTGGAAATCTTGCAAGCACAGTTCTGTGGCATTTTAGCACTGCTGCTTTCAATCTTGGTTGGAAACCATAAAAATAAAAATTTCACTCATTATGCTGTAGAAGAGACCCTTAACAGCTTTATATTTGAAAGAAGGGGCATTATAGACAGCATCACATTCCTATGCAAAGTGAGGCACCAGATTGACAAACAGGTAAATTATGATTTAGGGGATACCAAATAAATGATGCCATTATACTATCACCAAAAAGTTATGAGGTCTCAGATACGTCCTCTAAGCGACTGATTGAGAGAGAAATTATTCAAACTAGTGAGCCTGGAAAGCCAATTTACTTCCTTCTTGAGCAAACCCATGCTTACTCCAAATTGTAAATAGAGATGGTGTCTTTCCACAGAAACTCCCAAATGACAATGAACCAAGGAGATATTACCCCACTGATTACATCTCAGAAAATAGAATCCGAGGGCTCAAAAGCAACATTGGTGAATATCTCCAAAATTTCAAATGAGTGCAAAATGACCAGCTGCTGAAAATAGAGATTAAGTAAATAAATAGAAATATTTGATGTACATTAAATATTACTAACGTCTTCTACTCTTTTGGGTAGTAGAGCTTGAGCGATGATTGAACAAAACCACCAGTCCATCTTCTTATCTGGTACAAGCATCATGTTATCCTTCTGCACACATATCTGGCTTGATTTTACTGACAGAACTTTAGGGTTATGTGCAGAGATACAGCTGGGAGGTCACTAGGTGTGATTAAAATGAGAATACCTTGGTGCTTAATAAAATAAAAGAAGTGCTCATGTAAGCTGTCTCTCTAGAAGTCCTGTACACTAAAGTTCGCTGTTGCCATCTTTGGCTCTCCCAAGCCCTTGCTCCATTTTGGGGAATAGTATCTGCTAGAATTTATTTCCCTTTGAAAGGAAAGCAGTTTCAAGGCAGGACAAAGACCTTCTCCTACAACCAATGGCCAACTTCCCTTCTTTTTCACTTTTGTGTAAGCCAACCTACTAATACAAGAGCCTCTTCTACAGCTTTCTGGTTCTAAGTCAATTTGCTTTTTTTCTATGCTCGTATCTGGTTTGAACCACAAATCTTGGCCAATCAGTGGTTTATAATCAGAAAGCAAGAGTCAGCTCAGGCTTCCACAATAAAGTATCCCAGGTTGCATGGCTTTAACAACAGAAATTTGCTTTCTCACAGTTCTGGAGGCTGGAAAGTCCAATATCAAGGTGCCAGACAATCAATTTGGTTCCTGGTGAGAACATTCTCACTGGTTTGCAGATGGCCACCTTCTCACTGTCATCATACGGCAGAGAGATAGAGACAGAGGGATGACCGATCTTCTCATAAATCTACCGATCTTACTGAATTAAGGCCATACCCTTATGACCTGCCTCCTTTAACCTTAATTACCTCCTAAAAGCTCTGTATCTAAATAAACATTGAGGGTTAGGACTTCAACATGTATGTTTTGCTGGCACACAATTCAGTACATAGCACATAGGAAATTACTTAACTTCTAAGCCTCATTGTCCTTATGTTGAACATGGGAGTAATACCTTCTTCAAGTGGCTGTTGTCCAGAACAAATGAGACATTGCATTTTAACAGTAGAACAGTTGTGAAGTAAATGTAAGCTTTCCCCTACATTAAACCACCTGGCTAGGTATCCATAGTATTCCCGGACCTGCACTTTGTCCACATCCCTTCCTCTGCCCTCCTGCTAGGTTTGCATCTTTACCCAGTGTTTCCAGGCCCATAACAGCCAGGATCGGACCTCTGAATGCCTCCTCAAGTCCCCTGCTTGTGCTTAGAAATGTCTACCTGTTTACTGTTTTTTATATATACCCTCAAAAATCCCAGCAGGGATGAAATAGGTAGAAATAGATATGAGCTATTTAGATGTTGACAAATGGATGAAATCCTTGATTTCACTTATGCAGAGTTTGTACATTTCCACGCCTATCCAGCGGCTTCTTCAAACAAGTCCTGGCGTCAGATTCCAGAAGGGCTAACCGATCATATTTTCAAAGACAGATTAAAAAGATTTAATACCGGCACTCTTTCTACTTATCTGGCCCTATCTTGCTTTTTATTTTTGTCCTAATACCTGCTGCTTTCACCAGACCTCTAGATCAATGGTTCTCTACTTGCAACATAAGGAAAAATGGCATCAATTGTTCTAAGGATGCTTTTGAGCCATTTCAAATATAATGCTTTATTTGTAAAGAAACCGAGTTCAGTGTGTAAACATAAAACTACTTTATGTTTCCAAAAATTGCGATACACTGTGCACTGTTGATCCATTCACGTTTCCTACTGAGACACTTTTGATGCCAGATCTAGCCACTGCTTTCCAGCTTCTAAGGCACGTGTGCTCTTGTTTCATCCCCACAAAACCCCCTGTGGGCAAATAAAGATAGGTGACCTGCCCACTGTCACCCAGCTAGACAGTGGGGAAGCAGAATTTGGACTCAAGCAGTCTGTCTTCATAGGCTACACTTAACCATGGTGCAGTATCACCTTGAGTTAGAGAGAAGTGGAATCAGCCAGTATCCATGGGATTGTCCATAACCTTGGCTGTCTTTCCCTGGGATGGCATGCCACTTGTCACATGTCTCATCAGCCCTTGAAGAATGACTGGACAATGCAGCTCTTTTATATTCTTGCTGGAAACAAGATCACATCTCATAGAAAAGGATTCTGAGAGTACAGTAACTGTTAGACACGTTTCTGCTTAATGAATTAAATCTGACCAGAAGCAGCAGATTATAAAGTCCTCTCCCCAAATCCTACATCTTTCTGTTATTTTAAAATATAATTTGTGGGCGCACCTTGTGGCTCAATCAGTTAAGCATCCAACTCTTGATTTCGGCTCAGGTCATGATCTCATGGTTCGTGAGTTCGAGCCCCGCATAGGGCTCTGCGCTATTAGCATAGAGCCTGCTTGGGATTCTCTCTCTCTCTCTCTCTCTCTCTCTCTCTGTTCCTCCCCCCTCAAAATAAATAAACACACTTAAAAAATAAAATATAATTTACTTTGTGTCTAATAAAATAGTCCTAGAATGATGCCTCCAAGCTGGAAATATTCAGAGGACTAAATGTCTACATTCAGAATTTAAACTTACATGATATAAACAAAATCCAGTGTTAGGTTATTATTTTTGCATTCATAGAGGAAAATTGGTAATTCTCTTTCTCTGAGATTTTGGACAGGCTGGCCACTAGAAAGGGCTTAGATCCACCAGTGATTCGACCAATCTACTTGGGAATTAAGCCCTAGCATGCTCAGAATGAGAAAAATGCTGTTTTGTAGAAGTGCAGGCAGATTGGAAAAAGGGAAAATGAGAGACAAGAGACAGAAGGCATCTTGATTCAGCTTTTTTAGAGTCTGTATTATTCACCTAGCATTCTGCAAAGATTTGGTATTTGCCCTCTTATTGAAAGGAATGCACATAATTGTAAAAGGAAAAGACTGCCTTTAGATGTTATTTGGGATAAACAACAGCAACAACAACACAGCGTTAGAGACTTGAAGTCAGCTTTAAACACCCAGATGGCGTCTAAGTCATTAATATAATGTAAATGCCCACCATCAGAAAGTAAAGAAAGCAGTAAAATAAGTGGATATAAGAGTGCTACAATCTGAGTTTCCTCATTTCCAAAATAGGGATTCATCCCTTGGGGTTCTTATGAAAAGCAATGAAATATTTCCAAATCATCACGCTCAGGGACAGCAGGCATAGTGGAGATTGTGAACAAGGACTTGGGAGCTGGACTTTTTTTCAAATCTTACCTTACTTTCTGTTATTAGCTATGTGAGATCAGGAAAGTTACTTTACCACCGTGCACTTATGAGTTGATTTGAAGAATGCGTCCCACATTGGATGATTCTGAGGATTTGGTAACTAACTAATTGTAAAGCGATTGGAACCGTGCCCAGATCAGAGTAACTACTATGGAAAATTTTGAAAAATAAATAGTATGTTGGCTGTTAATAGTCGGACATTTACTTCCTCTGGTTGCAGAATCAGCACCCCATTTTGGCTTTGGGGAATATCCTCACCACCTGTCTTAAATAGAGTCTTAGTGATGCCTAGGTGCTACAACCAAAACTGGCTGGAAGGGGGGCAGGTGACCAGAGCTAAGCTAGTCAGTCACTCTCTCCCTGCAATTTGACTCATAAGCAGAAACCACACAGACTGTATTGTAATGTATTCATCCTGACTACTGCACCCTACAGATACCCTCCATGAATTCCTCACTCCAAGATTTCCAGTTTGCCTAGTGTCTCCCCACTCTGGGACCTTATACATCAATTGTATGAAGCAACTTCTTTCAATAAATGAGCCCCTAAAAAATAAAATAAATTCAAACAAACAAACAAACAAGCCTCCATTGTTGTTGTTATTGTTGTTTTAATCTATTTCTATGACTTTTAATCAAATATCCCCAGATGTCCACAATGGGTACCCAATAAATTGTATTCATTGTTAGAGTCAGAGTGATCCTTCTAAATTGTTCTTTAATATTAAATTAATTTATTAGTTCCATAAGAAATTAGTTATATCAGTGTGACCCCCCTTCCCCAAATTAGTATCTGTTTATACTCACTTAAACTCTGATGGGATTATTTAGTGCCATACCATCGTGATGCCTATCCATACCAAGCAGAAAGGCTCTATAATTATAATCTGGCAAGGGTTGGCAGTGTATATGACTGGGGAGTGATGTCTCCTCAGTTACCAATTGTAGCTCCGGGATCTAGGAGACTACTAGCCTGGTCAATGGAAGACCCACTGTTGGCTGTTCATTTTCTGAAAGTCTCAGAGGTACATAGTACTAAATAAAAAATGAGAGATGGGAAAGAAGTCAAGTCATTGATAACTCATGAGTTCTTGGTGTTGCTACTATACCCCTCCTCTCACTGCTAAAATATAGAAAGAAATAGAGCAGAAAGCAAAATATAATAGGTCTGAATAATCTGAGAATGGCTAATTGGGCTTTGAAAAATATTCCAATGCTACAAAACAAACTTCAATTGCTAACACTCCAGACCCTATTACAAAATGAATAACTTCATACTGAGATGGTAGAGATCACATGGTGAGCAATTTGGAGGGAAAAAAAAGACTTTGTTTTCTGGACTAGTTCAATCACTTATCAAATATTATAAGCAAATCTATAGAGACAGAAAGCACATTAGTGGTTGCCTAGGGCTGGGAGATGGTGTAGGAAGTGATTGCTAATGGGTACAAGACTGCTTTGGGGGGATGATGAAAATGTTCTAAAATTAGATTATGATGATGGCTGTAACCCTGTAAACATGCTAGCAATCTGTGAATTCTGCACTTTAAATAGGTAAACTTTATAGTATGCAAGTTAAACCTCAACACGTTGTTTAAAAATGATTGAATCCCCATCTTTCGAGTTATCGGAAAGCTCTAGCTAGCCTGGATGAAAGTTAGCAGACTTGGATTAGGGGTGTTCAGAATAACCTAGCTGGCCCTGCGGAATTGCCGATGTTTGACTCGTCATGTATGAGGCTAACTGGTAAGGGCCTTCTTTCTCTAGGTTACGAAGTTGCACGGATAGCAGCTCTCACTGTGAGGGACAAAGCCCTGCTCATGATTTACAAAGCATATATTCATTGCATACTGAAAGGAGCCTAAGACATCAAAATAATGAGAGTTTTAAAAAGTGATATTCAAGAAGAACAAAGAGGGCTCACACCCACGAACTACAAGATCATGACGAAGGTGAAGTCGGATGCTCAACTGACAGAGCCACCCAGGTGCCCCTTGGCCATTCTTTTTCTATCAGTACACTTGGGATCGATGACATTTAACACAACTCACATTTTAGTACACATGGGCAGGTATGCTGTAGGATATAGGCAATCCTCAACATTTACTTTCAGGGAAGCATGCCAGATGACAGGACAATGAGAATAAGACTGTAGAAATTACTCCAAACAGACATGTAGTGAATCACAAATCAGTAGCATGATTTAACTCCTGTCGGTCATGATTAATTTGAGATTTGCCTCACAATTAATTGCAACACACAAATCACACACAGATGTCATGAGAGCACGTCAGAGAACCTCCAGAAGGGTTCCCTCTCATAGCTTTTATATGAGAAGAAAGAGGATTCAGGGACTTGGGGCATTTCACTCAAGTGTTATCAGTGTAAATTGAAGTCAACTCTGCAAGATTAAGGAGGTCTCCCGTTACGCAGTCTCCACCCCTTTTTGGACCAGTGTGTCTCCACATTGAATATGCATATGAAATATTGATCAGGGGCATTTGGGTGGCCCAGTAGGTTAAGTGTCTAGCTCTTGATTTTGGCTCAAGTCATGAGATAGAGCCCTGCGTGGGGCTTCATACTGGGGATGGAAACTACTTAAGAGTCTCTCTCTCTCTCCTTTTCCCTCCAGCCCCCATTTCTCTCTCTCTCTCTCTCTCTCTCTCTCTCTCTCTCTCTCTCAAAAATAAGAAAAAAGAAGAAGAAAAGAAAATACTGATCAACTAGGCAATCTCGTCAAGATCCAGAATCTCACTTTGAGGGCCCCTGGGTCGCTCCGTTGATTAAGCATCCGACTCTTGGTTTTGGCTCCTATCATGATTTCATGGTTTTCATGTGATGGAGCCTTGAGTCTGCACTGTCCGTGCACAGCCTGCTTGGGATTCTCTTTCTCCCTCTGTCTCACCCCTTTCCCTGCTCATATGTGCTCTCTCTCTCTCGCTCTCTCTTTCTCAAAATAAATAAACATTAAAGAAAAAAAGAATCTCACTTTGAGTTGTAAGGTTCTACATCTACTTGAAAGCACCACTGTATTTTGCAAAGCACTTTACGTATGGTTCTAGTATTTGTTACCATAACACCTATGACAACAGCAGATTATAATTGCACTTTTATAAATGGGGGTGTAATACGCTTTGTATCATGCACTAAGTGATAGATAAGAATTCACGCTAAATTTGTGACTCTAAATCTTACGCCTTTCCCCCCAATCCCGTTTCTCCTTGATAGGAACACATGTTCTGTGAATGTCTCTTTTTGAAATGTAAAAGGGACTATAACTTTTCCAAATGTCCTCTTATTTCATTTATTTATTTTTTCATTCTCTGCCTGTCACAGATTTTTCTTGACATGTTTCCTATGTTTAAATATGACCCCATATGATAGTAACTTTTACTATCAGTCTCCACCATAAATCCTTTCAGGGTGAGGCTGTATTTCTTCCTCTAGGTTATTTACATATTTTTCCACTGGTTTCAAATCTCTTCTATAGTCAGTCTGTTAGCCATGGTACATTAAACACATTATATTCCCATATTTTATTTCTATCTATCAATTTGCCTTTTAATTATATTTGCTGTTTGCCTAGAACTTTCCTGAACCTCTTAGCTCTGCTTTTGTATCAGAGTAATTAAAAGGAACGCAAGTTATCACAGTCCTAGGTTTCCTAGCTCTGAATCTATAAGGTCAATCATTTCTTTGCTCTTTTCAAGGACTTTTATGAAAATAGATATCAAAGGGTTCCAAATTAATTTTTTTAGTTACTTTTTTATTTTGAATGAAAGAAGTCACAGGAGGAAAAGAGAGAGAGAACACATTTGGAAGGGCGATTGACTGGAATTATAACTTGCAATATTTAGCGGCACATTATTTCATTGGGATCATGAAAATATATAAAAGATACACTACCGCTGATTTTTCTATGCAGAGTTCTTAAAATGTATATCATCTATATTAGTGAAGAAGACTTTCTTATTATTGGTAATAAAAATATTTTGTGCGCTATTAAGAATAAAACATGACCCTTTATTCTGAATATTATTTTATTTTTCTATTATACGGGCAAAAGACCACTGGGTGGAATAATCAGTCAAGAAAACCCAAAGATGTATAACAACATTTCTAATTTGGGAAGCGTCTTTTCTTCCTGCTTAAATTTTCTGAAATGATTTGAAACAAAATCAGCACCATCTCTCTGGTCTTGCCTGGCTAACTGATTCAGTCCTCAATTCCTCCATGTATGGAAGGAAGGAAGGAAGAACACCTAAAAGAGAGAAATATGAACACCCCAGAGAGAGGAACCATTCCGTACGTATCCAGTAGGTTATACTTCCATATTATTGTTTTTAAATAGTCACCACATTGGAGGCCAGCTCTAACTGTCCCATCACATGCAGGGCTGATAGAATCAAGGCACATGAGCCTCTGATTTTGAGACAGGTTGTATTCAATGAAAGATGAGATGACTACGATGTAGAGACACTCAGGGTAGCTTCAGAGAAAGCGTGTCTTTGGTTCACTTAGAACTGGGATATAATGCTACTCTTAGAACGTGTCTACTCTTAGAACTGGGATATAATGCTAAGGTCACTTATTACTGGTAAGGATTTCTCCCAAGATCTGGGTGTGTGTCTGCAAGAGAACTTACATTCCTTCTAGTCTTAAATTCCTTTCCTTTCCTGGAGATGTTACAGCACCCTAACAGTTACCCCACAAGGACAAATCCCCTTAATGAGGGAGAATCTGGGTCCTAGGACAGTGATCTCCAACCTAGGCTTATATTAAAATAGATGAAGTTTTTTTTTTACTTTACTTTTTATGGTTATCTGTTGGGGAGAAAGAGACAGAGAGAGAGGGAGAGATAGAGAATCTCAGTCAGGCTCCCCACTGTCAGCACAGAGCCCAATGCAGGGCTCAATGCCATGAACCGTGAGATCATGACTTGAACCAAAACCAAGAGTTGATGCTCAACCAACTGAGCCACCCAGGAGCCCCAATGAAAACATTTTTTTTAAACTTCAAATGTCCATGTTCCAGTCCTATACCAGGTAAACAGGATCATTTACACAAGGGGCTCCCAAGCTTTAATGCTTCTCAAATGATGGGGTGCCTGGGTGAGTCAGATGGTTAAGCGTCCGACTTCAGCTCAGGTCATGATCTCACAGCTCTTGAGTTCAAACCCCGCATGGAGCTCTGTGCTGACAGCTCAGAACCTGGAGCCTGCTTCAGATTCTGTGTCTCCTTCTGTCTCTGCCCCTCCCCCTCTTGTTCTCTCTCTCTCTCTCTCTCTCAAAAATAAATAAACATTAAAAAAATTGTAAAACTTCTCAAATGACTTCAATGTGCACCAATTTTGGAAGCTACTTTGGAGATGATCTAGGTGTATAGTTAAAAAATAAAAATAAATCCAAAAGAAATTGGCCACAGAGTTAGGATGACTCCTTTCTAATCAAGGGCTCTTTGTACTGCAGTGGGAATTACTGCAAATACATTTTAAAGAGGATACACATTGAATGACTAGTCAATTGCAACTGAGGAAGACACGGATATATGTTGCAGTAAGGTAGGGCAATAGAAATCAAATTGAAAACCCCAGGGGGAGGAAATCACCAGGGTCAGTGCAAGTTTGTAGCAGGGGAGATTATGTCACATATTTACGTTATTATTTAATTGTATGTTAAACAGGATTTGTAAAATGAACTACAAATCCAAATACCCCACAGAGGCAGAGTGCTAAAAACTTTCATCTCAGGTTGACACGGATTAGAGATTTGAAAGCCCACTTCTCCTTTTACCATGTCAAATTATAAAAGGAAAAATAAAATGCTGATTCGCGTCTCTAATGAAAGGTAACTGTGCAGTTATTGGAAACATACTTTCACTGCAAAAACGGATCTTATTACAGCACAGAGCTAGGCCTGCGTCTTCCTACCTTAAGGTTTTGAGGGTGAGATTGCTGTTTACTTTCATCTGGTTTTCATTTGAAAAATCCCATCTGTGCTAAGCCTGAAAGAATTGTAAAAATACTAAAGTTACAAGCATTTAAGTAAGGTGAGCAGAATTTCCTGGGTTTACTTTGCTAAAATGATGTTTAAAGAAGATTTTGGTGATGTCGGCTGTGAGACCACTATAATATACCTGCTATAACTAATTATGTGTCTGAGATGGGATGCAACGCAGGGCTCCACCCCCTCGGGGGTGGGGGGGGGGCGCAGAATATGCTGGCAGCCTCATGCACTTACATTAAGTATGGACATTTTCAAAAGTGAACGTATTATACTTAAACTAATTATGCAAAACTTTGGATAATAGCATCTTTATCTGCCATCGTATATTATAATCTAAACACATGTTGCTCTACACATAAAAGATGGAAATAATGGAGTGGAGGAAAGAGTGTTTCCATATTTCAAAAGAACTGAGAATCAAATCAAAACAAATAAGCTAGAATGTTCTCCTTTTATACATTACTCATAAAGCCTCAGGTTTACTATGAGAAAACAATGTGTAGCTTAGTTACTCTGGCATCAGCGGATGAGGTATGTCTCAAGGAAAATAGGAGATATAAGAGAAATGGGAATGTCAATAAGTTAAATATGAATGCTGTAAAAGGTATCTTGGCACCAGACATTGCAGAAATAAAAGAGAGTGTTTGGGTCAACATGGCGTCTGAGCACGTAGGGACACTTATTAACCCCCGCTTCCACCCCAGGTATACCTTTTATATTAATGGAAATAATTCAGGCCAGATATTTGAAAAGATGATTTTGGTCTTTCTAAGGTGCTCATTTCATAGTTCAAAAGAGACACTAAGCAACCATCTGGCCTTTGCCCAACTTTGCATGATCATTCACTGAGTGTTTCAATGACGTTCAGACCAACCATTGGTCCAAGAAATAGTATCTGTCTAGGTGATTTTAATCCAGCTGATCAAAATCCTTTGCAAGGTCTGCACTGATGACTAGCTTCCCCCAGATACGTTTGTAGAAGTGTAAGTCCAGTTCAAACTTGACCTCTAACTCTTGCCTGGTTGTAAAGTGTAGAATTTACAAAAGGTCCTCACCTTGAGGACTGATGAAGGAAAAGGGGTCCTTCATTGTTTCTTTGAAGAATTATTCCGGAAATTTAAACACACAACCACACACACACACACACACACACACACACACACACACACACCAACTGTGGGAAAGGAATATACAGAGCCAAATAAGGAATAAGGCTCTGCTAGCTGGGGTCTCCCAATCAAGATGGTCATGGGTATATATACTTACCATTCAGGAGTGAGGTGCTCGTTGGAATTTCCTTTCTGTGGCAGTTTCCTCTTACTGGTCACAAGTCAGCTGTGTCACAACCTCTAGGTGATGTTCCCTGATGCCTGATTCTGATAAATTCTGATAGATTCTATATGAAAATTCCCCATTACATTTTCATAATGATATTTGCATTTAAAATAAAAGTTGTGGCACTTTCTGACTACTTGATGGTCAGTTTCTACCCCAATACTATAAGGAAGGTCCTAGAAGGCAGACAGAGTATCTTATTTGATTCTCTACAAGTAGGCATAAATAAATATTTTGATAATAAATCAGGATATGAATGAATATTTAACTTGGTTAAATTAAGTAGATATATAATTTATTATTTCTATTTGCAAGAGTTTTGGGATCCTGAAATATCCAGCATCATGTTTAGAACTTCCATTCTTTCTATTGTCTTATATAAATTATTTTAGATTGAGTCTTTTTAAAAAAATTTTTTAATGTTTACTTATTTTTGAGAGACAAAGCACAAGCGGGGGAGGGGCAGAGAGAGGGAGACACAGAATCCGAAGCAGGCTCCAGGCTCCAAACTGTCAGCACAGAGCCCGACGCGGGGCTCGGACTCACCAACTGTGAGATCATGACTTGAGCGAAGTCAGACGCTCAACCGACGGAGCCACCTAAGCGCCCCGAGATTGAGTCTTAATAATTTTTTTAAATACACTATTTTTAGACATAGAGAAGCCTATAATGATACCTCATAATCACCCAAAGCGTGTAGCTTACATTAAGATTTACTCTTGATGTTGTACATTTTTGTGGGTTTTTAAAAATTATACAGTGACCTGGATCCCTCATTATAGTATCAGACAGAATAGTTTCACTGCTCTACAAATTCCCCATTCTCCATCTATTCACCCCCTTCTTCCCATGACTCTTGGCAAACACTTCTGTCCTTACCAGCTCCATAGTTTTGCCTTTTCCAGAATGCGGGATACCTGGAGTGAATGACACGATACGTAGCCTCTGCAGACTGACACCTTCCACTTGGGGATATGCATTTATGGTTCCTCCAAGTTTTGATTTGCATTTCCCTACTGACGTATGATGTCAAGCCTACTTTCACAGGCTCCTTTGTTAACTGTGTATCTTCCTTGTTGAGGTATACAGATCTTTTGACCACTTTTTAATCAAATTCTCCATGTTTTTATTGTAAAACTAATTTTTTTTTTAACTTGGAAGCTTTATCTAAGTTGTTCTCAAAATTTTTACCAAATCGTTAATCAATAAACTGTTCCTACAGTTCTCGGAGATGCTGGTAGGCAGCTCTCATGTTTACTTGAATAAGTTCAATTTGTTCCTATTATTTTATCTAAACTCACTTTTTGTCGCCAAACATTGTTTGAATAGCAAACTGGATAAAGATTCCAATGATGAGCACCCTGTACTCTACACTGAAGAAAGCAAGATTTCAGAAAATGAATGAATACAGCAACAAAAATACTATAGAGGACTTTAAATATTACTTTTCTGAGAATTAAATAAAGAGTAGTATGGATTTAATTCTAAGAGCCAGACCCCAAAAATGTGTCATAAAATTGAGTGCCACAGAGGTTGCATTTTCCCAGCTGTATGCCCAGCATTATAATTTCCCAAGAAACATCCAGAAAGAGAAAACTGACAATATTTGATACGTGTATTTAGTCATTCTCTAAGGTTTATAAATGT
This sequence comes from Herpailurus yagouaroundi, assembly GCF_014898765.1. NCBI lineage: Eukaryota > Metazoa > Chordata > Mammalia > Carnivora > Felidae > Herpailurus > Herpailurus yagouaroundi. The sequence continues at coordinate 60,060,641 of NW_024412396.1, forward strand.
GATTGCAGGTGATTTTAATGAAGGAGAGAGAGAGAGAGACAGAGAGAGAGGAAGAGAGAAAATGACAGAAGAGAACTTTTCTCACATCTGGCCACTTCACATCTTTAGCCTTTTAGATTTCCAAATCCTGTTCCCGCAGGGTAAGCAAAGCTTCTTGCCATGACTCACTTTCTGTACAACAGCTTGTTAGAGAACAAAAATGGAATCCCCAATTAGAAGTATATACATAGTGTTCAACTTGTGTCCAGCTCTGCAAATGGAAGGGACAGAAAATAGCAAATGCATTCCATTTACATAAAACAAACACACTTTGCTCTATAGGAGACATCTATTAAAGCATGATGTTGCCCAACCAGTTTGAGCTTTGTGCAATTCCAAATAAGCCAAGAATCAGAGATCTCTGGTACCCAGTCCTGGCTTTCACAATATGGGAATTTACTTTTTTTAAGATAAGGAAAAAAAAAAAAAAAAACCACAGCAAATTATATTGCTAATGAGAATTGCTTGTATGGTGCCTGGGTGGCTCAGTCAGTTGAGCATCTGACTCTTAATTTCAGCTCGGGTCCTAATCTCACGGTTCCTGAGTTTGAGTCCAGCATCGAGCTCTGTGCTGACGGTACAGACAGAGCCTGCTTGGGATTCTCTCTCTCTCTCTCTCTCTCTCTCTCTCTGCTTTCCTCTCTCTCTCCTCTCTCTCTCTACCCCACTTGCACTGGCTCTCCCTCAAAATAAACAAACTTTAAAAGAAAATTTTTAAAACACGGAATTGCTTGGACTACCTGAAGCTTAGGAAATTCTTTGGAGATTAAAACAAATTTTATTAGCGGATACTGGGAATAGTCACAGATTCAGAGAAAGAGTTTACAAGACATTGATCATCCTATCCCAATTTGTGTGTTGTTGCAAATTGACAGCCATCACTTTCTTTCCAGGGCACATAAAATCAATAGTGAATACTAATCCCGATGAAGGGAAGTGATTCCATCCTGTGACTAAGATCGCTGTTCAACAGCTCTATGCCTGCTGCTGACACTGCTCAGGCAAAGCTCTACTTCATGAACTATCTATACGTCCAGTGGATTTATTCTGTAATCTCTTTGGAAGCAGATGTTTGCCTTGCCTGCCAATCAATGATTATTTTATTGAGTGCTCCGTATGTTTCGTGGAGTATGTGGTACTTGTCCTCAAGGGGCTTATAACTGCTGATTGGATGTCTTGATTAATTTAACAGCTAGCTAAAGAGGAACTCTGTTTGCATGCCAGTCTCTACATGAGCAGCTCTTAATCTCCTCAATATTCCTGTGTCACGGGTGTTTTTATTGCCATTTTACAGATGGGGAAATAAAAGCTCAAAGCTCAAGCTCTCGGAGTAATGTTGGCATTCAGGCCCCAAACGCTATGCTCCAAAAGCCAATGTGATTAATTTCACGTATTTTCCTATGCTGCCTTCCCTTAAACTTCAGAAAAAGTCTTCCTCCTCACCTTTGCTCTTTTTATGACATAAAAATAACCTTATTTGCATTTAACGCCCTTTACACCGCTGACAGCAATCTTGGTGTATTTTTAGGCCATCGTAACTTTAGAGGAAAGCAGGAACAAATGAGGAAAAGTATCCAATATTGAAAAGTGCTCAACACGTAGCCAGGAGAAATTTTTGCTTGGTCGATATGTTGCGAACCTCAATGTTTGCAATGTAAATTCACTCTAGGGTGAGTAAGTGCCCTTAACGGTAACAACAGCAGTAACAGGGTTCATTCACAGCCTCTTTCCCCTACAAACAGTGTTCCAAATGAAGTGATGTAGTAAAACGATGTCTTGGTCTGGGAGAATTAAAAAGAAAGTCTTTATGGAAATAGCAATATTACAGTTTGGTAGATGCGGCTTAACCACATCAATGAATATATGAAGGACAGCAGGCTGAGTAGCAATGTGCCACAGAAACAAAGATGCAGGGTAAGCATTCTGAGGCAGTGATCGTGTGGGTTCTCGGCTCCCCCCCCCCCCACCCCCTGTCCGACAACCAGAAGGGCCTATGTCTGCATGTGTGGCTCAATAAACCCTATGCTTTATTGAAGAAAGTACCGATAGCGGCGCGCTGGGGGAGGGGGGGAGGGGCTCAGTTCGTTAAGCGCCGAACTCTTGATTTTGACACAGGTCATCGTCTCACAGTTGTGAGATCGAGTCCCACGTTGGGTTCAGCGCAGCGCGCAGAGCCTGCTTGGGATTTTCTCTCTGTCCCTCCTCCTCTCCTGCTCTCTCTCAAAATAAAGAAATTTAAAAAAAAAAAAAAAAGGACTGATAAAATGTATTGCCATATCATCATCTATTTCACTCACTTATTTATTATTGATTAACTTATGAGCATGATGATGATTAATATTTAACCACTTATTTTTTCCTCACTTTTAAATAGTATTTATCTAAAAAAGTGAACCACTTAGCTGTTCGATAAACATTTACTGAGCCCCGTGTAATGATTCGACAAGCACTTCCATAGCCCTTAACTAGATGCCGAGTGTTGTTCCAAGTTCCTCACAAGTAGGAATTATTTATTCTTCTTTTTTTTATTTTTTTAACGTTTATTTATTTTTGAGACAGAGAGAGACAGAGCATGAACAGGGGAGGGGCAGAGAGAGAGGGAGACACAGAATCGGAAGCAGGCTCCAGGCTCTGAGCTGTCAGCACAGAGCCCAACACAGGGCTCGAACTCACGAGCTATAGATCATGACCTGAGCCAAAGTCAGACGGACGCTTAAGCGACTGAGCCACCCAGGCTCCCCTATTCTTCTTAACTTCTTGAGCCTTCTTCACAATAGGTACACTATTATCCCATTTTCCAATTGAGGAAACTGAGGCAGCACAAAGCCGGGAAAACTTAACTGTGGTCAAGTGGCAGATCCCTGGCTGCAGGCGTCACGCTATTAACTGTTATACTTTGTGCCTCTCACTTTCTCAGGAAATTTTCTCGATTATATATCCCTGAAGAGGTAGTGCGGTTGTAAGTATATTTGGTTATAACCAAATTTTGGTTGTGGTACAATTAAGGAACAAGAAAATGTTTTCTAGCAACATTTCAGAAAATCCCCAAGCAAAATAATTTATCGGGTCATATATAAAATATATATGTTCTTAAAAGCGTTAATGACCTAGGAGTCGGACCTAATTGGTCAGGTAAGTGAATGTGAGAAAATCTGCACTTCCTCTTAACCGCAGGAATGTTAATATGCAGACATGTTTAGGGGGAAAAAAATTAACTTGAAGCTTATGATGAATTTTATTTTATTATTTTGAAATTATAATGTGTACGTTTGCAGAATTCACCATCCACGTGCCACCCACTTCTGCCTAGTATTTGTCACTGCAAATCTCAGCATATGGAAGCCTTGGTTGGTTGAACTATCTGTAGACTTGTCTCTGTTCGCCATGTTTCCGGTAGCAATACGGGCTGGCAACTGTAGTAAAGACATTTTGGTTGACACTGTGTGCCATTTCCTGCCCGCCCTCGTATTGAACACAGGGGTGCAGTTAGCGGAAATTGCTTTGTAAATCGTGGGGGGGGGGGATGCGTGGAACCGGGGAACGGATCAATGTTTCCATGTTATACCAGGAGGCCATGACAGCGATGCTGTAAGTCAGATGTGCCTGGTGAAGAGTTTGGTCATGCTTGACTAAAACCCTATGTCTATTTTAAGACTCTTGAACATGCAAACTCCATCTTTTTTTGTGTTACCACATTAGCCCAAATTCTTGATTTTCACAGCTTTCCAGCTGCATCTGTCTACACAGATCAGGTAATTCGCTCACAAGCCAGATCGGTTATCACTAGCCCACTCTTCTCTTTGGAACTCCCAAATCTGCGGTTAATTTCCTCAGCCATAAAGAGGAGTCAGGTTCTGAGAATGGCATCTTGTTTTATTTACACAAATAGGCATGTTCCTTAAAAGAATTTCCATAACATTAGAAATGGGAAATGACCACTTTCTCACCCAATATTACTGTCAAAAATCATATTCGGAGGACGAGGTTTCGAGTGCTAAGGTTTTAAATAATTTATAGCACATGTGTATGCCATAAACAAAAATATATTTGAGGTACATGAATAACATGTTAGGGTTTCTTTTTTTTTATCGTTTTCTTTCTTTTTGAAGAGCGAACAAGTAAAATAAGCTGGGTTTCAATCTGAGAGAATTGAATGACTCTTATTTGCAGAAAACAAGCAATTTGGCTGATCATGTTTAATCAAATTATTCATGTGTGAGGGCTGGCATATTTGCTTTGTGGGAGCAACAAGCTAAGTAGGAATGCGCCGTCATCGTAAAGCCTCTGTGTGTGAACATACTCTGTGTGGTCATTTTACTGTCTACTATTTGCTGACTGGGGAAGACAACCAGACATTTTTTAAGTCCCGGTCGCCTACTAATTGCAGACTTTCCCTTGTTATTCTCCTCTCCTGCTTTCCTCTCCTCACTTGATAGTGACAGAGGACAGGCCAGATTTTTTACGCGAACGTGAAGCAAAAATGTGTTCTCGAATATACCCTGTAAAGACATTCCAGTGGTAAGTGTAATCACATCGTGGTCAAAACTCCCTTTCTCGACAGTTTCTAATTTATTTAATAGCAATTGGCATGCTCACTTTCCCTCTCCTTCTATCGCTCCACCTCGCCCCTGGCATCCTGATTCTTTTTCAAACCGGTTTGCCACAGGGAGAGATACACAACTTTTGGACTCCAGGGACAAGGGAGGCAGATGGTGGAGAGTGTTCAGCTGTGAAATCTCTGAATGTTGTAGTAGGGATCAGAGAGCAAGTGACATCACTATGGTTCAGGCCCCGCTTTGGCAGAAATCTGTTCTCAATTTTTGAGTTGCCTGGAAGCAAACATAATATTTTAGCAAAATGGGTTATAAAATCAGTGTGTTGGTTGGTATTATGTAAGTCAGTCATTTTATCATTTTACATCTCTAAAAACACTCATGTACATTAAGGAGACGTTGGAATTTAGGGCAGGCACCAGGACATTGGGACATCAAAATAACTAAAGAGGAGTTAGTGGCCCCATGACTCGTGTTTCGAGGGGTCCTAGCTGTAGCTCGCTCCTCAATAGCAGTTTACTATGTGCCTTGAAAATGGGGTTCAGGGGAAGGGAACATGGGGCCCTTTTGTTTTTCCTAACCACTATCTCTAATGAGTTACAAAGAATTTCCTTTTTCTCTCCCTTCCCTCTCTCTCTCTCGCGCGCCTATTTCTTGGGCCACGTTTAGCAGTTTTCTTACGTTGCTGAGCTACTAAAAGTCCACTCTAGTTGAATTCAGTACTCATATCTCCAGCCTGGCTGTTCCTGCAAAGTGATCCTAAGCATGCTTCTGGGTGAGACTTTCTATGAGTCTGACTCCACCCAGCCCTCTGTTCCTGTCCTTCAGCGTGGTCACTCACAACCTCGGGGTCACGCGGGCAGTTCCCCAGCCGGCCAGCCCTGGGGGTGAGTCAACAGCCAGCGAGTGGATGCGAAGCTATCTGCTGGAGTGTCTGTGGCACTCCACAGGGTACCCAGCCATCTGTGGCGAAACAAAAGACGCAAGGGTCATCAGCTTCACTGCTGGTCCCTCTATGTGCTTGGGTATCTCTCTCTGGATTTGTTTCCTTCACATCAGGTAAGTGCAGAAAGAATGAACAAGGTCACTACCTAAACTGGTATGCACTGTGGGAAGGAGATAAACATTCATTTTGCAGAAATCCTCCATACTTATAAGTGATTTTCCACCCACTAGATGTGGGTGGGACGGTTGGCATCCCCTTGTAAGGATCAGAAGGAAAGCCCTGGCACTCCTCAGTTAATGCCTCCCAGATATGAAGATCCCTCGTATTCTTAACCTTATGCAGTCGGAAAAGGCAGAGACTGGACCGGGGGTAGTGTTATCAAGCCCCAAGAGAGGTGTCTGGCCCTCACTTCGGGCATGTTCCTCTTTAGAATATTGGCTACGCGGTGTCCACTTCTCCAGGGCTTTGAGATTTAGTCCTCAATGCCAGGATAGGTAGAAAGGCATTTCTAAAGATTATGTGATGCTATCTTACATCATGTGCAATGGTTACTCTACAAGAGGAATAATTTTCAATAACGGGACCAGCTAAAGGTACTGTTAAGTGTCACGTTTTGAATTGTGAATTACCATTCCCATCACCCCTCCTGAGTTCTCACCTATCCTAGATGTACTCTAAGTTAGAGAGAAGAATAATTCATTTTATTATCTGTTTGAAGTATTCCCACCACCTTGAGAACCCAGGACAGTACAAACATAAATAAATCCCACTCTACCATGTGATACCTGGTGTTCTGGACATTCAGTGGGTGTTTATCAAATATTCCCGCTGCAGAAATAATCAGAAGACTGAAGAACTCAGACGTTATCAGATCTCGATCACTTCCTTGGAGCGACTGAGAGGACAATGGTAAAAAGTAATATATATGAATGCAAATAGAAGTATCTTTTCCTCCAAAGAGTTAAAGTCTTCATAAAAGTTATTATGTTTATTACGGAATATTTTATTTGAGATAAGTACTATTCATCTTCAGATCGCATGGATTTGAAATTTGACAAGTTGACGCACACAGTGGCTTATTCCAGTGCTCAAAATGTGGCTGGTTGAGGACACCAAATCCAAGATATGTTTTTTTTAGAATTTCACATCATTTTTTAAAAAAGGTTTATTTCTTTACTTTTGACCCAAAGAGAGAGAGAGAGAGAGAGAGAGAGAGAGAGAGAGAGAGAAGGGGAAGGGAAGAGAAAAAGAGAGAGAGAATGTTAATCAGGCTCCACGCTGCCAGCACAGAGCCCAACGTGGGGCTTGAACTCACGAACGTTGAGTTCATGACCTGCGCCCAAATCAAAAGTCGAACGTTTAACCGGCCGAGCCACCCAGGCCCCCGGGCTTTTAGAATTTCAGGCTAGAAAGGCTGGGCTCCATGAACTCCGCTTAAAGGAGGCATCTTGCTAACCTTCTGTATCCATTCCTGCTTGAGATCAAATTCCTTTACCCCAGAGAGACCTGGCACATTCAAGAACCTCAAATTGCAGGAAATAATCGAGGATGGCTTATGGTGATCGTTCGTATCATATGCAAACCTTATGAGGTCAGGGAGCTGTGTGGAATAACACTGCTGTGTCCTAGCCACGGAAATTATCCGTATGAATGGTTAGTTGACTGTGTCACTCCAAACCTCAAATATGTGCAACGCTACTTTCATTCAAGTCATATGTGTCCGGAGATCTTCAACGCAGCACAAGTTACTGTGAAAGCAAAAGCTATGCATAAATTCCACACCTCACCCGATGCCTGACTCGGTATTCTTCACCTGTAGATGCAGATTCTTCTGAAGAGAGCATCTTGGCTTACCCTGTCTTGTTTGTAAGAAGCAATACTGAGAGGAACCATGTCTCGAAACACAGAAGGATGTTCTGACAGGACACATAGTTCTCTTCTGCCAGGAGTATTTAGAGGATTTTTTTAAAATTTGGTTTCTGAAAAAGAGCAGCTGAATTATCACATGTAATAGAGCTTTAATGATTTTGGAACAGGGGGAAAATTGTCTTTAAAGGCACGGAACTATGTTCACATACGCAAATGTGTTTATACAGACACATTCATGCATATGCTGATAAATGTGACTTTTTTCCTTCTTTTCTTTTCAGTGCCGAAGAGAATTGGGCCAATGCCTTAAAAACATTATTTTCTTTGCTTCCAAACTTTTTTTGTTTCCAATCACGGAGAGCATAATGCTATCTGGTAAGGATAAATTGGAATGCCATTTATTTCTAGATCTCATACGTTTCTAAATTCCCCGCATCCCACCTCCATCTTAAACCAATAAATAGGGCCTCCGTTTTTGCATTTACATCAGATGTCACACTGTGACAAGTAACTTGCTGCACCTGCCGGAGAAGTGTGTCCATTTTTTATTAGTTCCCGTTCGGGTAACTGAAATCCTAAGGAAGAAGTTACTCTGCACTGATGAAGGCAGTGTTGTCTCCAGAGTCGAACAAATTGTCTTTCTCGCTGGTGCTGATTCCTTCAACACTCTCTGGAACTTGTCAAGGACGAGTAAGGTCAAGAATAGCTTTCCCATTTTAAGCTACATGACAAAACAGCATAAAGTGTCCCATTTCAGCAAGACTGCATGAAGTTTATTCCTGTCATTGGTGCAATCAAATCAAATCTGTTCACCAGAAGTCAAATGTATTAGTTCCATTCTTTTTTTATAATTCAAGAATGAGAGAGCCATCTACTGGCCTAATCTTCGTGAGTGGGTTTCCAAACAGCTAGGGTACCATCATGAAGAATTGAATCACAGGCCAAAAGTTTAAGCCAAAGAAAAACTATTTACCTTTCCCATTATATTGGGGGAAAGAGAATTAAATGTTTTCTTCTTCTGAGACTAGGGAAGAGAACAGAACTACAATTTCTGTTGGAAAAATTAGATAAAACGGAGTGTCTATTACATAAGCAAAATGAAATGATAACGAATATTAACTAACAGTTAATCAGCAAGTAGTGATGAAAAACTATGCCGCACGTTCAGGTTTTGTTCTAGAATAATTATAAGACATGTTGAGTCTTGTCAGAGAATGTGTATTCTCGTTTGAAATACAAAGAAAAAAATAGGACACTAAATGCATGATACAACATTCTGGCATCACAGTAAATGTACAGGACTTACAGTTAGAACACCTATGTCTAAATGTTGCTTATCCCACTTGTGACCCTAAGAATTCGGGGCAGCTCACTTAGCCCTAGTGGTCAGTTCTGAAACTTGAGGGAGAGAATATATGCCTCATAATTTCTTATAACTTACGATAATAATATGCCCAAAGTAAAAGTCTGTTGTATACATACAGGGCAAAAATGCTGGAATCATAAAGTCTAAATGCATGAAGTCCCGAGATCTAAACACGGCACGAATGTTTATCCCATATCCCGCTCCCCCGACCCCCATTAAGGCCAGAGTACTTACGGGTGGTGTTATAAAGAGGGCCTGAATAATGCTGAAAGCGAGTTGGGTGGGCATTTTATAAAGTATTTAAGTCATCTAAACATAGAACACCTCAGTCTGAAGGGGAAAAAAAAAAAAAAGTTAACACCTGATTTCCCATGGCTGGTGGTAGTTGAGTTTATATTGACACATTTGAAGGATGGGAGGGAGGATGAACTAAGTGGAAATTTAATCTCTGGCTAAGCCGAACATGGGTTTTAAACAATCAGTGAGGGAGAGAATAAAAAATCAAGTATGGAGTAAAATGAAAAAGGGAAGACGATAAAGAATTTCAGAGAGCATGAAGCTGAAAAGGGAGACTTCATGAAATGTAAGTGAAAACTTAGAAAGAATCAAATTCGCTTGGAGAGCAGGAAGTAAAAAAAATACTGTTAGTGACCCAAATCTCTGGGATATCTAGAAGTTTGTGGAAGCATCCCGACTGTTAGGTGAGCATACTTGTTGCAGATATACGACGGTCTTCTGGGACCGCTAAGGAAGGCGATGGCCCCTGGAAGAACACCGCTCCCCTCCTTCAAAGCCCACTGGAAACCAGGAGTGTGGAGTCCACACGGACAAAAGGTCTGAGACTTGGAAGCTTCTTTGCAAAGAGAATTCTAAAGCCTACGTTTGTTTCAAGCATAAACTCTGGTATGAGTGTTTCTTCTTCGTGTGACTTCGTTCGAAAGAACTTCCCCTGTATTTTGAGAACGTAATGAAAGAGCCCTGCATCGTCCTTTTGCTTTTTCCATTTGCATGATGACAGGGAGTAGTATAGCTATTGTTAATTTGTAGACAACGACCGCACAATAGTGCCGGGCCACCTTGTACGTTTCCCAAGTGTTTCCTATTTTTTGTCTCAAAGAGCGTGTCTGCCAGCATCGCTCATCATCGGGGAAATACAAGTCAAAACCATGAGGAGCTATACCGCGCGACACCTGTCAGAACTTAGAAATAACAGGTGGTGGCGAGGATGCAGAGAAAGGGAGCCCCTCGTGCACTGTCGCTGGGAATTCAAACTGGTACAGCCACTTTGGAGAAGGGTACGGAGGTTTCTCAGAAAGTTAAAAATAGAGCTACCCTACCACCCAGCAATTGCACTACTAGGTATTTATCCAAAGGATACAAAGATAGTGATTCAAAGGGACCCATGTACCCCAATGCTGGTAGGCAAGTTAAGGAATGGATAAAGAAGGTGTGGTATATACATGCAATGGAATATTACTCGGCCACCAAAAAGAAGGAAATCTTGCCATTTGCAATGACGTGGATGGAGCTAGAGTGTATCATGCCAAGCAAAATGAGTCAGTCAGAGAAAGAAAAATGCCATGTGATTTGGCCCATGTGTCAAATTTAAGAAATGAAACAGATGAACATAGGGGAAGGGAAAGAAAAAATAAAATAAGGTAAAAAACAGAGAGGGAGGCAAACCATACCAGATTCTTAACTACAGAGAACAAACTGAGGGTTGCTAGAGGGGAGGTGGGTGGGCAGATGGGCTAAACGGGTGATGGGCATGGAGGAGGGCACTTGTGATGAGCACTGGGTGTTATATGTAAGTGATGAATCACTAAATCCTACTTCTGAAACCAATACTACACCATATGCTATGTGTTAAGTAACTTGAATTTAAATAAAATCTTGGAAGGAAAAAAAAAACAAATAAAAAGCATATTTGCCACTTCACTATTTCTAATTAAAAAAACCTCATTAAACGTGATGTATATCAACAGTAATAGATTTAGTGGAAAATACTTAGGATGCCTAAACTTTTTTTTTAATCTTTAATCATTGTTTTGAGAGATACAGAGACAAAGAGACAGAGCACGAGTGGGGTAGGGGCAGAGATAGAGGTAAACACAGAATCCGAAGCAGGCTCCAGGCTCCGAGCTATCAGCACAGAGCCTGACACGGGGCTTGAATCCACAACTATGAGATCATGACCTGAGCCAAAGTTGGACACTTAATTGAGCCACCCAGGCACCCCAAATACATTCTATTTTCTGGATAAAACATTTAACCATTCACAGTCTGTATTTGTAATACAGAATTCAGACGTAAGCTCCATTTTTTCCCCCACACCTACCATCTTTAAAGGCCCAACAAACAGGATACCTCTTTCCTGAAGCCAGTTAAATCCTGGTGCTGGAGAACTCTGAAGGTGAAACACAACTTCTTACAGCACAGCCTGCTGATTTAATCATCGCCACCTACAATGAACTAAGCTTACGTGCATGTGTATCTTGTTTTGTTCCCATTCCTTTCTTAACTGCACTGCAAAATGTCTCTTTTGCACACGAACATTTATTTCCTTCTCTCAAATGAAAATCCCAGATTCTTCCCTCTGAAGCCCCCTCTGGGGGGTTTTAACGGACTCCTCACTTGTGGTATGTATATTTCCTTTGCATCTTAATTAGTGTCGTCTTTAATAGATTCTGGCATAAAGTATTGCTTAAAATAGATGCCATGCTCTGGGAGGGGTCAACGGGTTGACGGATGACCCTCTCCCACCACACAAACCAAGTCCACACTCACACATCTCTTAGCCCGTAACACGATGGAACGGGAAGAAAATGAGGCACATTACCCACTAGGAGCCCTGCTATTCTGATCAGGCCATTTACACTAGGGATGAAGGCAGTGTCGCCAAAACTAGCTGGACACCAAAATTACCTGGAAGATTTTTTTTTTTCTTAAAAAGAACTTACCTGGACTTATCTTAAAAATTCGGAATTACACGCCCCCCAGGATGGAATCCTAAAAGTTGTGTTTTAAAATCCCCTTTAGTGATTCTTCTGCAGGCAACTTACCATTCACGTCGGAAACCACTGGCTGACCCAAAACTACATGAAATTAGTTAAGTCTTTGACATACACATTTAAATTAGTTTGAGATACTTCTGCCTGCTACCTTCTGACCCAGCCAACGGGAATCCTTTGTAAGGGTTTAGGACTCAGGTTCAATTCATTGTTTTGTTTGCGTTCCTTTGCCTGGTTTTGTATGCTTCTAACTCAAAGTCTATTCGGAACAGAATAGATTTTCGCAAGCGAAATTCTGGATGCTGTGTTAGAACTCAGGACATCCTGATGCAATCTAAATTCCCCACGGTCGCCCTACGATTTCTAATACTTATAACATAGTGTTATACTGGCTTAATGAGGTGAATCGAATTAATAGTTAAGTTTAGAATTTGGAGGGTAGCCCTCAAATCATGAAGGCATTTTTTTTTTAATTTTTTTTCAACGTTTATTTATTTTGGGGACAGAGAGAGACAGAGCATGAACGGGGGAGGGGCAGAGAGAGAGGGAGACACAGAATCGGAAGCAGGCTCCAGGCCCTGAGCCATCAGCCCAGAGCCTGACGCAGGGCTCGAACTCACGGACCGCGAGATCGTGACCTGGCCGAAGTCGGACGCTTAACCGACTGCACCACCCAGGCGCCCCATGAAGGCATTTTTTAACAGAGATAAATAGAGTACAAAACCATCATCTGAGCTACGTTTTACAGCCTTGGAAATCTTTGGAAAGCTGGGACTCAGTGTGTGGATTTTCACATCAAACTGGGGAAGTTCAAAGCACATCTTCCATTTGTTTGCAATTATGCTGAAACTGTTTCATCTTTCTTTTTTTAGTGTTTATTTATTTATTTATTTATTTATTTAGAGAGGTAGAAGGAGGGGGAGAAAGAGAGTCCCAAGCTGGTTCCACACTGTCAGCACAGAATCAGAAGTGGGGCTCGATCTCACAAACCCGTGAGAGCATGACCTGAGCCTAATTCAAGAGTCGGATGCTCACCCCACTGAGCCACCCAGGTGCCCCTGTTTCATCCTTCTAAGACTCAGTGGCTTCATCTGTCAAATGGTGATAATTACATTCTTTACAGCCCACGGTTGTCATAAATATCACATGGCATAAGCCATGTAATGCACTTAGCACAATTTTTCAGAAAGTAAGTACTAATACCTGCTAGTTAACACTACTTTCACTATATTATTATCATCCTGCTGCAAATTTAATAGAGGCAGCCCTCAGAGACACTGCGAGTTTGGTTCTAGACTTCTATAATAAAGTGAATATTGCAATAGAGGGGGTCAATGAGCTTTTGGATTCCCGGTGCACATACTGGGAATGTTTACACTCTGCTCCATAGTCTATTAAGTGTACAATAGCGTGTCTCAGAAAGTGTACATACCTTACTAAAAAACAAAATATTTTATTGCTAAAAAATGCTCCCCAACATCTGAGTTTTCAGCAAGTCGTGATCACTGATCACAGAGAGCCACAACAAATATAATAATGATGAAAAAAGGGTTTGAAATATTACAAGAATTAGCAAAATGGGACGCAGAGATTCAAGGACAGCAAACACTGTTGGAAGCATGGGGCTGACAGACTTGCTTAATATGCAGAGTTGCCACAAACCTTCAATTTGTTGGGAAAAATAACCGTGCAATATCTGTACATCACAATGCCGTGCAGCACACTAAAGTGAGGTGTGCCTATTAACAGATACCCTGAAACGGCTGGAGAATTTCAGCTGCTTTTCTTGGTTTTGTTCAATCCTCCCTGGTACCCTTGGCAAGATAATCGTCAGTACTAAAAAGCCTGAGATGGGATTTGCCACAAGTAGGTGCACTTAGTCGTTGGACTATTGCCTCTTACAGTGAACTGAACTCTTGAGCATGTGTCCCCTCTTTTGTTTCCATTCCTTTCTCAACCAAGCTGCAAACTCTCTCTCGCACGGGAACTTCACAGATACAAAATTGCAGTAAGAAGCCTGGGCAAGTTTTTATTGCAACACCAGAATCTCTCCATAGCATCCTGGGAAGGTTATTTATTTAATCTTCCTCCTTCGTATTCCATCTTGAAAACAAGGGGGAAAAAAAAAACTGTCCAAAACCTCAACATTCCTACAGAAAAATATCTGTGCAGGATTCAGTAATTACAAATACTAAAGGAGATGCCACTTGGAGATAAATTGACGAAAACCAAAACCTTCAAGAAAAAAAAAAAAAAGATTAAGTATGCGCGTAATGACCCAGATTTCTGCCTCTACCATTTGGCTAGTTTTAATCTCGGGCTTCTTCATTGTAGTTGATTGAATAAATTGATCTCTTAGCTGTGAGAGGTAGCTTCTGTACGTCTCAGACAATGCCTGGTTTCTGTGTATTTCATAGCTGCGGGAGCATGCTGTGGGGTTTTATCTGTACATATTTATGCCTTTGAAAATGATCTCAGCATGAGCTGTTAAATGTTATTGGATTTGGTCAATATTCCATGTGAAGTGGTAAGTTCTGCTCAGCTAAGTCACCTGACAAGTCCCTGCAGTTAAGGATTTAATTTATAACACCTTCCAGAGCAAAGGAATAAAACTAAAGTACCACTTAAACCCACATTATATAATATGTCTATGTATCTCAATTCTTCCAGAGGCTGAAGCTGTTGAACCAGCTGGACAACAAAGAGAGTCTTACCTTTTCATAAATGGAGGGTCCTAAAAATTTTCTTCCTCACACGGTGCCACAAGGAGTCTTTTTTTTTTCCTATTTAACCAAAGCACTACTTTAAACAGGTATTTCTGCATTTACCACTGTCGTGAAATTTCAATTGTGCATGCATTTTTTAGTCTAAAAATATAAAAGCGCTTTATTCAGACATGAAGTAAACCTCTCGGGATTGAGGAGTAAACATTTTAGAGATACAGCAGTTGATGCAAGTGGGGGTTCAGTTCTGTGGTCTGCCCAGGACAATCGGCAGGATATAAACGAAATAAAAGCAGGGATTCTGGAAGTTAGTATTTTAGTATGCATTTAGGATGTGTCTGATGTGACTGAAAGAGATTTTTTTTAATGTTCATTTATTTATTTTGAGAGAGAGAGAGAGAGAGATTGAGAGAGAGAGAGGTGGGGTGGAAAGTGGCACAGAGAGAGGGAGACAGAGAATCCCAAGCAGTCTCCATGCTGTCAGCACAGAGCCCAGGTCGGGATTCAAACCCACAAACTGTGAGATCATGACCTGGGTTGAAGTCAAGAGTCTGACACTTAACGGACAGAGCTACCTAGGTGCCCCTGAAGGAGATTTTTGACATCATAATATGTCTTGGAGAAGACTGTTTTGAATTGAGCTAATGGGGTGATCTATTTGCTTCCTGAGCTTAGAGGTCCAATTCTCCCCAGGTTTGGTATGTTCTCTGCTATAAGTCCTCAAAATAAACTTTCTGTCTCCCTCCTCTCCTTCTGGAATTCCAGCGATTCTTGATGAGATTCTATAAACTGTGTAGCCTTTATTTACTCTTTTTTCATTCTTTTTTCTTTATTCTCCTCTGACTGCGTTGTTTTCAAAGTTCCAATTGTGTAAACTCGCCGAATCCGTATTCTGTCTGGCTATTCTACCGTGGATACCTGCTATCGCATTTTTTGTCTCATTCAGGGAAATCTTCAGTTCCAGAATTTCCATGCGTTCCTGTTTACGATTTCTATCTCTTTGTTACATCTCTCATTTTGTTCATGTATTGTTTTCCTAGTTATGTTGAATTGTCTTTCTCTGTTACCTTGTGGGTCTTTGAGTTTCTTCAAAATAGCTATTTTGAATTCTTTATCAGGTAATCACAGATCTCTGTGTCTTCAGGTTTGGTTATTGGAGGATTATTATGTTCTGGTGATGTCATGTTTCCTTGATTCTTCACATTCCTCGGAGTTTTGCACTGCTGTGTTTGTATTCAAAGTAGCGGTCACCTCCCCCAATCTTTACTAGTGACCTTCAGGTGACACATTTATTTGTGGGCAGATGCTGAAGTTTAAATGTTAAAAGGAGGAAAACATGAGGTGTATCTTTTATGCCATGATGTGGATATCACTCCAGACTACATCTTTATTAAACAGGTTTATATTCTATTCATCATCAATTTTTGCACTAATGTTGAGTTTTAAAAAAATAACACATTAAAATATTATTTACCTTAGTTGTTGAATGTTTTGATCCCCTTTTAAACTGTGTGTACTAGAGGAGGGCCTTCGTTCCCTCACCCTAGTCTTGGCCTCGCATTCCTGATTACTCACCATGCAAATAGCAATAGTCACCCTCCCCCTTTCATTTTGTACAAAATTATATTATTACACATATCACACAAGATTATATCATTACACGTATCACACAACAAAGTTTCCACATCTCTAAGCACCGCCTACGCACATTTCATCCTCAAAAACGGGAGGGGAGGTAATACTGAGTTTCCCATTCCACAGATGTGAACACTGGTATTTGGAGATGGTATGTAATTACCCAAAGCTACATGCTTCTGAGTGGTGGAGGAGGGATGTGAAATCTAGTCTAAGTATGCATCCTTCACTTTAAAAAAAAATTTTTTTTTAATGTTTATTTTTGAGAGAGAGAGAAACACACACACACACACACACACACACACACACACACACACATACACACACACAGAATCCGAAGCAGGCTCCAGGCTCTGAGTCGTCAGCACAGAGCCTGACGCCACGAACCACGGGATCATGACCTGAGCTGAAGTCGGATGCTTCACCCACTGAGCCACCCAGGAGCCCCACACATCCTTCACTTCTACCGAAGACTGTATCGAATATATCTGAAGCTTGTGTCAGCCCCCGAAGGAAGAGCATCTGGACTGACTGATTCCCCTGCAGTTGGGAAGGAAGACTGTGATGGTTGTATGCCCTCTGCCAGCCAATGGAAAATGGGTTATCGCATTTGAAGACTTAAGAGTTCTTCCTGAGAGACTGAAGGTCAACTGCCTGAAGCTAATCTTCTTCCCAAGGTTGTGCCCACAGTTTGGGGCTCTATGTTCCACACTCCCCAGAATGGCTGCTTTCTCTTAGGTACTCAACACACATATAAAAGGAATCGATATGCACTTTCAACTGCCGCTGACAGGGGAAGGTGGGTTCTTGTTTCCAAATATTTCAGAGTAACCTGCTCCTGTAGAACTATTAGGTCTGTGTGACTTGTCAGCACACCAGACTTCAAATAAAGTTATTTCAATAGATAATGAAAGTCTACCAAGCTCACAAGACAAGGGAAACCTTAATTAAAATCAATGAAGAAAAAAAAAATCTCTAAAAACAATTAAGCACTGAAGTTGACTTCTTTTAATTTGGGGTCTGAAGGTCTTCTTGGGAAATTACTGAATCACTGGGATGATTTAATTTGGCTGCCTTGAATTAAATTTTGGTAGATTAGAAATAGTCTCTCAGATATTGTGTAATGTATAATCCTGAGTAGCAGTGTAGGAACAGTAAAAATCCAAAGCAAAAAATACAACATTTAAGGAGTCGATTACACGGAATCAGCTGACTTGCGGAAGAGATTCTTTCAGTTGAAATATTTCATGGCCTGTTTGTTCCAAGAAAAATTAGTTGGAACCATTTTCTCTGAGAAGTAAATGGCAGTTTAAATGTAAGTTTTACTCAAGGGTCTATGTTTCAGTCTCAGACTTTTTCTAGAATTCAGCGTATTGAAATAAATTCATCAGTAAACAAAACAGAATCATGATTGCATAATTTCTTTATAAACTGTTTATAAAAAGTAGGCAAGGTCATGAATATTAATAAGAATAATTGTCTTGTTGCTCATTGTAATAAGCATCTGTTATTTCTATAGCTGGTATACTAATTCTCCTTTGGGAGAATACCTGTTACCTTCTCTCTTTCTAGATGGTTCTTGTGGGGCTAATCCGTCCCTAGCTCCACTGGATACGTGTGATTCAAGTCAAAACCAATGCACCATTCCATTTGCCAAGATTAAGGATGGCCATGTGATTCAATTCAGTCCAAAAATTTACAAAAAAACAAAAATGAGGTTTAAGGCTTTATGTTTAATTGATTAAAGAAGAACATTTCCCTTCTCTCTCTCTCTCTCTCTCTCTCTCTCTCTCTGTCTCTCTCTTTATGGACTTTAACCCAGAGCATTTGTGCCTAAATCTGCTGGAGTCACTATGGGAAGAAAGAATAAAGAAATGGAGAAAAGCCAAAACCTAATGATATCATTTGGACTCCTGGATCAAACCTATTCTGAAGCTTACATCTAAGTTTTTTAAGACTATGACTCTTTCTGCATAATACAATTTGGATTTGGTTTTCTCTTGTTTGCAAATAGCGAAGCAAATGTCTCTGAGGAAACTTATTATCCCTCACCTGACTTTGAGTCAGATGATACCATTCCATGAATGAAATGCATACATTTACTCGGGTTACGTTAATAGGAGGTAACTAATTCTCATTCTCTTGAATGAAAGTTTCCCTATCTATATATTCCATAAAGAAGATACTTGACCTATTCAGAGATTTTTCTCATTCACCTTAAATTTGCATATGTGCAACCACTGAGCAGGTCTTTAAAAAATTCAGCCTTTAAATTTTATGAGGCCCTTTCTCTTCTGAAAGTATGACTTAAGCCAGGAGGGCATCATAAAACAAGATAATAATCTGAAATTTCCCAATTTATTATATAGGACTGATCTTACTATGGTCAATTGACAGTAGTATTAGGCAGACAAGGAAGGAATAGAGAAAACCACAGTTACAAAGTGAATTTGGGGTAGCAAAGGTTGACTAATGATTGAAGAGCATTACGTGGAAACAAAGAAAGTTTAAATAATTGGAAGCATTATTATTGAAAGCAATCTGACCCACTTTCTTTGATTTCTTATATCTGTGAACTGTTGTCAAGTAACTTACTGTTGTACCATCATCAGAATGGATTGTTTTTGATAATCACATCCCTTCCTCAAATGTTTATGTCGGGGTAAAAAAGGGAGACAGCCAAACTAATGACATCCAGTCGTATGAATTTTCACTTCCTTGGTTGAGTCAGCCTTGCATGGACACAGTCTTTAGGAAATTCATGCCCAAATACTTTGGTTAATGATGAACTTACTCTGCAATTGTTTAACTCCCTTTGGCTTTTCTTTCCCATCTGTAATGGGTGACACATCCCCCACTGAGTCACTTTTGACTTTAAATTGTGAAATGATGCCAAAGCTCTTTGCAAAAATAAAGTGTTCTGTATGTGATTCATAATCAAAATAATGATGTTAACCTCTACAGAGTCTCCTAAAAATAATTATGCTTCATAGACTCCAAATCAGTACAGCTGGCTTGAGTTTCGTTTTTAAACCCACGTTAAGTTAGAAGCATTTGATCAAGTAAACCTGCCTTAAAAGCAATAGACAAGCTAGGGAGAAGATGGAATATCTAGTTAAGAAGAAACTAAGTGGAAAGAGTCAGAATGTGGTTTTTGGCAATTTGTATACGTAAACACAGGTCTATTCCCAGGCAGGGAAGTCATTCCTTGTTTAAAACAAAACAAAAGAAGCAACAACAACAAAGAAAGGGTTGATAAAGCCAGAATGAGTCAATACCTTTTGAAAAAACAATGGTCACAGTTTTCATTTATTGAGGGTGTTGTCTGCACCAGAAACTAGCTAAACTATGTATGTTGTATTTTCCAAATTATTTCGTGTAACAACTTTAGGAGTTGTGTTATTAAATCCCACATTTTACAGAAAAAGAAACTGAAATTTCAAGAGGTTAACTAGCAGTACCAGAATTACAAATTAGTTAATGACAAAGAGGTATTCACAGAAAGCTTGGGTAGTTGCCAGAAACTACAATTTACAACAAGAAGGATCTTACACCCAATGTATTATTAGGTCATGTGTACCTAAAAATAACAATTTTGCTTACACTTAAGCAACATAAGCTACGACCTCAATTTTGAAGCAGTTCATAAAATTTTCCCTTTCTTTCTTTCTCCCTTTCTCTCTCTCTTTCTCTCTTTCTTTCTCTCTCCCTTTCTCTCTCTGTTTCTTTCTTCTCTCTTTCTTTCTTTCTCTCTTTCTTCCTCCCTTTATTTTTCTCCTTCCTTCCTTCCTTCCTTCCTTCCCTCCCCCCCTCCTTCCCCCCTCTTTTTGCATTCCCAATATCCTAAGAGCCAATCTCAAATGTGATAGAAAGAAATGGCAATCACAGATTTTTTTTTTCACAAATCCTTCTAATTACACAAAAATGTGTTCGAAGATAACAGTAGGGTTCCAAGGAAACCCCCAAAATGCTCAGTGGGTATTTCAAACTATCAGTGACAGAACCTCAAGGTAATTAGCTGAAGCAATGAAAAATGCTGAGCAGATTTACTGGGTGATATAACTGGGAATTCCAAGGGCAGATATAGCTTCAAGCACAGCTGGAACCCAGAGCTAAAAAAGTTCATAAAGTCTTCCACTCTCTCCCCAACCACACCCACCCATCTCTCAGTTGGGCTTCTCAGTGTGGGTCTCATTTTGGTGGGGTGATGACTACCAACCATTAGCTTTAGGACCACAGATGTAACTTAGGTATAGCAGCATGAAGCTTATCTTTCTTTCCAGGCCTGTGGATCAGTTTGAGGTAAGGAATTTGAGTGACTTGCCTGGATCACTGGTCCGAATTACAGACCAATCAATGCCACCAAGATGTGGGGGCTAGGGAGGTACAGGCCCACAAATAATTGTTCCCTATCCTAACTCTCATTGTGAGGAGGGCACACTGAGAAGACAAAGATGACAGATATTCATTATACAGGCTGCTGTTTTTTGTGTGCACTGTATGTAATATTGTTTCAGGACTTATTACCTCAATTCCCGGGGCTCGTTGTCTTGCGCTCCAAAGAACGAAGAGTTGGACACAAAATGAGCAGCAGGCAAAAGTTTATGATAGTATAAGAAAGGAAGAATGATTTGAAAGCTCTCTTTATAGAGAGGGGGCATTTGAAAGTGAATGCCCAGGATAATAGGCAAGGGTCCTTGTTTTATAAGGTTCTGGTCGACCCACCCCTTCCCTTCCCCCTTGTTCCTTCTTAGGTCCTCCCATTATTGGCTGGATAACTCTAGGTGCTGGGTGGTCCATTCCTGATTGGCTCATTTCCATTGTGTGAGGGGTGGTCTATGGTCATACCATTCTTTGTGGGTCATACGTTTTATGGTCTACTATTTATTTTAGTTAGGTCTCTTGTCAAATTCCTGAGGGGAACCTGAGCGGGAGTAGGTCATGTCTGTTACATTCTTAAGAGGAACCTAACGCCCAAAGGGGGTTTGCTGTGGTCACAGGCTCCCAGCATTATTCCAAAACATGCATTTTCCCACCCAGGGACTCAGGTCCTAACCTCTGCGTACTGAATCCTATCTTTTCCTATTATATCTTACTTGGCTTTCACAAACCTCCAATAAGGTAGCTTTATTATTATTTTAGAAAGGTTGAAGTTCAGAGAGCTCAGGTATTTCGCCCATTACAACACAGTAAGTGTTATCTTCAACACATGCTTATGCCCTAACCCATAATGCTATGCCTGTAGGAAAGACTGACGTCACTTACCTCTCAAAGATGAAAAATAATTTTTTTTTTCCTGGATACCTAGGATACCTAGAAATTGAAAAAAGCCTCTATTTCCTTTCAATTTGACCTAGGGTTCCCAAAACTTTCAGCATAGCCAGACTTATCCATAAAGAAATGGAATCTGACTCTGCCTGGAACTTTACAAACTATAATGAAAATCTCCTTGCTACTTTATTATCACTGAGAGGAAGCCCTGATTCTTGCTTTCCTTACCAACCTGATTGAGGCTAATTAAACCAGACATACTGGCGTGCAAGCTGTTAAAAAAAGAAGCTCATTTATAGAAAGGCAGAGGTTCAAGTAAGAGAAGTAGTAGACACTCTTATTCAATCTTTTTCTACCCTTCTGGGACCCAGGCAGGGATAAAGACTTCACTCTGATATAGATTTGCAACAAAATACGGAACCACCTGAAGCAGAAATATCCAATGGAATGGAATGAGCCCTCTGGATAGGAGTGGTTCTTCAATTGTCTTAGGAAAGCAGAGAATAAAAGCAACCACGTTCTGTCCCTTCAGAAGACTCCATTTTCATAGCCCCAGGCTGTTTGATCTTGAGCTGGATAAGTGGTACCTGACTGGCCCACAGGGAAGACAGTGGTATCATTGGCCAGTTCTAAATTTAATGTGTTTGCTCTGTTGTAAATGGCCTCCATTTAAATGATTTCGGTCTAAGTTTTCCTTAAAAATCCCCCTTTGGATTCTAATACTCACCCTCTTTGGCTGATATGCAAAAGCCTGACATAATTATTAGTACAAGATATGTAGGACATATATTAACCTGGCTTCGATAACACTTCTCAAGAAAAGCTAATATGTAAGTTCACATAACCAATGTCAACAGTGTAGTACATAACACCACTCTGGGGTTATACTGGGGGTGTGGGCGACAGATAATGTCCCTGATTTCTGACATTATTTTGATTCAAAACATTTAGTCAATTCAACCCAATCAACATCTATTAAACACTAACTGAAAACTGAGCAGTAGTTTTGGAAATATGGGGACCACTTGTGAAAGGTATGTGATGGTCCAGCTAACAGCAAGGCCATCATTCGTTCTATGCCAGCTATAGCCTTGGATTGGGGAATAGTCACATTCTTAACTGTGCATCTAGACCCTAAATTTCCCAAGGGCATTTCTAAAATCCCAAATTAGGCTGCAGTATGTAAAAGCACCACCACATCTTAATTTTGCCAAAGTATTATTTTCCAAAGAAACTCCAAGTGTGGAGATTCTAGAAGGAGACCTCAGGGTAGGGTATTTATATCTCAATGTAGACCATTGTGGTAGGTGGTAACACACACACGTAGAAGATGAAATTCTAATTATGCCATGAAATGACTATCTCATTGTCCAATGTTGGATTTGGTTTCCATCACTTCTGAGAGTTATAAACCCTTAAAGTATTATAGCCAGGACCTGCTGATACTTATTTATATTAGACCAAGGACCATTAGTTGGCAAAGAAGATGCTGAGAAGTCCTTTTGACTAGTCCCTAGATATCAAGTATTAATTACAAAGGGATGTCATCTTTTTCTTTTTTCCTTTCATAGTTAATCTCAGTGTTAAGGATACTATATGAAAAAAAAAAAAGATTTAATTGCCCATATGAGGATTACACAAGGATTAGATAAGTATTAACACCAGTTCTCACCAAAATCTTAGTAAGACCTCTCACTATTCATCCTTGAAAGATCCCTTGCACTTAAATAAATTGTCAGGTATGACAAGCACATTGGCCTAGTCAAAAAGTTATTAACACATAGTAACTTTATGCCAACAGAAAAATTAAATCTCCAGATTTAATGGCACATAAAAAAAATAAGGAAACAATGTTTGCTGAAGAGGTCAATATCACTTTCTTCTTGGAACCAATTTAGAATATGACTTAGAGAGCAAAGAAATCTACTCGAAAAAATAGTTTATTCTTATTTTTCTTGTAAGGTGTTATTTTCAAGTGCATGTTTTCATTATATTAGTCCCCATTTTGGTTCTAAGTCTGTTGGATAAAAGTATGATTAAGATATTGAACCAAGTAGAGTAAAAGTGGCCCTCAGTTGAGGAAAAAAATTGAAGATGGTATTCAGGAAAAATTGAATATGTATTATAACTATCTGCTGAATTAACTTTCAAAAAATCTAAGAAAAACTTAGGATCATATTGATGCTTCTCTCCCTCCCTATGTATCTATCTATGTGCCTATCTATCTATCATCTATCTATCATCTCTATCTATCTATCTATCATCTATCATTTATTTCTATCAACATATATATCTCTATCCTCTATCTAGTTATATCTATCATCTATCTATCGATCTATTTATCTCTATCTATCTATCTATCTATCTATCCCTATCATCTATCTGTATCAACCTATCTCTATCATCTCTCTATCATCTAGTTATATCTATCTATCTATCTATCATTATCATCTTCTATATATATCTTAGAAACATCTGAGTTTGCTTCAGTTCCTATTGCCAGATTGGAATATCATTGATTCTCTTTTTCTCAAAAATGCTACAGATAACGAAATAGGAAGGTAACAGGGAAATGCGGTGGAAATTATCTGAGGTTTTATGAGCAATATAAAGCCTCCTGCTCAAATCTTGCCTGGAGACAGTCCCAGTTCTAGTCCCCATACTTCAGGAGAAGTTAAGACTACTTCAACCGCAACAGGCTACAAAGCCTTATTATGGTAAAGAGACTGAGAGAAGTCAGCTTATACTCACTGACTAAGAAAAGAATCCGTAATGATCTAACCTCAGTTTATAAAGTTACATCTGAGTTGAATATTCAAGGAAACATTTCGCACATAAAGTAATAAATCCGCACAAAGAAAAACTAAGGCTTCTGTCAGTGTAAACAAAAAGAAATAGGTAATGCTCCATTCCAAACCTTCTGAATGAGACAGAAAGAGATTTTGAGATAAGAGCTAATAAGATAGGATTTACAGAGTGAAGAGGGAGCGTAAGGGAAGAATAATTTTTGGAAGCTGTAATAGCATTGAGGATGACTTTTGGGTTAGTCACTGGAGATTAGGACTGGAAGGCGTCTGTTTGTACCACTGCCTAACTGGCTAGTTACCTTTACTGAGCACAGCTCATCACACATTGCTGAAATGTCCCCTTTCCCCTCGACTTCCGTGTGGCCTTTTGTATCCAGAAGATGCTCTTGAGTATATACTGTTGCGAATGGACCTAGTTTCAAATTTCTCAGCAGGCAATGTTTGCATTCAAATTTGAGTGTAATTTCTAAAGATACCTGCATTAAGATACTTCACAAGTATCATTCTAATAGAAATATTAGGTTAGCAGTGTACTTCAGCGTCGATAGAGATTTCTCCTATCTTGTTTCATTTGAATGCCCACCACCTTGTAAGGTAAGGCACGTGTGTTTTACTCCATTACACAGAAGAAGAAATGTGAGCTTTTAGGTCTCAAATAACTGTCCCAATTTGCATCGCAGGTACAGGGTTATAAGGAGCTTTGCCATAGAAAATGAAGAAGAATAGTGCACAGTGACAATCAGTCTCTAAGAAGTGGCTTTGGTGATGGAAAGCTACAGTTCAACCAGTCCCTGTAGCAACTAAGAGAGGAAGCTCTGACAGAGCCAGTGTTGATATACAGACGAATTATGCAATTTTAGGATTTTATCATCATTTATTCACTCACTCCTTCATTTATTTTCACTGCTATAATAAATTATTGTGGAACTATCATCCAGTCCCAAAACAAAAATATTTTTAATAACTTAATGTTCTCTTCTCCAGTCTTATCCCCTTATGCTCCCATCTCCCCTAGAAGTGACCACACTACTGAATTTTGTGTTTATCGTATATATAATATATAGAATATATATATTATATTTCTCACATATATATATCACATGTATATACTTCAATAATATACCATATCTATATCTGTAGATATTCCATATATATGAATATATATATTCAAATATATACTTACGAAAAGTACAGGCATACGCACACACGCATATGCCTAAAACAAATAAAATCATGTAAAAATAATAAAATGTATTTATTTTACTTGAATTTGCCTTTGAAATTTCAAATCATTCCCAATCTTGTTACTACGATTCATCTTTGTTTGTTTGTTTGTTTAGTTGCAGGCCATTTACATTCAATAGTGTACAATATGCACAAATGTAATAGTGTACATTTATGTACAATAGTGTACAATATTTTGGGGATAGGCAACACAGTAAAAGCCATTTTCCTATGGCAAATCATTTAATTATTTATTCTCTATTATGAATAGAAATGTTCTGAACCTTCTCGGAAGTATCTCCTATACACATATTAAAATGTATGTTTGTTATCTGCTTAGCTCCCTCGACTGATGAGGCACAGTTCCTGTGAATGTCCAGGTTTACCAGACAATGTTACATTGTTTTCCGAAGGGACAATACTGATTTACACTTTTACCAACAATGTATAAGACAGCACTGTGACCATTGGTACTGTCGGACTTTTCAGATTTTTCTAATCAAATGATTGTAGAATGGTTTCTCACTGTGTACTTAATTTGCATTTTCCTAGTTACTAGTGAAATGGATGTTTATTCACATAGCTGTTAGTTGTATGTTAAGTCCACTGATGTTCAACCTTTCCTTATTGACATGTAAGTGCTCCGATTAAATGCGCTGCAAATATTTTCTCCGGGTTTTTAAGTTACCTTTTCACATTTTTTAAGGTGTCTTTTGATGAACCAAACTATCTGATTTTATTCAACTCAAAGCTTTTAGTCTTTGTAGTTCTGCACTGGACTTTCTGTGTTTGCTTAAGAAATCCTTCCACGTCCTCAGGTGAGAAGGGTGTTCATTTATTCCTCTTAGAAGTTTCAAAATTTTTCTTTTGGTATTTAAATGCTTAATCCATCTGGAGCCTGGTTTTGTACATGCTGTTAGCTAGAGATCTGATTTTTAACAGAGGCATAATAAATTTCTTATCTACATTTGTTGAACAACTCATTTCTTTCTCAGTAATATGCTATGCTATCTCTTTCATGTAATAATTTTCATTATGTGAGTCTGCTTCTAAGCTCTCCATTCTATTCAGTTGGTCAATGTTCTCTTTCCTGCATAAACATCACATTGTCCTAATTACTGATGTCTTTGTATCTGCCCCTCCTAAACCTGCTTTTTCAAAAATATCCTGGCTGTTCTTCCCAATTTGCCGGTCTAGACACATTTTCTAAAACATTACTGTGAAATAAAATGACAGAAAAGTGTGTAAAAACATAAATGTGCAGCTGCATAAGATATTATAATGCCAACACAAAGAAATAGGACACGCTTTTCTTTGCAGAAGTCTCCCAAATCCCTCTTCTTCCTGAATGAAACCGACGTGCAATTTTAGTGATAATCGCTTACCTGCTGTGCCTTATACTTTTATCATATAAGAATGGCTGCACATCTTAGCAATATACTTTTGACCACTTTTAAATATTGTATCAGTGGATAAATATAGTAAGTATTACATTCTGTTTGGCTTCTTTGGAAATATATTATGTTCTTAAGATTCATTCATGTTGTGACATATAGGTGTAGTGCATTCATTTTTATCTCTCTATAGTATTCCATTGTATGAATAGGTACCACAATTAGTGTATATTTTGGAAATTTGTGTTGTTTCCAGTTTCGAGCTATTAAGAATAACATCGCCAGGGTGCCTGGGTGGCTCAGTCAGTTGAGCATCTGTCGGACTCTTGATTTAGGCTCAGGTCATGATCCCAGGGTCGTGGGATCGAGCTCCGCGCTGCTCGAGCTCCGAGTTTAGGATTCTCTCTCTCTCTCTCTCTCTCCCCCTTCCCTCTGCCCTTCTCTCCCATTCTCACTCCCTCTCTCTCTTAAAAAAAAAAAAGCATCTCCATGAATTGTTGTAAATGTCTTCTTTAATGCGTGCACACACATTTCTCTAGAATAATGCTGGCCCTGAAACGAATGGTCACAAAGGGATGCATAAATTAAAGCTCCACAGGTAAATGCTGAACTAGATAGACCAATTTGTATGCCCATAAGAAGTATATAAACGTTCTGGTTACTGAATATTTTCACTACTGATAGTGAAGTTTTTTTTTCTTTTGGTAAGGTGTTTAGCTACTCTAATGAACAGGTATTGGTATATCATGGTTTAAATTTGCATTTTTCTGATTACTAATAATGAGGCCATTTCCATATAAATATTGGTCCTAAATATTATTTTTGTTGTACTTGTCCATTTTTTCCTACTTGGTCTCTTTTTCGCAATGAGTTTAGAACTTTAAAAAATATCGTAGACAACTTTTGTTGGCTAAGTTTGTAGTAAATATGTTTTTGAGCTATATGTTTTGCCTTTTTAGTCCCCTCCTCTCTAAAAGGTGGTCTTTCTCTCTCTCCCATTTCATGAACAGAAGTTTTAAATAGAAACATAGTCAAATTCATTGATGTTTCCCCCTTTGTTATTGGTGCATTTTGTGTTTGTTTTTGAAATCTTTTCCTATCCCAACGCATGAAGGGATTTTTCTGTAATATATCCTGAAGTTGAATACGCTTTTACATTACATTTTTGGTGCTCCTTTATGATAAGATTCATAATCCATATGGAATTGATAATTTGGGGGATGGCGTAAGGTAGGGGTTAATGTTCTTTGCCCCCTTCCTGACTAAATATCAGGTTACTCTAAAAGTTTACTGAAAAGACGGCTTTTTCCCATTATTATGAAACATCACCTTTCAAATTAAATGTCAGTGTGGGATATGTTTGCGTGTATGTGTTTATCCTTGCTCCAGTAATCTACTATTTTAATTATAATAACTTTATGTAGATTATGTCTTTTTATTGTTTTCATCTTCCAGAGCATTCCAGCTATTCTCAGTTCTTTGCATTTCCACATGATCTTTTAAATGATGTCTCAGTTTGCGCGCACACACACACACACACACACACGCATGCATGACTCATGCACGTTAGTTACAATTGCACTGAAACAATGAACAATCCGTAGGGAATCTGTATCTCTATCTTGTTCATTCTTCCAATCTATGAAGATTGTTTGTGTATTTTCTTATTCCAGCAGGTTTGATAATTTTCTGGGAAGTGACCTTTAAATCTTGTTATAAAGACGTAATTTGATATGAAAGTATTTTAAAGATGTATTCCTAGATAATTTGTTATTTGAGATGCTATTATAAATAGCATTTTCACATTTTATTTTTGATTTGCATCAGAAGTTGAGAAGTAAAATATATTTTTTGCTGTAATGAATTCGTACTCCTTGATAGATAAATAAATAAATAAATAAATAATTTTGTGTTTCTGTTTTATTAGGATCATACTAAATCTTCATAGCAAAGTGGTGGGAACATCTATCTTTATGGTATTATCTTTTTATCCATGAACATGGGTTATATCCTTTACCAGGTCATTCAATGACTTTTGAGAAATTTTATAATTTTATACATATATAATTTTATACATATCACACAATTGGCGTAGGATTTTTTTTCCAAAAAAGTTATGCTTTTGCAATTATTAAAATTGATCTTTCTACATTTATGAAGTTTATCTCTATGCATGTTTATAGATATTTCAATATTAAAACATCCTTGTGTTACTAAGACAGGTAAATTGGTTTTAATTTTAAATTGACTTCAGCCTGCTTATATTTTTAGGAATTTTTTTTTCATTCAAACTTAAATACGAGGAAATGGGAACTTAAAATTTCCTTTCTTTTTTTTTTTTAATTTTTTTTTTCAACATTTATTTGTTTTTGGGACAGAGAGAGACAGAGCATGAACGGGGGAGGGGCAGAGAGAGAGGGAGACACAGAATCGGAAACAGGCTCCAGGCTCCGAGCCATCAGCCCAGAGCCTGACGCGGGGCTCGAACTCAAGGACCGCGAATCGTGACCTGGCTGAAGTCGGACGCTTAACCGACTGCGCCACCCAGGCGCCCCAAAAATTTCCTTTCTTATTCCATTCCTTCCTAGTTTGCTATCAAAAATATACTACTTACATGGAATGAGCTGGAAAACACTCCATCTTTTTCTCTTCCCTAAAAGGATTTTTTATGTTCATTTATCTTGACTCATTTATTAATCCATCTAGGTTAAATGAGATCATATTTTAAATGACTTTTCAGGGGCGCCTGGGTGGCACAGTCGGTTAAGCGTCCGACTTCAGCCAGGTCACGATTCGCGGTCCGTGAATTCGAGCCCCGCGTCAGGCTCTGGGCTGATGGCTCGGAGCCTGGAGCCTGTTTCCGATTCTGTGTCTCCCTCTCTCTCTGCCCCTCCCCGTTCATGCTCTGTCTCTCTCTGTCCCAAAAATAAATAAAAACGTTGAAAAAAAAATTTTTTAATGACTTTTCAATTTCTGAGATCATTTGTGATTTCTATTTCTTTTCAAGTTGGTTTTAGGAAGACACAAGCTTTAAATTCTATTGACTGTAAATTTCACAGAATTCTTTCTTGATTCTAAAAACATCTATTTTATCTACTATGATAGTCCTTTTCGTTTATGATACAGTAGGGTCCCCTTGTCCCTGGTCTCGCTTTCTGTGTTTGCACTTACCCGCGGTCCACCGCCTTCTGGAAGCAGATGCACTTCCTTCTGACATATCATCAGAAGTTCAGTAGTGACCTAACCCTACATCACAAAGCTGTCTCACTTGACTTCATCCCATCGCATGTCTATTTCATCTCAGAAGAAGGGCGAGTACAGTACAATAAGATATCTTAAAAGATCACATTCACATAACTAATTCCAAGGTATTGTTAATCTCTTAAAGTACTTTAAGAGATACTTTAAGATACTTTAAGAGTACTTTAAGAAGTAATAACAATTAGTTATTGTTAATCTCTTAAAGTACTTAATTTATAAATTAAACTTTATCATAGCTCTACATGTATAAGAACAAACAGAGTATATATAGGGTTTGACATAATCTATGATTTCACGCATCCCCTGGGAGTCTTGAAACGTACACCCTGCATTTAGAAGGGGGACTACTGGACTTGATTTTTTTTTCTTTTTTGTCTTCATTTTTTGTTTATATGTTTTGCTCAATGGTGACAGAGATTTGTCTGTTTTACTAGGCTTTTAAAGGAACCAACTTTTGTGATTATGAACCCTTTTTATTTCTTAACTGATTTTTACTTTTATCTATGTTTTCTTCTTTGTGCTCTGGTTATTCTGTTGTTCTTTTTCTAATTTCTTAAACTGAAAAATTAGCTTATTTATTTTACACTCTCTTAGTTTCTAATGTAAAATATTCAGGACTGAAAATTATCCTCAAGTTACCACTTTTGCTGTGACCCTCTGGTTTTGATATGTAATATTACATTGTCATTAGATTTTGCATATTTTTAGAAAGTGTCCATTGATTTTTTTCTTGGACCCATGCATTATTTATTAGTGTCATTTCCAAGTTTCAAATATATGAAGGTTTTAAAAATGATCTAAATTAATTGCATTGAAGTCAGAGAAAATTATCTGTATGTAAAATTTGTTGAGAAGCACTTTACATCTTACAACATGGTTAACATAACTAAATGTTCAATGGGCTTTTATCAGTCAGCTTTTTTTTTCTTTTTTTTTTAAATGTTTCTTTATTTCTGAGACAGAGAGAGACAGAGCATGAGTGGGGGAGGGACAGAGAGAGAGGGAGGCACAGAATCCAAAGCAGGTTCAAGGCTCTGAGCTGTCAGCACAGAGTCCGACACGGGGCCCGAACTCACAAACCATGAGATCATGACCTGAGCTGAAGTCGGTCGCTCAACCAACTGAGCCACCCAAGCGCCCCCTTTTTTTTTCAATAACAAATGTTCCCTGTTGTCTATGGCTTGCAACAATAACAACAACAACAACAACAACAACATCTTTGTTTCTTAATTCATATTAAGAGCTAAGCATCAGCTTCGGTTGTGTTCAACTCTTCTGGGCTCAGCTGAGCTCCAGGTGTCTTCTCATTCTAGAAATTACGATAAAGGAGCCAGCAATACCTTTCTGGGACACACTGATCTCATGGCAAAGAGCAGAAACACCTGAGGCTAACCCACACCACGCAAGCAAATTATTGTTTCGTCTTAGTTGTGTTATGGCTGTATTGTTCATATCTCTTATGCAAAGCAAGTTATATACCAATCCTGACTTTGGGATAGGAACATATATACTCACTCTTCCTGAAGACATAACATCATTAAAAATAATAATACTTTTAAAAGTGAGTGATCCTATATTGGAAACAGTAGTACAATCTACCATTAGGGTTGAAAAGGATGCTGATTCTGTTTTTTTTTTTTCCAGAATTGGCATATGCTTATTAAACCATGCTTATTAATTACTGCTCAAATCTTTGTATCTTTGTATCTTTCTGCTTGACACGACAGAACAGAACTTCACCAGGAAGATAAAGTGCATTTACTTGATAAAGTAGCTTCATATGTATGAAACAAAAAATACTAGGCCTATTGACGAATTGAATAAATCCATCATCATAATGGGATATTTTGAAACACTTCGTGGTCTGACTAAAAAAGAAACAAAATCTTACCTGCTCAATTGCTTGTGTGAGCAGTTTAATTTCGTGTAAATTTTTGCAAGTAGCTTTTTTTTATTTCCTTAAAACAGAGAAGAGGAGGGGGAGGAGGGGGAAGAAAGAGAATATTTAATTTCTGAATCTATTTTATATGGTTTAGCTGTCCGGACTATTTTCAGTGCAGTGGTCTGAACTTGGAAAGCAAAGGATGCCTGGGCGGCCCGGTCGGCTAAGCGTCCAACTCTTGATTTCGGCTCAGGTCATGATCCACGGTCTTGAGATCAAGCCCTCATTGGGCTCTGCACTGAGCATGGAGCCTGCTTATGATTCCCTCTCTCTCCCTCTACCTCTCCCCTGCCCATTGTCTCTCTCTCTCAGAAAAAAAATACAATAAAATACAAAAATATATAATTTCGAACTAAGAAACGCAAGTTATTTAAGTTCAAAAAATACTCAAATTTTTACATGTAGAAGAGATTAATGATTCTTAAGTTATTGTTAACACGGGTTTTATTTTAAGCTTTTATTTTGTCACTCGTAGCAAAATCACATCGAAAGACATAGCTTCGCCCCCAAAGGCCGAGATTCAAGTATGTCTATGAGTCACATGAATGGAAGGAAGATAGGAAAGATTTAGGCTTGGCCTGAGATAAGACTCTGAATTGTGAAATTCAGGTTAGATGAGTCATAAGCCCAAGTGCAAAATAACAGATAACCCATAAATTGACTTAAAAGATAGTTGATTGGATGGATTGGAGTTTCTTACACATACTGCTTCCATAGCTTCTCACTGATGGAAGCTGTGTTACTGTTAGCAGCTATTGAAATTTACAGAGCAAGGCAATGCCATCCCAAAAAGAAAAATTAAATTAAAATTCTGTGTGTATATGAATAAGTTTGTGTTAACAGTTTTGCTGCACCAATTTAGAAGAACTATCCTGTTGTTCAAATATAATTTTATCATTAATATTCATCGGAGTTTTTCAGCTGGATTCCCCCGAATGTTTTAATCCTGACAGATTTTGTTAAAATGTGCAGTTGTAGGTTCTGGAAGAGGGCAAGTCAGGCAGAGATAAGACTGTCTGTCCCCAATGAACTTTACAGTTTCTCTGTTGCTGTGGTTCATGTTGGAGTCAGACAGAGGTAGTTTCTCTGAGCACTTCACAAAACTCTGGAATACTACCTTCAACCACATGGAAAAATACAAGTTTCAATTCATAGAAAATTTTAGACCATGCTTCCCTAGGCATGAACACAGGGAGCTTTCCTAAATCCACCTGAATTCTTTGCACCCATCATATCCTGAACTATGTAAAACAAATGACTCAAAACACGTCCACTGCACTGTTCTTTCATTCATTCTATTTCCTAGATATTGTCCTTATGCAAGTTATCTATTGACAATACAATTCTTGGCCTCCTGACTTCTTCTATGTAACTAGGAATATATTTGTTCATTCATTCATTCATTCATTCAACAAACGGGGAGATCATTTCAACAAATAGGAGAACGCTAACCAAAGGTTATGTAACACGATGGTTCTACCACTGTATCCTTTGTATTCTGTCCCCAGCACTCAACAGACCTTGCGCAAGTCAGCCAGTCATTGGTCCTATCCCAATCCATCTTTTGTAGGCCTCTGATACAGGACTCCATGACATCATTCCTCACATAAAGAAACTACAGTACTGAGGCACCTGGGTGGCTCAGTGAGTTGAGCGTCCAAATTCAGCTTCAGGTCATGATCTCGTGGTTCATAGGTTTGAGCCCCATGTTGATCCTCTGTTCACCCACCCCCCCAAACCTCCTTTGCTCATGATCTGTCTCTCAAAAGTAAGTTTAAAATTTAAATTAAAAAAATGTTTAAAAAATGAAGATAAGTTAACAAAAAAATAATAATAATAAAGAAACTACAACTGTCACCTCTCCCATCATTGTTCAACTTAAATTTAAGACCCTTCCACGTCCTTCCCCAAACTCTTCTAATCAGGCAGTTTGTCACTCAGCAATGTCATTGCTTTGCCCAGACTGGCAAAAATCTCTTCAGGCTCTTTTGTCATTCCATGATCTTTTGACTTTCTATGAGCTCACTCCAATTCCAATAGAGCGGACTCTTTTTTTCTTTCCTTACCTGACCAAATGCAACCCCCAAAAAGTGTACAATGCAAAAATTCCCCTTTGTGATCTAGAGACAACATGGGGTTGTTTCTTCAGACCGTTCTGTCCTTAAAACCCCAACTGTTGCCCATGAAAGAAGATTCCATTTCAAAATGTGTTTGAGTCAGTGTAGCTCATCTCATTTTGAAATTGAGACTTATCTGGGAGTTGGGTATGAATGGTAGACCCTGGTTAAAAGGCAAAGGTTTTCATAAGCGCTGGATCAATAGAAAATGCATTTATGAAGGTTCGGATTTGTTTTCAGAAGCCAAGAAAGGTGAAAGCTCTGATTTATGAGTTTGGGATTAAGAATGAGTTATAGGCAGTAGGAAAGACAATGTTCGGCACTATTTTTTTTAACGATGAGTCATCTCTAAAACCGGAGCAAACGGAAGGCTGATGTTCAGATCAAAATGAAGAGTTGTACTTGAGTTAAAAGACTGAGGTTATCGGCTGCCCTTACTAATTGTATCACATAATATTTTGATTTTTAAGGTGAGATTAGAACCATGCATAATATGAATCGCAGTGCTCCAGAGTGATACATAAATTACAGTTAGTTTCATTAAAATTGAAAGACACTCTTGTGTGATACAAGAGAGAATTTCACAAATAGGGATTATCATTAACAAAACCTTGAGAAAATCAATTAAGGAAAAAATTTCCTTGCAGAAGTGAAAACAACATTTAATAATACTAGAAATCCTTGTTTTGTAGAGTTTTCAAAGTCTTAACATACACAGGCAAAGCGATCATTATGCCAAAAATGCCTTCAACTATATCAATTAATTATAAGCTTACTCTGTCTTTTTTGGACATGCACTTCTGTAGAAATTTTAAGGACATACATTCAGCAAAACCAACTACCAATCATCACTTTTTTAGGTTTCTAAATACAAAATGGAAAAGATAAGGTTTCTCGATACCCAGGATTTTAGGATCTGATTATGTCAAGAAAAAGAATTAAGGAAAGCCTTTCAAAATTTCTGTTTTCTGGCAATAATTTCATTGGACTGGTTTAAAGGAAAAAGATGAGAGTTCTCATTATGTGAGGAAAAACCAAATAAAACTCATTTCAAAGTGCATTTTCCCAGTCTACAGGAAACTTCTATGATGCAGTCCAGCTAACCAGTAGAAGTATATGTATATGCTGTATAATCAATATTTATGCAAAATGAATGCTAAGTCGTAGTTGAGGGAAAACACCACCTGTCCGGTTTTGGTGTAGTTCCTAACGAAGACATCAGGTGAACCCCCCCAGCTCACTCCTCCCCTCATTTGCCACCAGTTTCATGTGAAGTTGTCCATAACACGATGTCCTGTTAATGTGCCGCTTCACAAAACATCTTAATATCCATACAAGGGAGACAGTGTTCTCCCCAGATTACAGGTGGAGTATACTCATATACCTTCCAGGGCTATTAATCTGTTTTCTGATTATGGTTTCTACAAAAGGGGGCCAAAATATTTTTCACCACTGTTCAGGGTGATTCAATATGATTCATGTCAGAGGAGAAAGAACACGAAGTGAGGCCACGGGACACCAACAAGCCACTTGGCGTAAGAAATGGAAAGAAAGCAGGATTTGGAGGGGGTGGCCCTGGCTTGAATTGATTATGTTATCTCCAGAGACAGTCACTTCTCAGACCTGTTTCCTCCTCCTCACAATGAGGAGAATGAGAAGTGCCACTCTTTTAATTCTTGAGAGTTCCTGTAAGGATATAAGGATATAATCTGTAGATACGCTGTGTACATATATAGTTACTTATTTCCATTTGAGTAACACAAAAAGGAAATGTGTTCTGTGGCCATTGTCCCCACATTACCTCCAAGCAAACTCTGAATTGCATTCATGATGGCTGCCCACGTTCTCCTCAGACATTGGTTATTCTCCTTATGGTCTCTAATTCACAGGGCTGTCCTTTCTTTCTCTCTGCTTTTTCTACTCACTTCTCTCTCCTTGGTCTTCTTGCTGGTCTCTGTCTGCTTGATTTAGTCCTAATTGTTTTCTATTTAACAGAATCCCCTTATACAACATAGCAACATAATTGCAACACTGAAGAGGGCTGAAGACAGTTTGTTGGCCTCATATAGGATTGTTTATCCTACTTCAAAACGTAGAGTCATCATTCCCCCTCCATGGTCCTCAGAGCCCCTTTCTTCGCAAAATGATTTCTTGGTCCTCTGGCAACTGAATTCTTGACTAGCGTTCAGCTGTTGAATTACAACAGCGATGCAATGTTTCTCCAACCAGGCGTTCTTCTGTAGGAGTTAAGTGACATCTGTTTGGTGTCTCTTTCAATCTGTTTTGGTGGAGGTAACGATCTTCCCTGATGATATTTAAGAAAATGAAAGAGGAGAGTGAAACAAGCTAAAAAAAAACCCATAAGAGAGCTTAATTCTGTGTCTACACCAACTGCATTCATGTAATACCAGTCTCTTTGACTCGAAGAACGTCTGCAGGGCCAATGTGATCGACCTCACGTGGAAATGAAGATATGCTCAAAAGCCAGAGTCATCCACAAAAATGTCTCGTCTGAACTGTCAAGCTCCTAATTCATAAGAGTAAGTCTACTTGATGTCCCTCTTTTATTAAAACTGTACACTATTTTCAGTAAATACCTTGTTTCTTTCCTACAATATGGTCTTTGAAAGCTCAGAGTCCTGGTAAAAATGCTCCAAAGAATCCAAGGTCAATATTGATGTGTCCAAATGGTGAGTGTCACTCTTCCAAAATAAATAAGATCTGGGGCTCTGGGATTATCATAAGGTTGTATAAAAACTGCAAAGTACATATATACAACCTACGAACAACATCAGATTTTTGTACACTCAACATAAAGCTCAAATTCAATAAATGTGCCAAGTGTTATATTACACTGAATATTAAGAATTATCCTTGTAATGCACTCTTGGTTGCAAGGTTTATTTTTCTTAAAACAAGTATTTCAGATCACAGTTATGTAAGCAGAGGCAGCAAACACTCTTACTGGCTGATCAGCCAGCCCCCAAGATGGTGTTAATCAGTCTTTAAAAATCAGTGCTGAAACCTACACATGCATAAATCACATTTGATCAAGCATAGCAATTAGTACTGAGCCACACAGCTAAAGACTCAAAAGGTATGAACTATAAAATTTGGGCAGCCAGGTCAAAAGAAATCGAATACTCTGACACTTATAAGTCTTTTTTTTTTTTCTTAAATGTATTATTTATTGCTAGTAGTGGAACCTACTTCAGAACACAATTAAAAATACCGGGAAAACACGTCTTTACTCTTTACACAGTATTTTTTTTTTATTTTAGCAATATTCAAAAATGGTTTTAAGAGCAGGATCTTGCTCTAAGCACAGAAGGCCAGTCTATTTTACAACTGATACAAGCTGGACTTGTGATGTAGAGGCAAGCCAGTTGAGAAAAAGACATGAACACTTCGCACATATCCTCCAGAGACTTGTAGAGGCCTCAGGGACCCCTCCATCTGGGGAATCATCAGGACTCTGTCCAGAGTAATTTTCAGACCACTCCATTTGGACTTTTTGTTTTTAAAAACTACCCCCTTACCCGCCAAGAACACGTGTTATTATCCCGGAGAAAGCTGGGCCTGAATGACACGGAGATCTGCCCAAGTTTTCCTGCCCGCAAGGCAGAGTTTTCCAAATCCAAAGTGCTTGCCCTTTTTTATGAAGCCACGTGTGTCTACAGGAGAAAATAATAGCCGCCTGCCTACAAAACAGAGATCACGATAGAAAAGAGACGAGTATAGGCGATGGCTGAACGGTCAAACATAATTAATTTAGTGTAATGATTATAAAATACCTACGAATCCTTTTGGTCCTGGGAAATACTGCCGATCAAAATCCTACAGGCAACCCTATAAAAATAACAGCCTTCTCTAGATCCTTTAAAGCAGGGAAAGGTGATTTTTCTAAGTTGAAAGATGTCAGAGGATGAATAAACATAAGCATTTTCTAACTTAGGAGTGGTCTGCAAATTAAGTTCTGGTCAATTTCATCGGTTTTATGCTAGCTGCGAACCTATCTGCGTGTCACTGGCGAGTTACCCTTTATTGACTAGCTATATACCCATATAACTTCCAGTTAATGAGCATTTTAAGGCCATCAATTTGTGGGAAGAAAAAAATCAGTATCTTTAATCGTTCACACTTATATGGAAAATTCAATATAAGAGGAGGGCTTAAAAACTTTATTTTGGTGTCCTTTTATTTATTTATTTTTATACCAGTGTAGTATTTTGGTTTAAAGAGGTTAAAAAAAAAAATCAGTCTTCTTTGGAGGTAGATAACATAAAGACTTCATTATATGCATGATTTAGGGACCCTAACGTCTTGTTTCAAAGAAAAGGAAAAGTGAATCTA
The DNA here is from genome assembly GCF_014898765.1 of Herpailurus yagouaroundi. Taxonomy (NCBI): domain Eukaryota; kingdom Metazoa; phylum Chordata; class Mammalia; order Carnivora; family Felidae; genus Herpailurus; species Herpailurus yagouaroundi. The sequence continues at coordinate 60,099,152 of NW_024412396.1, forward strand.
GAAGTTCTGACCTTCCAGTTTTTGTCTCACAAATGTTTTATAACAACACTCACATGTGATGTTGGGAGTAAAACTATTCAGAATGTTTAAGATTATTGCAACTCTTTGGTTGTAAAGTACTCATGAAGCATTGAATAATGATATTTACATTTCTTTTTTTAGCAAAATTAAGTTTGTAAAAATGTCTTCAGTAAGTTAGGATAAATTAAAGTACATAGCACATATTAATAAAAACCCAGTGGTATACCAGGAACTGTGCCAGTAGCTTGGGGAACAAGAAGAACTTGTTCCCCCAAGGTCCTCAGCCTAGTGGTGGGGACAGAGACGCCAAAACAATAAAAATTGAACTAAATTAAAAATAATAATCGTGTGTCATTTCCTGCATTTTCCTTTCTGTCTTTTTTTCAAGCAGAGGAAGCATGTGATTTCTGGAGCCTTGCAAGGGAACCAAATCTCCCTAGTCGCCAGGCTCACAGGACGATCCCCAGGTAGCGGTAGTAATGGCTGTGTGCCGTATGTGGAGGTTGGGCCTTAATTTCCCCCAAATGTCTCTATGCCCTTCACAAAGTGCAAAGGAAGAGTCGGGGACAAATAAGACTGGGAAGAGGGGTATCGCATGGCTTGAGGAATCTTCCTAACATTCCTGTATGACATATTATCCCAAGAAGTTTCTACAGCTTCTGGGGTAGGAAACCTCCAAAATGCCGACACTTGAATTCCCATCATTCGAGCAGAATGGATAGTTAAGGTCAGAATTAATTTGATAGGAAGGAAAACAAATGCAATCTACCCTTAATACCTGAGATGAAATGCATATCTATACAATGGAAAATTGTTTTTACTGGAAGCTCTATGAAAAAAATATACATAAGTAAGTGGGATGATGAAGGATGTCTCCTCTGTGGAGGTGATGATTCACCATAGAATTAGGTGCAAGAAAAGTTGTACAGGGAACACCATTTAGCCAAATATGGGATTTGTGGGGCCATCTATCTGGCTCCTTGCTGTCACACATGAGTCATATGATGGCATTAGTAGCCAGTGGGTAGCCATATCTGTAAGGTAAAACCTGTACTTCTGTGCCAGATGTACAGGGCACTTGAGGACTCACCCTCTCCGCCATTTTCATGGACGGACTTTCCTCGCTCACACTCTACATCCAACTAAACTGAGGTGTCGTCAGATCCCAATCATACCACACTCTTCCCCTTTCCATGCCTCTTCGGGGTAAGGTTCTCTTTACCTCAAATGCCTCATCAATTCTTATTCATTCTATGAGATTAAATAAAATAGCTACTTTCCTTTCAGTAGTGCCTTGAGCTCCCCACGGTAAACTGAGCACTCTGCTACCCTGTTGTGACACGGTCTCCATCTCTTACCCACCTGTTATATCACATTGACTTTGGATAGCTGCATTTCCCAAGAGCTCATAAGCAGTTTGGGAGAAGGGACAACAAGGTAGTGGCAGAATTTAATGCAGAGCCTGGCACTTTTCTGAAAAAGATTAAATTTAATTGAATCTGTTCTATAAAAGGCAGGGGCAATGTTTACCAGCTACAAATTACCTGGACTCTGCCCAACTTCTTACAAATGGCCCACCCTTTGCACGAGTGCGAGCCTAGTCCTGATCTCAGGATGGATGGACAGTTTCCGCATGGTCTTAAAAATAAGAGATGTTCTCTCCTCTCCCAGTTTCTAGAGCGATGCACCTCCTGTTTGACATAACTGTTGCCAGGGCACCCGCATACTCTTCTTCTTCCTCCTCCACGTGCTATAACCAAACCATCATTGGTCTCATAGTATGTGCCAGGCCTGTTCACACCAGCTCCCCTGAGCCATCTGTGACGCCTTGTCCCAAATCCACATTCACTTACTCCATGTGAGTAGCTTGAAGTTTGCCTTGGTGGAATTAATTCACTATGGAAATTGGGAAATACTACTAACCACACAGAAGCTGAGATAGAGACAGACACAGAGATAGAGATGATAGAGAGCAAGAGAGAGAAGGGGAATGAGTGAAAGAGTTTTAAACTGAGGCTCAAAGAGATGGGGAAACTTTCTCAAGGTCGTCAAATGACAGAGCCAGAAAGTGTGTCTATTACCTCGACGTCATGCATTCCTTCTCTCATTTCATAGCTAGGTGCCCTTTCAAGTTCTTCTTTCCCAGCCCCCTCATCATCCAGTTGGCAAACTGCCCCAAATTCAAATAATGCTAATTTGCCGAAAGTATGTCCAGAGTCAAGGCTGAGGCTCAAATGGTTTGCTAAACAGCAGGTAGAAGGAATTGCCAAGAAAGACTGCTCTGGTGATCCTTTGCCCATGGTGGGCCATCACTCGATTGTAATCTGCTACATTCCCCCAACCAATCCTACAGCCACGTGTCCTTCCTCCATGGAGCTGAATGGCCTTCAGTGGCTGGTGGTGCCCCCCCTCCCACACACACACAAACAGGTCAGGGGTCCTTACCTTCAGACCCAGAATTTGCCAACTAAGATTGATGCTTGGGGCCTATAGTTGTGTCAAAGCACAAAGTGTTCTAGAGTATAACGTGAACCTCATTTTTATGTACATTTTGACAGTAGAGAGTTCATGTACTTGACTGATGGTATTCTACAATTTATTTATCTTGAAAACAGACCTAAAATAGTCCCACTCTGGATGTGCCCTAAAGCCCCCATGGCATTCATCACAGCAGGGTGGCAGAGGAATCTGAATGCACGAAAACTTCAAGTGTGTAGTGGCTTCACTTTTAAAGCCTACTGAATTGTGTGTTTCTAAATCAAGTCCTAACACAATGACTTCAGGCAGGTGTCGGGGAAATGCTTTGCACTTTGAAAGATAAGAAGGCACAGACGCCGAGCTGAGTGAACTACTGATGCCTTCATGAGTCGGTAAAATTACCCAAGAAAACAAAAGGATTTCCTCCGCTAACCCTAGAGGAAACCACCCTCTACCATAGGGAATGAGAATTTTATCACCGCCATTGAGAGGGATGGATTTGTAAGAGCAGGACCCAGATGCCATCTTCTAAGCTTCCAGTACTTTCCTCAAACACCAAATGTGAAAGTCTCCAGGAAGTACTCAAAGGAGAAATAAAGATAAACCTTTTCATTTGGGGAAGCTAAATGGGAATCCTAATGCTAAAATATTAGCATAGTGATCTTTCTCTGAGATGAACATGATTTAGTGAGGGGCTTCCTTAATCAAGAGATAGAGAATGTCGGTCTGCTCCAGAAATTGAGAGCCAGACTGTCTCTACTTCTCCAGCGGGACTTAGAAACTTATCTCCATCTACTTTAAATGAGAAAAAATACAAATACTCAGTGGACAAATCCTTTCTCATTTCTTGTCAATATCCACCCCTCCCATCATCCTGTGTTGACAGGACCGATTTGCAGAAGGAGGGTTTAACATTACAAACACCCTTTCATCAGCTTAAAAATTGAGGCGAGTCAATATTTACATCATGTTGCTGATCTTTAAAGTGCATACTCTGTTTTCTGTCGTAATAAATAGCTGTCACTCTTGCCTCCATCAGAGTTTAGCTGAAGTGGGTTGGCATGCTCAGTGGTCCCTGCATTCCGGGAACGATCTAATATTTCAGGTCTCTCATGTGGCAGCGGGTCGATTTCTTTCTCTTGCTCCTTCGTATTGGTTTCCAATGACAGACCTTATAAAACCATTTAGGTCTGCTTAAAGAAAAAAATCTATAAGCATGCTAGGTTTATCTTTCTCCAGAAATGTGTGAAAGCTAATACTTAATGAGACAATGTAGACAGGATATTTGTTACCTATTTTGCTATGCAATTTTCACGACGTATCTTTAGACTAAAACACTAGATGGACTTCCTATCACTTCCCAGTGCCTACCAGTGATAGGAAATAGCATCAAGCTGGGACAAAAGAAAACCTTTATCCTTTACCAGGGAGTTCAAAACTATGGCACAATGGTTTGTGACCCTCCTTCAATCCAGAAGCACTGTCACTGGCTCCGGATAAGTTTAATTGGGGTTTCCTCAGGACACAGCTATCCTAGTGGACCCACACGGATCACAGAGGAATCTCGAAATTTCCTTATTTGTTTTTTTCCCCCTTTGGTCGGTATTGTTAATTGGTACCTTCCAAAATCACTAGTATGGCTCGGGAGCACAGAGGAGTCTGGAACAGAAATGAGTACTCTTTTCTTTTGGACCATTTGCTTCTCAGACTGCAGAAAGCTGACTTCAGGAGAGCTTAGTGAGTACAGTTCTTAGCAATGAAGCAAAAGGGACATACAGAGAGATGTTTTGAGAAAATAGAGATGTCTTAGAATACTTGAAGGAATATTCATTTTACAGATGTGAATGAATAACTGCGATTAAGAGCAAATGCAGGTAAGAACTCTGTCCTCCAGTTTGCACAGACTTTCTGGAGACAAAATAAGAAAGTGTGATACCAAAGCAGATGTTCCTTTCCTGCATTTCCCTGCCGCCCTCAGGGCATGCATTAAAGATGGGAGCTATGTGAACGCAATGGATGTGATCCAGCAGAGGGTGGCAGAGAATTCTGCCACCACGCTGTCGATATAGATGTGACCCCTACTTCCACTGTGTGTGTGTGTGTGTGTGTGTGTGTGTGAGAGAGAGAGAGAGAGAGAGAGAGAGAGAGAGAGAAGCAGGGAGAGCCAGACAGAATTCCACTTTGATTTCTTCTGTTTCAAAAATCTGATGATGCCTTGCTATTCTAAGAAATCACCTTAATTCACTGGATAGATTTGCCTGGGCTATTTGGCTAAAAGATGCTTAAACCGCAATTTGTGATTAAGAGATTAAGACCAGTTAAGTGCAAGTTTTCAGAATCTACAGGTTCACATAAAACAGAGCTAACGAGAGTATGAATAATGGTCAGCCCTTATGTCCTCTGAAATCCATCTCTGAGCTCAGTACCCCAAGCTGAAGTACAACCAGTGATCATTTCCATGTGGCTGGTGACTCAGCTCTTGCTATGGATTTGATGTCAGCAGGTATTTTTGAGTGACAAATGACATGTAAAGTCACTTCTTATGCCTTATCAATAGCAGTGCACAAATAACCAAGATGAAAAGACAAATCCTACTAATGGATTTGCAGAAGTTGAAAATCCTCAAATGTAAGTGGGAAATGTCTAAACCATCAATTATAAAGGACATCAGTAATTATGTAGATACATAGTCAATAATTAATTAGGCTATGAATTGATCAGCAACCAGGTCAGTTTCAGTCCTTGACCCCATATATTTCTAGATAATCTCTCTTGTCAAATAGGGAGCTCCCCCCCCCCCGCCCCCACTGCATGACCCCCAGGGAAATGGTGAGAAAAATTTTAAAGGTCTTTCCACTGTTAATGACTGCTTTGTTTTGTTTTAGCTTGGCACAGTATATTAGCCTTTATGTGATGAGTTTGTATGATTATAGTTTCTAAAGTATGAGAGGAAATGAGGTAAATGATTAACGGCAGAGTAACTTAAAGCAAGATGGCATTATGGAAGCCATTGAAAAATAGATGGGAGATGCCGCCTCCCCGATGGAATTTGATCCAGCTCCAAGAGGAACAGTCTTATCAAAGGTGCCACAGGGTTTTTATTCATGACCCCAAGAAGTGGGGCTCTCAGCATTCAATCTTAGTGACTGTACTATACCTTGCAGCCACAGGAAGCTTTTCTCGGCCCTGGCGTGTGATCCATCCTGTCTCAGAGGGAAGCCCTCTTTGCTCCACGGCTAGCATCATTTTTATACATCAACTCCTCTCTATTTTGACTTTCTAAAGTTGGAGCTCAGTTCTCTTCTGCTTTGGAGATCCTCTCAGAGACTTGCTGTACATATTGAAATGAGCATGGCTTTCTTCTGCTTTTCAAGGCTGCAATGTAGAGTCTGATGGATGGGGATTGGCCACGGGACCAGAAGATTTCAACTTTCCTTCTGTCCTGGGTGGATTTACTGCATAAACAGAGGTGATCTCCCCATTTAAAATGCAGCCCATCCTGCCCTCAGGAGGTTATTGTGCTGTTATGAAGGTCAGTTGGCAAGTGGGTAGGAGTGATTCCAGGTGTCAGAGAGGTCTTAGCACATCAGATAAATAGAGATCCTAGCATAATGCCCCACATTCTTAAATGCATGACATTTTAAAATACTACAAACTTGCATGAGTTTACTTTGAAGAGTACAGGTAAATACTGTGGCCTTCCCCACACCAGCTCATACAGAGGCATTATATGGATTTCTTATTTTTTCTCCACCGCTCTCTGGTTCCATTCTGACCATATAACAATAATGAATACCATCATGTTTAATGAGACTTCTAATAATTAGGAGGAAAATTGCTGGATGTTCCAAACACGCACATTCCCTCGAATCCACGAGAACCACGTGGGGTAGATTTTATGAGGACCGCCGTTTTTACAAATGCCCACACTGAAATCCCAGTGTAGTGCCTCTTCCAAGTTCCTCGCCTGGGGCTTGAATCCCACATTTTGTTTGATGTTATATTGCTTTTAAGAAAAGGTGTTTTTTTTGGGGGGGGGCGGGGCGGTTCTCACTAGAGATACATTTCTGAAAGCCTCAGGAGTTCTTTTAGCTTAGACTTGCCAAACCAACGCAAAGAATTTTCAAGAACTGAGCTGCCGATTCTCTTGCCTCAGCTGCCACCAAGACGACCCCTTGCAGAGGCAAAGCTGAAGGTAGAAGAGTGTTTTTCTGCCCTGCCCTTCCCACCTGCCTCTGCTCCACCCCTCCTCAGCCATGCTGATCCCCGGGCAGCAAAATAAATGGGATCAACCCGGATGTCCTTTTCTAGGAGAAATGCTTTGGGCCAGAGAGAAAGATAATATAGATTACCGGTATGCTGTAGAGGCAAGTTCAATAGAGAGAGCGATTAAATAAAAGCCTAACGAGGAAATAAACACCATGTTTGCCAAGAAGCACGCACACACACACACACACACACACACACACAGGTGAAAAAGGAGACCCAGTAAGAAGCAAGGGACAGCCTAGCGTCGCCAGAATTAAACCAGAATGTTTGAATCGTTGCAATGATAAAAGATGACATTTCCTATCAGCTTTTTTTCTGTCTTATATACTTTTAAAGGTAGTCTTTGCAGCACTGAGTCTGTTCTTATGGTAGCAAAAGCCAGTATATTCTTTTCATAGCCTGAACTCTTGTCAGTTGATGGGCAGTTTATCCAATATTGCCTTTTAGTCTCACTTCACGGTATGTTGCCGGAACTTCTCATGAGGGAAAACTCCAGCTCCAAATAAGATGCCCTCCAGAGAAAGGCTGACTAGACTTTGTTGTGTGTGTGCACCATATGACTTATTTTTTTCAATAAAGCCCTCGGTGTGGCTTGGTAGTTACACAGTACCTTCTCTCTAAAGAGCCCAAGGGGCTACAGAGATCATTTTCAAAGTGAGCCATCGAGAATTGCAGGGCTGTGCAGCGAGGAAGCAGGACTCGGATGGTAGGGGAAGAAGGTTTCCAAGAGGCTGGGGAGAGGAGAGGGAGTCCAGCAGACAACTGTCACTCCATATCCCTTAAGGACACACTGTCTGGCCTTGAGTGTGAATAGTCGACAGAAAGGAAATTCAACACTGGAGGGAGGACCCATAACTGCTATCGCTTCCTGCTTCCTGCATGTTTATGGAACTGGGTTATTGTACAGGTTGTTAAATTGATACCTTAATTACATGCATTGTGGCCAAGTTATAGCTGTCACGAGAGGCATAAATCTGGTCTTTTTTGACATGCTCTCAACCAGAGTGTTTTGTTAGGGTAGCCTTGAACACAATGTTGATGTTGAAAAGAAGGTACACAACACAAAACTTTATTTTGTCTAAGTAAGTGGAACTGTTCTCTACCTGGTTGCTGATGGTTGTATTGTGTAAAAAGAGCGAAGTATGATCTGATGTCAGATTCTGAAGGAAATACAGTATATTGCAGAATTTTTAGATGAAGTTCTCTCAGCTAATTTAATAGCTAGCTCATATTTACCATAAGTATAGTGAAGATAGATTCAATTAGAATTTCTGAAAAAAACAATGAAAATATAAATGTTGGGGATTGAATATATACATATACCTATACCTATACCTATACATATACATATACATATACATATACATTCCTATGGGTTCTCTAGAGAAGGAAAATCCTCTCTTACACAAAGAAGATATATCTACTCCAACTTCATAACAGAATTTCAGTCTTATCTTGCTTACTACCCAGCACCTATGAGGCAAGAAAAAGTATCAATGTTTTTGAAAAAAAAAAGTCTAAAAGACATACTATCTACTCAGAACTCTGTATCTAAGTAAGTAAATAAATAAATAAATATCAAGAAAAGTGAAGAGTCCGACATTTTACCCTATTTTCAAGGTAACAAGTTAATCTGTCACGGTTGCATGGACGCTGGCAGAAGACATGAGATTCCAGAGTCAGAGACAAAGGACTTGGTTATTCAAAGCAATGGCAGTAGCCAGAATATCCACACTTTTCCCCCCACTGGTTCCCCGAGCCCCAATTCCCACAGGAAAACAAGAAAAGACACAGGTGGCACTTGCAGTGAGTTGCATTACCAGAGAGGAACCTAGAGCTTAAGGAAGCTGATCTTTTATAATCAGCATGAACATGACTCCTCTTTGTTCTAAAGAGAGAGTCACAAGATGTATTAAAATGGTAGATAGTCATGGATAATTGTCTCTCAATAATCAACAAGTAAGTAAATAGTTATATGCATGCATATATATATATATATATATATGTGTGTGTGTGTGTGTATGTAGTACATTTAATATTACCATTTTGTCAACTCAAAATAATAGAAAGTTACATGGGCAGCCCCATCTCAATGGCCTGATCACCTTTCTGAAATATATTTAGCAAGATATATTATAATGTTATTTATTTTTACTGATGATCCAAGCCTTAACCATGTAAAGATCACCTTGCCTCACTCTGTAAACCGGTTTGACAACAATGTTAATTTTTTGTTGTATGCCTCTTGTATAGGGACCAAATATTCTATTTTGTTTTCATTTTTTATTTACTTTATTTTATTAAAAAAAAATTTAATGTTTATTTATTTTTGAGAGAGAAAGAGAGAAACACCAAAAGGGCGGAGAGAGAGGGAGACACAGAATCCGAAGCAGGCTCCAGGCTCTGAGCTGTCAGCACAGAGGCCGACGCGGGGCTCGAACTCATGGAGTGTGAGATCATGACCTGAGCTGAAGTTGGACACTCAACCGACTGAGCCACCCAGGCGGCCCTTGATTTTGATTTTGTTTTGTTATTAAATATGGTATCAAGTCATCTCTTGGATGACTGTAATGCTTTCTTTAGCAAAGGATCCTTTTGAGGATACCCTTATACCTCTTCTACCATAAAGTGTATCCCCTTGTCTGGCATGATCACAAGTAGGATCTCATTACAATGGCTTTCAAATAATTCTTAAATAGTGAGTCTTCTTGCCCCAGTCCCTGAGGGCAGGAAAGACAAACCCAAAACTGCAATGTAGCTGTTCATTAAGAATAAACCTCTGTTTAAAAACAAAAACAAAAACAAAAAACCTCCTGGCCCTTCCAGGATGGAAGTCAGAATGTAGTCAACTTGACAGTAAGTGGTCAGTTTATCTCCTCAAAAGCATACCAGTGGCTATGGAGTTGGACATTCATAGCCTGAAACAACTGAATGAGCCTTCTTAAAGTGGAATTCATGTTGCTGGGCTCTCATGTCTTCTATAATGGAGAAATACATTCATACGTTCATTGTTTCAGAGCCTGAAGACAGAAGCTAATTGACATCAGTTGGCCAGTTATATTTTATACTTGGTTGTTTCGTGCATCTCTCGTAGTTGACGGTCTCTGGTAAGCATCAACATGTGATAAAAAGATCTGCACACTTTCTGTCCACTCCCCTACGTCTACCAACATATCTGAATTCTAGACACTCTTGACCCCAATCTTTCACATTTTGACTCTACGTGGAAGCTATTTTTCCACCAATAACTCCTTCCAACATCCTAACGTCTGCCAGACTGTACGGTCTAAGCGTCAGCATCACCTACGCCTCAAGTAGCTCTATTCTCTTCTGGGCCCATCCACAGTCTACATCGCATAGTAGACCACTATCCTTAGGTGTAGAGTATGCTACCTCCAGAACTCTCCAGGTGTTTTGCTTCCCTCTTCATTGTAGGGTGTGCAAAATACTAAGGTAGTTTTTTGTTTGGTTGGTTGGTTTTGGTTTTTGGTTTTTGATTTTTAACTTAATTTGTCCTAGCATGTCTCTGACCACTGAGAACCTACATTTTTTTTACTCTTGTGGTAGCCCACTGGATCTTCTTCCCAGGAAACCTGGAAAGTCAAAATCTCTGAGTGTATCCATGCAGATGTGAGGTTACCAAGTTTTTTTGGCTTTTGCTTTCAAACAGGGATCTAATCTTGACATACCATATATGTCTTCTTTGGGCACTTATCTCTGAAGTTCAGCCAGTCTGATGAAGAAACAGACTTGTTCTTTGACTTTCTACACTCTTGCAAGAGGAAATGACGATTTTGTTGTATATATCCAAAGAGGTTCTCTGTTTTGCACCTGACTTTCAATTCTGTGTTATTCCCTCAGAGGTTCATTTATCCTTATGTAGAACAGGAATGGTTCTTAACAATAACCATCTAAGGTCTTACTCCTCTAGCTACTCTTTTCTTTATGCCTCTCAATTGCCTGTACTCCATACCCACCAGCACATTCCCTTCCATCAAATACCCTCTCAACTTACCACAGGTCAACATTTTATCAGTTGGAAGTCCATCTGATGCAGAGGCTGTCTTTTTCACCTACCAGCAATAATGGGTTATTCACTGCCAGCTGAGCTGTGAGTGATCTGGGTCAAAACCCCATTTACCTCTTGCTAACTTGGAGTATCCTCATAACCTATGATGGAGGTTGAGTCCTCCGGGAGCCGATGATGACAGGGAGTCTAAGATGTAAGATATTGATTAGGGAGCAAAACCCGGGAAAGGAACAGAGCTGAAGAGGGATGGGGTGGAGGAAAAATCTGAACTCCAATGCAAGCCTGCCAAAGCCTAGAAAAACCTCGGTGAGTATAGTAGCCAACTCTAGAAAATGCATTGTAATTCTGCCTGACTCAACTACAGACAGTCACTGTTCCAGAAGGATGTGAGCTTAGGCCAGGAAGCTCTCAGAAGCTGAGGCAGCCCCTGAAGCCGCTGAGAATTGGAAGACATCTGTTGACCACACACTCTACAGCTGGATAGCAAGTCCTTCCTTAAAGGAGACACTGGGAGGACATCTCTGCAGCCATGGCAAGCACTCATCTAGAAACACACACACACACACACACACACACACACGCACACGCACACACACAGAGAATAAACCTCAAGAACTGACAACCTAATTCATAATGAGCTTGGAATGTTTGACTTGCCCCCGCAGTCTCCCTTTGAGCTCTGGTATGTTGACTTTCAAAGTTTGAGGTTTTAAATGACTGTCATTCACTACCTGTGAGACTGAGGAAGAATCAGCAAAGTGATTAGGTTTTTGGCTGGAAACACGAATAAAGTTGTCCATGTGGATCGATGTCACCCTGCCACTATTAGCCAACATGACAGTGATAGCTAACTGCCTCTAGGGCATCTGCTCAATTGCTGCTATTGCCATAGGAACCAGCACGCCTCTCATGCCCTCCTCCAGTAGGCACAAAATGCCCCCTGATTTTTATTATCATAAGCAGATTGCTTCTAACGGAGCAGACCAGCCAGCTTATTAATAGCCATACCTTTGTAGAAATTCAGAAGGGGTAACTCATGGTTCCTGCAGAATTCAGAATCCCATATACTGATGCCTCTGAACCCCACAAAACAATTTTAGGTACTAGAAAGAAACTGGGAATGAGTAACAGGATAATTTTATTCTTCACTACAGGCAGATAAGAGGGTTGAGACTCAGAAAAAATAAGGATTTTGTGACTTTTTCTTTTCTGTTCTACTAAAAATAGTTTTAATATTAGGCTACAATTTCTTAAATGCATTCTTCCAGGCATTTAATATACTTTATCTATTTTGATTTGAAAAATAATGCTATGAAGTGTGCACGGACATTGAGGCTGAGACCCCGATAAGGGAGTCGCCCGGTGTCCCATGAGAGGCACATGGTGTTAGAGCGAACCTATCTGCCGGACAGCTAGCCAGATAAAACTTTTGCATTTAGAGCACAAAGCGAGGCATGTTAAGATGAAATGGTATGTTCTCCTTCATTTTAAAATGTTAATCCTTACAATGATTCTTTACTTACATGGGGAAAAGCATCTTGTCCCCTTCATATAGATGAGGAATTTAAAGTTCACAGGATCAGGGCATCTGGGTGGCTCAGTTGGTTAAGCGTCCAACTTCAGCTCAGGTCATGATCTCACGGTCTGTGAGTTCGAGCCCCCCATCGGGCTCTGTGCTGACAGCTCAGAGCCTGGAGCTGCTTCAGATTCTGTGTCTCCCTCCCTCTCTGCCTGTCCCCTGCTCATGTTTCCTCTCTCCCTCTCTCTCTCTCTCTCTCTCCTTCAAAAATAAATAAACTTTAAAAAAATTTTAAAGTTCACAGGATCAAAATGATTCACAGAAGATAACGTGGTTAGTCTTCTGAAGATACGGAAATTGAATCCAAATGTGTGCGTTGCATTCTTTTTCTTTTTTTCCTTTTTTCCCCCCCAAAAGAGGCAGTCACAAATGATGCATAGGAAAATATTATATGTAAGCTTTTAATAAAAACAGTAAGCCCAAATTGCACATTGCCAAACTATCCAAACAATCTTCCACAAATAATGAACTTTGTTTGAGGAAATTAAAACATGGTTTATTGGAAAGGGCATTCCGCTCAGCATTAATGCCTGTTTTTCAAGCACAGTTTCTCTCCCAGATCCACGATAGCCAGACAGCTTCACCAAGACTGCAAACCTCAGGAACTGCTTACACAGCCCCCTGCCCCGCCCACCAGGTGCTGAGCCCCACACTTTCGGCACACTGTCATACACTCATTATTGCACCAGGAGGTGGGTGTTATGCCGTTTTCTAGATAATAAAATCGAATCTTAGAGAAGTTAGTTGCTCAAAACCAAAGAATGTGGCTAATCAATAAGAGTGCATGCTTTGAAATCGTGCCATATATTCGCATACTAGCTCAGACATTTACCAGCTTCATGAACTTGAAAAAGTTACTTTCCTGGTCTCAGTTTTAAATGATAGGTTTTGGACCAGATAGTCCTTAAGGACCTGAGAATCTCTGTTTTTAGGCTGCTGTGTTTTTGTTTGTTTGTTTGCTTGTATTTTCATTTGATTTGGTTTTGTTCTAAATAATCGGTTGAGACCTCTGTCCTTCCAGGCTCCCATGGAACCTCCAACACTTGAATTTCAACTCATAGTATCAGGGCGTTGCCTTAGAAATTCAGCTCAATGCTTGTAAATTCCATGCTCCTTAAAGGGAACCCCTGCTCTTAAAGTCATCCATGATGAGCCTGATGCAATTGGCATTAGCCTAAGTATCCAGGAGTAAAGGGTGGTGGTAGCAGTGGTAAGGTTTTCTGAGTGAAGGATGTGAAGCTAGAATGTTACGAACTCTCACACATACTTGGTCATTCTCTTCCAAACTCCATCTGCCACCTGTATTCATTCTTATATTTCCATGAGCCCAACAATCCCCCCTCGGTGTTATTGGCTTTAAGCTTGATTTTCCATTAAATGGATTGCAGGCAGCCCTGGAGACTGAGGAGCCAAAGAACCACCCCCACCCCCCACCCCCCGCCAAACCATTTGAGATCATTGATCACTGCGTGAATTATTCCCTTTCTGCTTTTGATAAGACTCATGAAATCACTTAGAAACAACAAGGCTTGAGTAGTCATTGAACTTTTGATTTTGAAACACATAGCACCTTGAGTTTGGTGAACTTTGCTAAAATGGGTTTTGAGCCATTGTACTCTCTCAGAATGAAAAGGAATTTCATGCCTATTTCAGAAATAAACTAAAAAATAAGAACATCTTTCAAGAATGTATTACATTCTAAAATGTTAAAGCAATCTCCAAAGCAAATTCTTGGTATACTAAGAGGGTTGGGAGGTTCACGTCAGAGTAAAGTTTGGATCCCAGCTCTAACGCTCATTGGTGTGTGACCTTGGGTGAGTTACTCAAACTCTCTGAGCCTCTGCATGACATAATAATAATATTTACATTAAAAGGTTTTCATGAGGATTAAATGGGATAACATTTATAAAGTGTCTCATACTGAATATGACAAAACGAGGCCTCAAATAATTGCTGATTTCCTTCATTGAAGAGACAAGTAAAATCTAATTTCTGGTGCCTCATTTCCTAGTGAATGAGAACTGAAGGGTAATATTTATGTTGGAGAGGATAATACTCTTGGGTGACCTTGAGGAAAAAGGGAGCTTTGCTTCCCTTCCATTTAGAATTGCTGTGCCAGGAATTACTGGACAGATTCATTTGAAATGAGAACTTTCATACCTGAGCCACTGCCCAGAAATTATGGCACCACTTCTGGGAAGTTTTGAAATCACTTTGAACTTAACTTTGTGGAGTTGCTTTGCATTCCATACTGCTGGGCCCCTCTGCACATCCATGACTTGGCTGGAGCTCATTCCAGCTGTGCCAGCATATTTTCAACCTGATCAAGGCATAGAGGTCTGAAAATTTCATGAGATTCTGTTTTTGTGAGATTTCCAGATTTATACCAACTTTTACAGATCCCAAAGGGATGCATAATTCAGAAAAAAAATAGAGAGTCTACCCAATCTAAGATACAATTGACATAATGAATTCAGGTTGAATTAAGGCTGCTTAAGAGTGTGACTTCTTATTTCATTGTTAGCGGGGCAAAAAAAAACAAACCTTACTGTTTTACAGGATTGTTTTTCAAATTTAATAGTAGTAGAAAGTTCCTAGAAACTGGAAGAGAATAATGCCTGGCAACACTTATAAAGATTTAGAATCACTTCCTTGACTGAATCGAACTAGGTATGTGTTCTCCTGGATTAACCGTAAATTTACTTCCTTTCGTGCCTTTTTAATGGAATATAATCCAACGAATATAGACTCAGTAGTTTCTTAGCAATGATCAGATATCTGTTAAGCAAGGCACTGTTCCTTATTTTCCTTAATTGTCTATTGTTTTAGTGCAGTTGTATACACTTATTCAACCACTAATAATAGTTTACTGTTTCCTTTCATCAGTCACTTCTGGAAAAATTTTGCCTATTCAACTACATTGATTATGGAACAGATAATCTATTTTCTCTTTTTTAATCAGACATATAAATATCAGTTGGAGTCTCGACACAGCATGAGGCATCCAACATGGCACATTGATCTGATCCAATTCCAGGCAAAAAGGAAGAAACATGGTGATTTACTTAACCTAGAGCAACATATTGTGGGAAAATGTTCTGTTCCTGTCGGATTTCTAAACATATTGAAAACAAAAAACTCACTTGACTTTCTTTTTATAATGAGGATTTCCAGGCTGAGAATCATCATTATATTCATTCATTCATCCATCCATGCACTCAACCAACAATTTTTAAGTATATACCATGTACTGGGTGCCAGGTAGAGATACAACATATCCTTTGTTTGATGTCTGTGCCAACATATATTCACATAGAACTATTGAAGAACCATCTTAAAATAAATGTTCAAATATATGGGTCCAATTCTTATTGACGTAAAGTATTCTTCTTTGATATATGTCCAGGCAAAAGGAAAGAAACATGTTGAGAGTATAGATAGATAGATAGATAGATATCCATATATATCTATATCTATATTTATATCTATATCTATATCTATCTATATCTATCTATATATCTATATCTATATATATGCACTGCTAATTTTTTGTCACTGATTTTTCTAAGTCTCATACCCTTATTTTATGTGGAAGGAAAAAAGAAAGATTTTTTTACTAGTTATATTTTCCAAAACAAAAATTTGAAGCTGTCTGAATTTGGGTAAAGGAGATTGGTATGGGTTAGTTTCATCTCACATAAAGCCAAAACAGGCAGATAGCCACGTGATACAAGAGATACCTCTGCTGTTGCATTTGTATTTCTCATGATCACTTTATTTAACTCTCACATGTTGTCCTCTAAACTTGTTCTCATTAGATTAAATAGCAAAAAGGATATAAAATGGTCAATTAATCTAGAAAGTTAAAATGCAAAGTAGTGTCTAGTGGATGGTAGAAAGATAGTGGTCCTCTTCTATTGGTGTTGACTGGTTGATTACATCCAACCTTGAGGATCTAGAATATAAGTCTTTAGCTTCCACAGTTAATACAATGGTCTACAGGAAAAAGGCCAAACTTTGAGGACAATTGACTGGCATTTGGGTCCCAACTTCATCAATTATTAGTTCATGACTTTGGGAAAAGTCATTTAACCTCTTTAAGGCTCAAGTCCCTATCCCTTATCTGTAAAATGGAGATGATACACATATCCGACCTATCAGTTTTAGATTCAGAGCATCAGGGTGAGTAACATCGGTTGCCAATACAGGTAAATCCTGAAAGTTTACTACAATATAATTATATGGCACATTCTTGACACAACCCAAAGTGATCTACAGATTAGGAGAATGGAGATTTTTTTCCCGAGCAATACTGTTAGCCCTTGAGACCATGGAGTCTGGTGATGGATTTTCTGCACTCAGCTAGCCAGAGAATGAAAAGGGAGAGTGAATAACAACATCAACAAAAATACCATGGGGAGTTTGGGTCCAGGCCAGGAAGTAGTTCTATATAACTACTTTGTTCACTGTCTACTGTCTAGAGCTAACCCTACAGATACGCCAAGATGTAATAAGTCTTCTTTGAAATGTAGTCTTTCATTATGCCTGTCAGAAAATGGGAAAAAGTGATTGTGAATACGTAGCTTCAAATGAACCACAAAAGTCTCCTGAAGGGATGAAACTTAGCTAAACAAATGTGGCAACTAGAAATAGTTCTGAAGATAAAAGAGTTTGATACAGAATTTGATGTCAGAATCACGGGTCACCAAAGTTATTCTCATTCTATGATCCCCGAATGCCTAGGTATTGATTGTGTTAGCCGCAAACATCTTCAGGTTATTATCTAAAGAAAGTCTGTGCTTATAATTAAAAGGGAAAAAAATACAACAGAAAAAGCACAGGACAGCTATTTATCAAACAACTATTTAAACAAGGCAATCCAATATCATTTGAAAATTACTGCTTCATTGCATATTCAGTTATATTTGTCTTTGATTAATGCAAAATTAGAGGTTCACTTATATTTTCCTTATCAACATTTGTTTGGTTGACAAAACCTTTCAACTACAGAATCCCTTGAAGAAAGTACTAAAATAACTTGCAAAGTAGTAATGAATGGTCATCATAGATGTAGTCATTAGACTCAATATGTACTGTAGGAATGAAATTTGAATCAAGTAAGAAATCTTTTGTGAGTTGCTCTTCACCATTTATTCTAGCTATGGTTTTCAAAGGTTGATTGACAGTGTTGGATGGATCTTTCGTATTGACCAATCAGAGAATCCACAGAAACATGCATGTTCTTAATCATTATGATCTAAACACTGACCATATGACCCTTTCCCCAAAGCCAGCCAAGTACATGAATTCATGGGTGGGTTCTGCAAATTGCTAGCTGAACTCATCTGTCTTATTTGAGTTTGATGAATTCCAAGTCTTCATTTTACGTAATATGGAAGTTCATACAAGAAAAGTACCATATATATATATATATATATATATATATATATATATATATATCTGATGTTCTAGCCCAAGCTCTTTCCATACTGCGTAAAACATGTGTAAACCTCAAGGATCTGTTCATCACTCATTGGCCAAAATGATGTCTAAATTCCAGACCTAGACAAGTTTTGACTCTTATCACTTTCAGAACTAGAAGTAGATAGAAAAGAAGAATAAATCAAGAAATAACAATTCAAAGAAAGAGAGCCCAAGGAGAGATTCTTTGTTGTTGTTTTTTTTAAATCACAATGTGGAAAAATTTTACTTTTTCACCTTTAAAGTTTCACTCTTTACCAAATGTGTCAATATTCCTTTTTTTATTTTAGCATTACTTTTAATTTGGAAATGGAAAATGGGCCAGTAGCTTTCTCTAAAACAGAAGTTTAAGAGCAGTGGCTCATTTCAATAGATTCAGAGCAAGCATTTGACAAATTACATCTATTCATGATAAAAAAAAAAAACCCTCAACAAAGTAGGTATAGAGAGAACACACCTCAATTTACTAAAGGCCATATACTAAAAGCCCACAGCTGATATCCTCAATTGGGAAAAACTGAGAGCTTTTCCTCTATGGTCATGTACCAGACAGGGATGCTGACTCTCACCACTGTGTTTTTTTTTTAATTTTTTTTTTCAACGTTTTATTTATTTTTGGGACAGAGAGAGACAGCGCATGAACGGGGGAGGGGCAGAGAGAGAGGGAGACACAGAATCGGAAACAGGCTCTAGGCTCCGAGCCATCAGCCCAGAGCCTGATGCGGGGCTCGAACTCACGGACCGCGAGATCGTGACCTGGCTGAAGTCGGACACTTAACCGACTGCGCCACCCAGGGGCCCCTCACCACTGTGTTTTAACATAGTATTGGAAGTCCTAGCCACAGCAATCAAACAACACAAAGAAATGAAAGGCATCCAAACTGGCAAGAAAGAAGTCAAACTTTCACTGTTTGCAGATGACATGATACTTTATACAGGAAACCCAAAAGACTCCACCAAAAAACTGCTAGGACTGATACACTAATCCAGTAAAGTCACAGAATACAAAATCAATGTCAGATATCTGTTGTATTTCTATGTACCACTAGTGGAGCAGCAGAAAAATAAATAAAGGAATCAATCCCATCTAAAATGGTACCAAAAACAATAAGATACCAAAAAAATAAACCTAATAAAAAGGTAAAAGATCTGTACTCTGAAAACTACAAAACACTGATGAAAGAAATTGAAGATAGCACAAAGAAATAGAAAGACATTCCATGCTCATGGATTAAGAACAAATATTGTTAAAATATCTATACCACCCATATCACCTACACATTTAATGCAACCCCTAAAAAAATCCAACATCATTTTTCACAGAGGTAGAATAAGCAATCCTGAAATTTCTATGGAACCGCAAAAGACCCCAAATAGCTAAAGCAACATTGAAAAAGAACAGCAAAGCTGGAGGTATCACAATCCCAGACTTCAAGTTATATTACAAAGCTATAGTGATCAAAACAGAATAGCACTGGCACAAAACTAGACACATAGATCAGTGGAGCAGAATAGAAAACCCAGAAAGGAACCCACAACTTTATGGTCAAGTAATCTTGGACAAAGCAGGAAAGAATATCCAATGGGAAAAAGACAGTCTATTCAATAAATGGTGCTGGGAAAACTGCATAGCAACCTGAAAAAGAATGAAACTGGCTCACTTTCTTACACCATACCCAAAAATAAATTCAGAATGGATTAAAGACCTAGATATGAGATGTGAAACCATTAAAATCTAGAGGAGAACACAGGCAGTCAGTAACCTCTTTGACATCGGCCATAGCAACTTGCCTCTAGATACGTCTCCTGAGGCAAGGGAAACAAAAGCAAAAATAAATTATTGGGATTTCATCAAAATAAAAAGCTTCTGCACAGTGAAGGAAACCATCAACAAAGCTAAAACAAAGCTACTGAATGGGAGAAGATATTTAAAAATGACATATCTGATAAAGGGTTAGTATCCAAAATATATAAAGAACAACAATAATATAAAACTCAACACCCAGAAAAAAAAAATTATCCAATTAAAAATGGGCAGAAGACATGAATAGATATTTTTGCAAAGGAGACATACAGATGACCAACAGACACATGAAAAGATACTTCACATGACTCATCATCAGGGAAATACAAATCAAAACTACAATGAGATATCACCTCACGCCTGTCAGAGTGGTTAAAATCAATAACACAAGAAACAACAGGTGTTGATGTGGGTATGGAGAAAAGGGAACACTCTTGCACTGTTGCTGGGAATGCAACTCTGGAAAACAGTATGGAGGTTCCTCAAAAAGTTAAAATAGAACTACCCTAGATCCAGTAATTGCACTACTAGGTATTTACCCAAAGAATACAAAAATACTGATTCCAAGGGATACATGTACCACGATGTTTATAGTATTCTCTTCAGTAGTCAAAAAATGGAAATAGCCCAAATGTCCATTGAGCGATGAATAGATAAAGAAGATGTGGTATATATATATATATATATATATATATATATATGTTTATATATATATTTATATATATTTATATTTATATATTTATATTTATAAATGTATTGGTGTATATAAATATATTGGTATATATGAATATACTGGTGGTATATATATGTATATATGTATACGTATATATGCATATATGTATATATATATGTAAATATAATGGCTCTATGACCATTAGATATGCTTTATGTATATTTTTAATTTTTACCCACATTCAAATTAGTTGCCAAACATTAAAATCCAGGCAATTTTGTACGGAAAACAAAATGAAACAAAACAAAACAATGATTTCTAGCTTCTTTTGAGAAAGGGGAAGATCTAACAACTCTGTGTCAACATTTGTGGAGCCAAAGGGCAGGGGCAATTTTTATATGGGATGTGCCCTCTCCAGTGTACCCGAGGCTCCCCCACTCCTTGATTATTTATTTCACATTGGAGCGTGGCATCAGCAAACACTTTTCTCTCCCTGGTCTAATCTACTAACATGTCACTTTCTTGGTCCCTCAAGTCTTCTGTGTTGGTGATGTCTCTCTAAGACACTGTAATGTGCCATCAGTGACAGATCTGGGGATTGAAAGCTTGATGCTATACTCTCCAACTCTATAGTTTTATGAAAGGAAATTTAATTCTCAGTCACTTCAACTGGTAAATACATGTGATTAATTTTATTTTATAACGTTGTTTCTCTGATCACGTAACACGTGAAGAAATTTGCACATATCCTAATTCATGGGAAACGCTCCATAAGTAAACTCTATCCCTTTTCCAAAAGTCCCTTATTTTGATCAGTAAATACTCCATAGGAACCTGTTAATTTGCCTCAATTTCAAGCTGCTTAATTTTTTAGAAATATTTCTGTTCTAATTGACTGTATCCATCAAATTTACATAGGTTCACAAATAAGTACTACAATAATGGACAACACTTACCAAGTACAGGTATTTTAAAACACAGAAACACTTTTTAAATATTAAATTATGTACTTGCCTTTATGTGTAGAGGAAAAATAGATAATACATCTATTTTTTTTTTATTTCTCTGATATTCTTGCATTGCAGTGGGGGAGGTAATGGGGGAAGTTGAGGCGATTTAAAGTTCACTTCAAGAAAAAGTCTCATGAAGAGATGTGTGACAGATCTGCACTTGGATATAATAAAAGTATGATGATTATCATCTAATAGATAATCATTCAGAAACACCAACTTAGGAGATTGATATCTGACTGCTCAGTCATCACCTTTGGAGCTCGATTTCTTAGCCTCAACAGGTGCTAACACAAAACGGTGTTAAATATCCAATACTCTCTTGCTAATGGCCAAGCTGTCATTGTTTTAGCTTCTCTGCTGTAAGCGAATTTCTCTCATGGCCTTTCTTTGGTCAGTGCTTCTTTATACTGAGAAAATTACCTACACAGCACACCTGTTTCTGCCTGGAGACAGGTGGCTTAAAAAGGTAAATGGGCCTAGTTCCTGTGACATTTTGTTAAACAATGAATAATGCAAACAAAATCCCTTATGGCTCATGAAGTCTTACTAATAAGGCAGATGTCCTCTGTGCAGTTTCTTGGGGCCTAAAATGCAAATATTGATGTGCTGATGATCACCGGACCCTAGTTTCAGTAATTGTTTCTATCTTCGTTATCCTCTATTATTCCCCATAAGAAATCCATTCTAGAAACCTGATGCACAGAATACAACGGGTATCAAAGGTTTAATGGTCTTGCCATCAATAAACTGAATTAAACCTCTTTTAACACTAACGATTCTTCAGACAGGGCAACACATTATAAGACCATGGCAATAGAACAGTCCATGATGATTCTTGCTCACCGAAACTTAACATCATGGCTAATTGGTCATTGCTACCTATTCTTTGAGGTATATTGGTTAGGTCTCCTCGGAAGCATCTCAATGCTAGCTCACTTGCTTCAGGAGAAAGTCTTATTGGAAGTATGACACATCATTAAACTACACAATAGGGCACTATCTTTCAGCTTCGACAATGCTAAAGACCATATCGTGCCAAATGGTCTAATAAAAAAAGTAGCCAAGCGCCCATTTGGTGACATTAAAAACAAAAACCAACGTTCTGGCCATGAAAAATATCCACATTCTTGCCTTTTGCCCGTCTTAATTATGAGGATTTTCCTTTCTTTTTTATTTTGCTTTTGCCTTCCCTTAATTTTCCAGTGGTTTTTTAAATTATGTCCCAGTAAAACTAGGACTGTCTCCTCAGTCTATTGTTTAATAATTACATATAACTTGTTTGTATAATGAAAATAAAAAAAACTAGCAGGAAAGAGTAGCTGGAAGTAAAAATTGAAAGGTTAGACTCCAGGAATGATGTGTAAGTTTGCTGCCATCTATAGGCTGGCTGTAACTAATGTTCATGGCCAAAATGAATCTTGAAGGCTAGGCTTCCTTGCACTGTTAATATAGGATCAGGTGTTTCATGACAATTAAGAATCCTGGGAGGTTGTTTTTGTTTTGTTTGGTTTGGTTGGGTTGGGTTGGGTTTTTTTTAGGTTGATTTATTTTAAAAGAGAGAAAGTGTGCAAGTGAGGAAGCGTTAGAGAGACAGGGAGAGGGAGAGAATCCCAAACAGGTTCTGCACTCTCAGCACACAGCCCAACAAAGGGCTTGCACTCAGGAACTGGGAGATCATGACCTGAGACAAAATCAAGAGTGGGATGCTTACCTGCTTAACTGACTGAGCCACCCAGGCACCCCAAGAACCCTAGGAGTTTTAGGAGAATGTCTGGTCAATATCACTTCGCTTAATTTCTCCCTATATAATAGTTGCGATTTTTACTTGATCTGAAGACATTGGAGTTGAAAGTGAAATAGATATGAGGCAAAATTACAATTTTAAAGTAATATTAGGAAAAGCAATTCTTTCAACAAGATGTGCATTTTCAGTTACTTGACTGTTAGTAATTTTTCTTTTTTAATAAAAAGCGAGAATGGAAATTAAATATTAGGATAGATTTATGTCGTTCACTTGAGATAAATTTGGAAGTCATATATAATTTACCCTTTGCCACTCTATATTCTCTACAGTAATAAAATTATCTTCTTTACTTTTATGTGCCATCTCTTCTCTACTACAAATATGTGTCATTCTTGGTATTTACTAAGATGAATTTTCAGAATATTCCTTTGAAATAGCGTGCAGGCATTTATTCACAGAGTTTTCCCTTTTGCCATAAATATCCAAGCCTCTGTGATTTTGGATTTTGACAAAAGCTCTGGCCTAAACAGGTTTTTGCAAAATATTCTTCCTTTATCTCTCTTCTGCCTCTGTACTAAGGAACCAGTGCGGGACCCTGTGCAGAGCCCCCCCCCCCCCGCCGGGGGCAATGCCTGGAGGAAAGAAGGCCAAGTTGGCCATGGCCCAGATAGCGTGTCTTCAAATATGCAGAATGCAATGTACTTGGACAAGGCAGTGCTCCAGGCTCTGCTAGAGGCTTGCTGGGGGGACCAACAGCAGTTGCTACCACAGGTGGCATCCCAGAGGAAAAACACAAATCAGTCGCTAATCATTCTATTTCACTCCTGCTGTTAACATATGTTGTCTGAAAGTCTCTCCCCGCACTGTCTCACTGCCTCGGATGGGAAACGCATGTATTTAAGGCTTATCTCCTCAGCTAAGCTGTCAACTACTACTTAAGGGTAGTGGCTTTGTGCCCCTCCCAGTCAGACTTACAATGCCTTGAGTTTATTAAAAACAATAAATAGTTTTTCAATAGTTACAGAAACAGAGAACCGGAAATGGGTTCTCTCCGTCCATCTCTCTCAGCCCGTGCACAGGTAGAAAATATTGCCATCCTTGCCAATTAGGAGGCTGTATCTACCCAATCCTTATTTTTATCTTTATGCGTCTTCTTTAAGTTATTTTCCCCAGGCATTGAGCACTTGCTTGATACCTATGGAATGATAATAATAAAAATTACTACTATTAATGCCTTTTTACATTCCTGGGACTGTGACTCGTTCTAAAAACACTAGAAGGGATACCTGGAAGCACACTTGACTTCATCTGATTCAGTCTATGTAATTTCACTGTATGCGTGTTGCAGAATCCCATAGTCAAGTTGTGCCTTTGATTCTTGCGTCCGATGTTTTCCTATACGATGCTGTCCCAGAAAGACCATGGTCTAGAAGCCAGAAGTCGGAAGTCAGAAGACCCAGTTCCAGCATTGGTTCTACTTACCACATATGGAAAGATTAAAGTACTTCTTTTCATTAAGGCTGTTGCCCAATATATACAAAGGAGCTAATGCTTTTTAACGTTCTTTACAATGCGTTCGTGTATGTGAAAGCAATATGTAAACCATAAATGCCTGTGGAAGCACATGTGGGTCAATAGTTATCACTGCTACCAAATGAATACTGGGGTACGAGTGCCACTCACCCTTCCAGGGCCAGCAGAGTGCCCCCACTCCAAGATCTGCCTGGACTACTTTAGCCTAAGTCAGTACTTGGAAGTCATTTACAGTCATTGTTATTCCCTGATTTGTTTCAACTCTACTCGTTTTCCCTGACTGCTTGGTTGAGGTCAAGGAATTTTTTTCTAAGAAAGCACTTCTACTCTGTCATGTTCATGTGCACCATACTTAACGGGAAACCTGGTACACGTGAAGGGTAAGTGTACGGGAACAGCCTTACAAGGAATCTGCCGTCTGTAGGACATCCTTGTCCCATGCCTCTTCAAAATCACGTGACTGCAACTTCTACTCCAACTGTGACTACAGGAACCCATTTCTCACAGGTTGCCAATGACTTCTCTATAGGAAGGTACACACTTTGCCTGAGCCGGTGAAATAGCTCTCCCTCGCTGCCCTAGGGAGCTCGGCAGCTAAAATGTGTTTGTATGTTGTTTGTGCACACAAACATTTGGGAGTGGAAGTCAATGTTCATGGGGCCGTTTTTTAAAATTTTTTTTTCATTTTTATTTTCGAGAAAGAGAGAGAGAGACAGAGCATGAGCGGGGGAGGGGCAGAAAGAGAGGGAGACACAGAATCTGAAGCAGGCTCCAGGCTCCGAGCTGCTGGCACAGAGCCCGACGTGGGGCTCGAACTCACGAACTGCGAGATCATGACCTGAGCCGAAGTCAGAAGCTTAACTGACTGAGTCACCCAGGTGCCCCTTCATGGGGCCATTTTTAACCAATGTAGTGACAGCAAGCAGACAAGTGTTTGCCCCTTTCATTCCTGGAGGAATGTTCTGAACTGCATTTCCTGAGGCTTCTCAGAACAACCAGGCAGCTTCAGGCCCCAGTAGCCCATGAGCATGGCCTGGATAACACCTTCCTCTGCCCTTTGTTCTTTGTGTGTTTTACTCCCACTGTCCAGTATTTCTGTATTAGCTTCTCTCTCTGGCTTTGTTTTCAGGGACTCCTGGTTAAGAGACCATCTCTAAAACTTCAGCAAGAATTTGGCATCAGAATGTCTAAGACATTAGTAACGTAGTACTGACCTTTTTCCTTTTTTTCTGTTTCCTGCCTTTAAATTTGAATGCTGAGTCTGTGTAATATAGACATATAGCATTAGAGTGAATACATGATTGTCAGGGAAACTAGGACCAGGTTTAAAAATCTATAGTCAGCTTAGATACACTCTTCAGGCTTAAAATGTGCTAAACCATAGGCCTGGCCCTAAAAATTCAGATTTGGGACAGACAGTCCTTAGAAGGGTCACCTGACCTTCTGAGCTCTGTCCACGGACACACCATGAACTGATGGCATATATGTCATTCCACTGTAAGGACCCGGTGTTTCTCCTGTAGCCTTTATAGGAATTGGACAGTGGTCTGTTAAAAGAAAGAAAAAAAGTCTCAGTAAAACCGGGGAATATTCACATGTTTATGCACCGCCACTCTCATCACATCCTCTCCCACAAAATAAAGACAGTCTGGGCCTAGGAAGGGACTAACTCCATGAGGGCTGTGGCAGAATGAATCAGGACTGTTCAGGTTACACATGTGGGCACCCAATCCCCAATGTTTACTGCAGCCTAAGAGCTATTCTCCAGGGGCTGGCGGCTTCCTCAATATGACTTGTAATAATAATAATGATAACGACATTAATAACCAGAATTTGTCAGGTGTCAGGAACTTACACTTTACGTAATTAGGAAAACAGCACTCCGAAAAGGTTACCTAATGTACAATTCCTACCGTAAGACACTACGGGAAAGGCAAAACCATGGCGACAGCAAAAAGATCAGGGCAGTGAAACTACTCTGTATGATACCGTAATGATGGACCTATGTCATTATACATTTGTCCAAACCCATAGAACGTACAACACAAAGAGGGAACCCTAATGTATTATGGACTTCGGGTGATGATGAAGTGTCAATGTAGGGTCATCAGTTATAACCCAAGTACCACTCTGATGGAGGATGTGGATAAGGGAGAGGTTGTGCACGTGTGCAGGAAGGGGGTGTATGGGAAATCTCTGTACTTCCCTCTCAGTTTTGCTGTGAACTTAAAACTGCTCTAAGAAAATTGAGTCTGTTTTTAATGTTTATTAGTTATTTTTTTTTTCGAGACAGAGACACAGAGCGTGAACAGGGCAGGGGCCCAGGGAGAGGGAGACACAGAATCCGAAGCAGGGTCCAGGCTCTGAGCTGTCAGCACAGAGCCCGACGCGGGGCTCCAACCCACGAAGCGTGAGATCATGACCTGAGCCGAAGTTGGACACTCAACCGACTGAGCCACCCAGGTGCTCTGAAAATTGAGTGTTTCCAAAAAAATTTTTAAAAAGAAAAAAAAAAGAAGAACATCTAAGTCGGCTATCGTTCACTCCCTACCCACTTTGGTACCATAACCACCAATGAGAAAATAAGGCCCTGCCTCATCCATGAGCAGCAACCCCAGTGTCCTCGAAATGGGAATGGCCAAGTTAGGATTTGAACCCAGGGTGTATATTAGTGACACCCTGTAGGTAGGGGATGAAAAGATTTCTTCCATCTCTGATACTCTTTTTTCTATTTACCCCTAGGCCCTGGAGAAGCGAACAAGAGACCAGCCTAAAGGCACCTCTCATGCAGCCAGTCAGTCTTCCAAACAATCAGATACCATTTTCCTTTCAACCCACCTTAAGCTCCTCAAGTCTGGGATGTCAAGAATTGGGTTAGGTACGGCTTGACGTTGAATGACTGGTAGAGGAGGTAGTGGTGGGTGGGGTTCTGATTTCCCTCCTGTCACTCTCCTTTTCTTGCATGGCGATATCGTTTGCCAAAAAATTTGTCACCTCTGGAGTGGAGCTCTGCTAGGACTTGATCCGATTTGTTAGCAGACCAGGCAGTCTCTCTGGATCTCACCCGAAAGAGGCTCCACTTGGAGCTTAGCTCTCCTCTGAGCCCAGTTGGCAGGCCCCTCCGTGTTACCATAGCAACAGCACACAGGCCGTGGTCTCCTTCCCAAGAAGCTGTCAATCAGAACGGGAGAGGAGATTAAGTGACAGTGTGTGGTCATCCACCCATATTTAGACACAAGTGAAATAACTCAGTAGCCAGAAACAAATGAATTCTCACCCCTCTTCCACTCTTTGCTCAGACGGGGAAGAAAAAGCTCATGTTTTATACCAGTTGTTTTCCAACTTTAAATAGTGGACATAAGAATCATCACCGATGTTTGTTTAAAATGAAGTTTCCCCAGCCATATCCTAAATGACTTTTACTCAACAGCATCTTGAATAAAGTACTAGAAATTTGCATAGTAAAATGCGATTCTCGTACAGATGACTTGAAAACCACTTATGACAAACACTGGTTTACAGAAGTGTTACTGGAGACCCTAAGTCTTAAGATACTTGTTATAAGCTGAATCGCGTCTCCCAGAATTCATACGCTGAGTCCTTACCACCCCCAACCCCGTACCTCAGAATGTGACAGTATTAGGAGATAGAGATTTTTAAATAGGTGATTAAGTTAAAACGAGGCTGTTAAATCCAATTTGACCGGTGTCCTTATAATAAAATGAGACGAGGGCACACAAAGAGTCATCAGGGATGTGTGTGTGGGTGGGGGGGGGGGGGGGGGGCGCGGGGGGGAAGCTTATGTGTGACGACAGCCAGAAGGTTGGCCACCTGCATACCTAGGAGAGAGGCCCTGGAAGAAACCAAAGCTACTGACACCTTGATCTTAGAATGCTAGCCTCCAGAGCTATGACAAATTCTGGTTGCTTAAGGCATCCAGTCTGTGGTATTTTGTTACGGCAGTCCTAGCAAAATACAGCAGTATGCAAACAAAGGAAGCTCCAAAAACAGCAAATATGGCAAAATATTTCTTACCAGAGGCTAACATAACATGGGGCATTTTTGTTTTGTGTCCTTTTTTTAAAGCTATTTTAATTTTTATTGTGTGTGTGTGTGTGTCTGTGTGTGTGTGTATTTTGAGAGAGAGGAAGAAAGAGAGAGACAATGGAGGGTGGAGGGTCAGAGGGAGAGAGAGATCTTAAGCAGGCTCGATACCCAGCACGGAGTCGGACCTCACAACCCAGATATTGTGACCTGAGCCGAAATCAAGAGTTGCACGCTTCACCGATTGACTGAGCCACCCGGGCGCCCTTGTTATGTGTCCTTCTTACGTGGCCAGTACAGTGCTATTGACCTAGAAGTCTGCGAATGATTTCAGAAAAGCATGGCATGAGTTACACAATCTTGCAACATAAAACAAAAGAGACTGAATGCCAGAGAAGCTACATTTATGTGATGAATTAGATGGTACATGTCATTAGTTAGAGATGAGAAGAGATCCATGACTTCTCTGGTATCTTCAAGGAAGGGCCCTATTCAACATTTTGTTCGGTGACTCAGGAAGGACGTAGATAAGGTGACCTGATCAGTTAGACAGATGTTAGAATCAGGATTCAAAAAAGACTGGAAAATGGGCTGAATTTCATAAAATGAATGTAAATTCTTGCTTGGAGGCATAAAAAAAAAAATTACTGGAAAATGGCTCACTTTCTAAGCTATTTCTCTTTCTAAGAAATTTTAGCCAATAATCCTTGTGTCCCTTTAACAATCCTAAGCATACAGTATGTAAAACGTGTGAAGCTTGCTTTGAGACCAAAACTAATTAAGTTAGTCAATTTGGTACCAAAACTAAAATCATTGGATACAAAATTGTGAGCATTAGAAGCACACAACCTGAAAATGGCTGAGGAGGACCACAGTCATTCATTGTTTTCGCCCATCCACCATGTGCAGTGAAACTGGTTTGTTGGTGTGGTTTTAATTAGATGAATGTATGCAACCATGACTAATATTTCCTAGTGCATTTAATGACTTTGTAGACCAATTGAATAGTGAGATGTCAGATGACAGGTAGGGTTACAAATGCCTGCTATTAAAAAATTGAATCAAAATTTTAGTGGCTTGATTCCATAGAGGTTTATTTCTCGGTCATGTAGTCCACCTGTGCAGGCATTCTTGGTCAGTGGGGCTGTCCTCCAGATGATGCTTCAATGGTGTCAGTTCTTTCCATTCTGTGCCTCCCTCTTAGTCCGCTGGAGCTCCAATGTTCCTCGCATCCCCCTAAGGGAAGGACACGCAATTTGAAGGAAGTACATCTAGATCATAAATATATTGGCATGGAAATGAAACACATCACCCTCTCTCATATTCCACAGATAAGAACTAAACATTTGGCCTCATGTCAATGCAAGGCAGCCTGGGAAACATTCCTGAAAATGTGGCCACTTTCCAGCAAAAACTATGAAAACAGGAGCACAGATTTTGATGTACAACTGTCTTTGTCATGAATCTCAAGTTAATCCTTCAGCCAGGATAGTGAATTTTGATCTCGGTGATTCATACAGCATACGATTAAAAAACAACCAAGAAGAAAATATGAAAAATGCAAATTGTAATCATTTTTGGACTAGAAAGCTATTTTCATCTTGGGAAAATCATTTCAATTTACATAGAGGGTCTTGTCCTTTTTGATGGCAGGCAATTTTTTTCCCCCTTCTGAAACATGATTTCTCCTGAATAATAAATAGAAAATAGGGGTTAATAGTTGTATGAGAGCAGAGGACCTGGAAAAGTTGTTGCCATGACAATGCAATTCACATTATTAGTCACTTTTATTTATTTCTTCTCTTTCCAAACGGGTGAAATTTAAGAAAAGCTTAAAATAACCTCTAAAATGCCCGAAAACTAGGAGATTTTCATTAGGATCATAAGTAGTCATATTGCCACCACATGCAAATGATTAGAAATAAAGGAAATAAAATTTCCCTGTGGTCAGCTTAGAGGCACACTCATTTTATTTTAGCCCAAATACCCTGTTTTTTTTTTTTTTTAACGTTTATTTATTTTTGAGACAGAGAGAAACAGAGATGAATGGGGGAGGGTCGGAGAGAGGGAGACACAGAATCCGAAACAGGCTCCTGGCTCCGATCTGTCAGCACAGAGCCCGACGTGGGGCTCGAACTCACGGACTGCGAGATCGTGACCTGAGCCGAAGTCGGCCACTCAACCGATTGAGCCACCCAGGCACCCCCCAAATACCCTGTTTTTAACTTTGAGCGATGTGCTCATACATGTGTGTGGAATAGTAGTTCATATTTAGGTCACTCTCTGTGTATCAAATATATTAAGCATGCATATTGCTGGTGTCATTTTGGATAAGGAAGAGCAAAGTAAAGTAGCAATTATGACAGTGTTCAGAACACTGAGAGTGGGTGCAGTTTAACCCAGAATATTGGAAGAAGTGTCAATTTGAGGTGAAAAAGCTTGATAAAACATTCCTATCTCTCCACAGTTCCTATGTACTAAATCGCAGTCCTCTTGTTCCAACTGGTGGCTCCAGAATGCTAAGGGGACTGCAATTTTTGCCACTCACCTCAAGGAAAGAAAAAAAAGTTCGATCTCTCGACAGCATATTCATGTTCTCAGACCATAAAATTTCATTTCGCTGCCTACCATCCCCCTCCAGAGTTCATCTCCAGCTTCCTCCTTCACAGGAAGGAATGAAAATCTGGGTTCTCAAAATTTTAATTCGAAAGAATAGGGATAGAACAAGGACCATACTCCTCACTCCGGTCTCTCATTTTCAGTTTTATTTTTTTTTAATTTTTTTAAAGGTTATTTTATTTATTTGAGACAGAGAGAGAGAAAGAGAGAGCATGGGAGGGGCAGGGAGAGACAGAGAGGAGAGACACAGGATCCCAAGCAGGCTCCACGCTGTCACCGCAGAGCCCAATGTGGGCCTCAAACTCACAAACCGCGAGATCAGGACCTGAACCGAAATCAAGAGTAGGACACAACCGACTGAGCCACCCAGGCGCCCCTAATTTTTCTTTCTTTACTGTGTAGGGTTGTGGGAGAAAACTTATGGGATAGAATGGCATTTTCTGAACGTTGTGGAATACTAGTCCCTTACGATGTTAATAAACGGCATATGAAAAAATTCTTCTTTCAAATATTTAGGGTTTAGTACTTTAAGCAAATTATTTTGTGCTTCTCTTTGTTTTCCAGACACCAAGACTCCCCACAGCTTGCAGTGACCAGTATGGCTTCTGACCCTCCAAGAGAAAAACATGGAATATAGGGTGGTTTCCCAAACTTATTTTTACTGGAACCCTTCTTTCCAGACGTCTGACAAGATTAATGCTAAGTTGAACGTTCTCTGGGAAATGCTAAATCAAACTCTCACACAGACTCTCAGGGACCTCTTTAATAGAGTCCCTAGCAACCCATAATTTCTTTTCTCGATTATTGCCCTATTTTTAGCCTGAGCCCTATTTTTTTAAATTATTAAGCTGTTTTGTTTTGTTTTGTTTTTTTACCCAATTCTTGTTTATCTGACTCTAGTATTTTATGTCAGTGACTTTTTTCATAAACACTGGCTGACTAAAACACACTTTGCCTCACATAAAAAGAACCTTTGCTAAGACAGAACAGAAGAGAACTTGACCTACTCAGTTTCTGGGACCATCATGACTCCTTGGTTTCAATGACTCTACGTTTGAAAGGCAAGACATTATCCTTCCAATGGCATTTAAGACCAGGAGTTCTCTGCTGTTCAGTCCAAAAATAGGGAAGAAAGAACATTACATGATGTAATATAGAAAATGGTGCTTCTCAGAAATCCTTTAATAGTTAATTTTTTTAGATCACTTTAGACTTACAGGAGAGTTTCAAAAATCGTATAGAGAATTTCATGTATTCCACACTCAGCTTTTCTTATGTTAATATTTTACCAAACCATAGAATTTTATCAAAACTAAGAAATTAACATAGGGCAATACCATCAACTAATGTACAGGACTTACTTGGATTCCACCAGTTTTTCCACTAACGTACTCTTTTTGTTTCAGGATCCAATTGAACATCCAACATTGTATTGACTTGTCACAGGCCCTATAACCTGTGACAAGTCCTTGGTGTTTCCTTGTCTTTCATGACCTTGACACTTTTGAAGAACAGCGATCAGTTATTTAGTGGAGTGTCCCTCAATTTGGGCTTATCTGATGTTTTCTCATTATTTGACTGAGGTTAAGCATTACTGAAAAGGATACTACAGAGGTGATGTGCTCTTCTCAGCACATCATAACAAAGAATTAACAATGTTGATTGTAGTTGCAGCTAAACTTGGTTACTTGATTAAGAAAGATGGTGTCTGCTGGGATTCTCCATTGTAAACTTACTAATTTTCCTTGGTAATTACTAAATATTTTGGAGGAGATACTTGAAAACTATGCAAATATTCCCTTTCCTGCTTAAATTTTTGTCTACTCATTTCAGTGCCCATTGGTGATTCTTGTGGAAATTATTACTATGACGTTCTAATGGTTCTAATTTCTTTAAACTTTCAATAGTTATTCATCGAAATTCTCCTGTGGGGAAGATTGTTGTTTCCCTTTCATATATTTCTTCAGTTATTAATTTATATCAATATGAACTCATGGATATTTAATTCTTTGGGTTATAATTCAATACCATATTATTTATTGTGTTGTTCAAGTTGTTCCAAGCAGAAGCTTTTAATAAGCACTAATTAAAAGCAATTATGTCATCTTTTATAGAGTGTTTTAGAGCTCAGCATGTGTAGTGGATCAAATCCAGTGCAAGTGGGTGGTAGAGATAGAAATTATTTATTCTGGAAGCCCTTCCTCTGATTTAGTTGAATTGTGTGCATACTACAGAAACAATTACATGCATGTTGGCATGGTGTTCTGTGCTCTCCTAACCCGATTGACCTATGGAGCCAGATGAGCTGACCCCTCTTGAAAGTCATTATCAACAGTTGCTGCTCTATGTGCATATGAGCACTTGGCTTAGACCTTGTTCATTGTTGAACGCCGGCCATCTAGCAAACCCATGAAAGGTTCTCTTGTCTGAATGCAACCATTGTCCTTCTTCCTGCAATTGTATGCTCTGCCTAGCAAATTAAATGGACACGGTTATAAGGACAAATAGCCTTTACTTGCTCACCTCAAATGCCTTCTCCTATCCATCAAAGAGAAGTAGAGTCCCATTTACGCCAGAAAGACTTTTCCTTAAGCAGCAAGTAACTATGTGCTCCCCAAACATGCATTTCTATTTAATATTAGAGCTGGAATCATCAATGCATGAAGCAGAAATTTCACAAACTCCACTGAAGCAGACTTTCGTGTATTTCTTTAAGTCCAGGGAACGAGAGTCAGTTTCCTTTCCTCTTTGTTTTTCTTTTTATTATTTATAGGTTTCAGATACTTGTTCACCCCTTTAGATAGGAGAAGTGTAAAAAGGCAACTCCTCAGAAACTCTGAGTCACTTTACCAAAGAAGAAGTTTGACCATTGGTGCCTTGCTCTGGAACAAGAACAATCATGTATGCAGAGCAATATTCTTACCACTTTACATGCATCAATTCACATAATTCTCTAACAACTCATGATACGTAGGCTCTTGTTATACTCGTTTTACAGATGAGTAAATAGAGATCAAAAAGTTAACCAAATGGCCCATGGACACAGCTATGGGGAGTGGGCAGACAGAGCTTTGAGCTCAGAGGTCTGGCTCTAGAGACTACAATTTAACCACTGAGTACATAATGCATCTCAG
Organism: Herpailurus yagouaroundi; assembly: GCF_014898765.1. Classification (NCBI taxonomy): domain Eukaryota; kingdom Metazoa; phylum Chordata; class Mammalia; order Carnivora; family Felidae; genus Herpailurus; species Herpailurus yagouaroundi. The sequence continues at coordinate 60,133,574 of NW_024412396.1, forward strand.
CTCTAAATTTTAACAGCCAGGCAATTTGGGACAAATTTCTCCTCCGAACCTGTTTTGTGATTGGAGAAATGAGGACAGTAATGTCTATTTTTCAGAGTCTTACCAAAGATTGTATAATGTATGTGGAAGGTTTAGTCCCATAACCAGCAGATTATAAACACTCCATAAATCGTGTTTCTTTCAGATTCTGTACTCTTAATCGCTAACATACTTTTTAATCATCAATATGTGGCACCTGTTGTACTTTTTCCTGATTGTTCTGTCTTGCGTTTCCTTGGCTTCTCCCTCCTCCCACTAGTGATGACACTTATTAAAATTAGTAATAACAGTTATTTTGCTCATAAATGAAAGGGGGAAGAGGAAAAGAAAAAAATTCACTTTCTCCTTTTTTATGTAGCACTTGACAAATGTCTGTTCTAAGTGAACATAGAGAGAGAGAGGGATTTCCACTCATTTCATCTTTATAATAAATTCCTAAGAGTTAGATACCATTGCTGTTGTCAATTTACAAAAAAGATAAGCAGCTATCACATGCTAGCTGGTGAGTAACAGAACTAGACTTTGAACTCAGGGAATCTGAAGCCTGCACTACTAACCACAAAGATTTGGTCACCTTCGCCTTTACTTTGTATATTCAAGTGGCTCAGTGATAAGAACTACCTCTGTGACCATTATAGCTTGTAGGTTAGAAGAGTGTCTTCATCAATGGGGCTCCTTTTTGTCAACCTAGAGTCCAGTTGGTTGACTCGTCCATTCTTTCATGTAGCACTTACCGAGAATCTACCCCATGTCAAGTCCTGCGCCAAATGCTGAGGCAGGGAAGGCCTGGGGAGAGAGTAGGAAAATGAGTAAGCCAAGATCCTGGTCTTTAAAGAGGGAGACTAACAATGTTTAAAAACCGTTCCCGCTGCTGCTGTTGAAGGTTCTTTGAGGTGTGAGTGGAGAATGCTGCGGGGAGGTAACCTACCATGAAGGTATCGTGGAGAAGGTCAGTATCTCAGGCTGAAGAGAGAAAAATCAGCCTGTGCGGAGACAGGGGCGGCCAGTCACTCAAAGCACAGAATTTCCTGGCGTATTAAGGGAACTGTGTGAAGTCGGAAGTGAAGTTAAAAGTACCTGGTAAACGAAGGTAATGGTAGGGGGAAGCCAGAACAAGGAAAAATAAAGCTAGAGAAGCAGACAGGGCTCAGCAGATCTTGAACAGCCGTGTACTAGAATTCGGATTTTGTTTCCTTTGATGAAGAAGAGCCATAGCTAGTCAAAGAAAAGATACCCAACAGAAACAGGCCTGGACTGGCTTTGTGACTGGCTTGGCAATGAGCCGCCTGTGTGACGTCGGGTGGAGCAGTATGCCTTTCTGGACTTTGGTTACCCATCTGCGAAGTGAAGACCGAGGCTCGTATTCTTTCCAGAATCCCTTCCAGCTCTAAAACAGTATCTCTTTCCATAAGTATCCTACTTGTGGTCTTTCGTATCGGAAGTGGTCTAAAACACACTGGAAAATAAAAAGCGCCACTGATCCCAAGCAAAGATGCCAGGAATTTTCCGAGGTAATTGGTAGCATCCATCACCAAGCATCAGAGTTACTGTTACTGCTCCAGGGATGGGTTCCCGTCGCTGCTGCTGCCCAGGCCTGAACGCCTCAGCTCTGCCCCAGATTTATCCCTTGCATTTCTGCCAGTGGTTATCCTAATGCCTATGCGGTTTCACTTTCATAATTGCAAGCCGCTCTATCACAGGGCTCTTTGGCCCATGCTACCTTAATTCTGGGAGCAAGATTTTTATTTCACCCTCAAGGTTCTCATGGGGAGAGGGAAAGACGGTTGCCTGTGTTTGGATGCCTAACACAGTTGTTAAAACTGGAGAGGAAAAAAATGAACAAACAAACAAAACAAAACGAAACTATCACACTTTGTGTGTATTGTGTATGTTCATTTAGCAGCCATATCCATTTCTTCTCTGAAACACCCTCATGCAATATATATGACCACCAAATATTTGTTTTTCAGTGAGAAAATATTTAATAAACCGTTTTTAGAGAATACGCACAATTCACGTGTGTGCGTGCGCGCACGCGCGCGGGTACACACATGCGCGCGCGCGCGCACACACACACACACACACACACACACACACACTGAGGTTTGAGGCTGGATCTAAAAACTTCCTCTTTCCCCGGGAAAAGAAGTTAACTGAAATGTATCCCCTACCTGCAGCTCCCGTGCTGGATATAGCTTTCTCCGAGGTCATGCAGAAGGAGGCATCCGTGAACCAAAATGTGCGTGAGATTTCCGCCGCTCTTTCCACTTTCTGCTCTCCGGGTGGAAAAACCTTCCAGAAAGTGCGAAAATATTAGAGAATGCCAAGAAAAATGTCTCTCTGTTCAGTTCCCGTGAATTTGAGAGCAATCATTAAGAAGGCCTGCCTCCTTGGGACACCAGATTCGCAGAGCAGAGGCCGGAGGTGAGCCGACATGTGCAGTCAATTCTCAGTATCCAGGCCCCAGCATCCTGGCCAGCCGGGCTTAGCTGTTCTAATCACCTCTTTGGGGAAAGCACAAGGTCCCTGATATCGCCTCTCTTGTTTCACTCTCTGAGCACGTCAGAGTGCTTTTCTGGTTATTCTACTGTTTTCATAACCGTGTGTCATTTTTTTAATGTCCTAGCTTCCCCTTAAGTCCTCTGTGTGACTTCCTGCCCTGTCAGTGACCGCGACCTCCATCCACAAAGTTCTTCAGCCCATCACTATGCACTGTCTATTCCTTTGGATCCTGTTGTGGAGTCCTTCCCACTGGCCCTTCATTTTTTTTTTTTTTTCTCAGCCTGCTCTTGCTTCTGGAGCTCTCTTTCAAGGTGAGAAATGCTCCATAAATTCATTACCAAAACTCCAGATGTTTGTGGTTGTGCGGCTGGAAGGCTAATGTGAACCCAAGCTTACTTTCTGCAGGTTATTATGTAAAAGAAAGCCAACTTTTGGGTTCTTTTGCTTTATCTCAATCTTGCTCTTCTCCAGTAAGTTCTGGTAGAGGGAAGCTATAATAATAAAATGTCAAACTCTCAAAAATCATCCTTGCATGAATGGCAGAAATATATTGCTTGAACTATGTCCTTGCCTGAATATTTGTTTTATTTCCTGAACAGCGTGGACCATCTAGTGAATGTCTACCTGTATTTCAAGTCCAAGTTAAAGCCTTCCGCTTCTATGGCACCTCCAGAGGACTGTGCTCCCCTCTCCTCTGTATGTGCCATAACGACTGCTTGTCCATATACCACATGCTCATTAGGCATTTGTCTGTCTCCTTCCCGGACTGAACTATGACTTCCTCCAGGGCAGGGACTGTGGTTTATGCATGTAATTTGGCATCCAGAAAGCACTCAAAAGACTCTGACTGGCTGCATGAACAAATGCATGAGGGGATAGATGGATCGATGATCAATACTAAGAAATTTGAATTTTTCCCGGTTCAAGAAGAGGAAGCTGAGCTCTATTCGATTTGATTATTTGTACCTGTATTTCACTCTTCTTTTGAAAAGGGGCAGGGATGAGCTGCCAAAGCATGAATTTGTCTTTTTTGTCCAAGCAGAGAAAGGGCTCTGACGTGAGTCCCTGTACAACCATTAAACCCTGCCTGCCCTCCAAATGCTGATTCACAGGGAATTTGATCACTCGTTCCATTTTGTTCTTGTTTTTGTGGCACCTGCTTGTGCATCTAAATCAGGACTTTTCTCCAGGATAACTTTAGAAGACAAAGGGAACGTAGCTGGCTTAGATCTAACTCTTTCTGTTATAAACCCATTCTCAGCAGACGTGAGTCTTTGCATGTGGTCAAAGCACACACAGCTATGCCTGACAACTAGATCTATGGATACACAGGAAGGGAAGAGCAGCCAAAGTTCTGCCTGGGAAGAAAGGGCCTGGGGCCATTTGTCTTACCCCTCTTTCCTTCAAACACCTGCCCGGACCATGACCATGGTCTCCCGTTGGCATTGTTCCATGTCAGTGTCTAAGAATCTCCCCAGAGTTTCCCAGCAAGGCAAATGGCCAGGCCCTTCTCTCAGATGGCCATCTACATTTTAAAGAAGCTTTGAAGTCATTCTCTTGCAGGTAGTGTCCATTTCTACTGGGAGCAATGCTGTTCTGTAAGGCAGCAGGAATAAAGTCACCCGTTTTCTTTGGCCTAAATATCTTCATTCAATCCTTCCACCACTCCGTGCAGGGACAAACCTGTTCAGAACCCATTGCCCTTTCCTTTGAAGCCCTTTTGCTTCCCATTTTCCATTTCCCGAACCCCTCGCCTCTATTCCTTCTGGTCCCAGTTTCTGGAAGGAATCACATGACTCCTCAGGTCATTATAACTTCCACGACATCTCAGTGCTTTCTTGACGTCTTTCTTTCTCATTCTTCCCCAGGGAGGCTCTTCCAAATATTCACAACTTTCTTCCCCTCTCATAGACTCACCCATAACCCCATTATTTCTAAGAACATGGGGGAACACAGTTCATTGAATTTGAATCTCCTCACTTTCCCTTTTTTTTCCCTCCTGCAACACAATTCAAATGCCTTGGAGAAACATTTGGTCATTACCTCATCATCTGAGGTATTCACTTAGATGAGCTTTGAAATATCTCTGAAAAAATGAAACTTGTCTTTTTCCTTTAAAAGCTGTTTCCTCTAACTAGAGATTAAATAGCCTCACCTTAGAAACTCATTCTACAAATCATATCCCTTTCTTCTGCATGTGGACCTTTCTAACTCCACACTCTTTTCTCTCACTCTTATAAAAATGCTTATCCCACCCTTAAAAAACAAAACAAAGCAAAAAAACTATTTTTCCACTGATTCATCAAAGCGATACCCCCACTGATTTCCCTGCATTCAATATCAGTTTTGTTTTTAACTATGCCTGCTTTCTCCACTTCTTCTCCCATTCATTCCTCAATCCCCTGACCCATTCTCTCAGTCACTATAATAAGCCTCTTCTTACTGGAGTCACCAATAGTAACTGAAACATTAAAGGCAGAAGCCTCACTGAAGAACTTAACGCTCTTTGAACGTAATAGAGTGGAACTTGAACCTCTCACCTCTCTTTGGCTCCCATGAGAGCTCCCTGGCTCTCCTCCTCCTTCTCTGACTGTTCTTTCATGGCAGAGATTGCAACATCTTTGCAATGTGCAAGTATGTCTCTTCTTCCCGGGAACACGCATAGGCCCCAGTTGTCACCCTTCCTACAATCCCATGTGGCCTTGAGACTGAATTCTGGTGCTACGATTTGAACAGAAGTTATGGGAGCCACTTCTAGAACTGATCAATAAAATTCCCATATGCAATTCTGACTCTCTTCTCTATGGAAAGTCAAATGGAAAGGTCTCTGATCAGACAAAGGGAAGTGGCACAAAGAGAAAGGAGAACCATCTGAGTGAATGATTGTGTTGGAGTCTTTCCTGGCCTGCACTGGATTGTGTCATGATTATAATTTGGCACCTATTGTGTTAAGCCACCAACGGTTACTAATAGCATTCAGCATAACCTGGTTAATGTAATTCTTTTTATTCTTAACTATTCTGTAAACTTGGATTTTTGCTATGGTCCCGTTTCCAAATGTCTTAGTATTTTTATATATTATCCTTGTGAACTTTCCTGCTTTCCAATGGTCCCAATCTTCTGGTATTTATCTTTATCTCCTCTTACCTCTTTCATACCTATATTTCCCTCTGACCACTGAATGTCAATATCTCCGTATTCTGTAAGCACCTCAAATTCAACATGATCAAACAGTAATGCATTATCACCTATGTCCACCTTACTCCCCACAAAAAAAAAAAAAAAGCAAATGCTAATTTGCAAAAACTACTAAGTTCGGTAATGGGGATGATATGGGTTTCGGTATTTTTTGTGTATTACTGAAAATAACAATTTCAAGTATTTGGAAATCTTCATACTGAAAGGCTAGAAAAATAAATAATTTGCAAAATAAAAGGAAATAATTTCTCCTTAATTTTCATGGGAAATCGATCATACATGGTGACCAAACAATGTCCCATGTAAGGGATCCGCCAGGGTCATTACGTGGCAGATGAGACCCTCTGCCTTCTCTTCCTTACAGCTCTTTCTTGAAATGTGCCCCAGGGAATCGCTAACTTACCTGGTGCTATGTAAGGCGTAGAGGCCAAACAGGTTTTTGAAACATCATAGACTCCATCTTATAGAAACTCAATATAATCCAAATATATTAGGATTCTCACAGGAGTCCTCCAATTTTTACAAAGACAAATCTGTTTGATAGGTGTCTTCATTTTCCAAATTTGTTTGGAAGTGAAATCTGGCTATCATACAATACCCACTAAGATTATTCTACACTGGGGAAACTTAAAACAAACTTCTTCCTATCCCCTGGGCATGGAGTCTTTACTGTCATTCCTGGTCCTGAGCTGGGCTGCTTCCTTTCCTGGGAGCGACCTTGTCTTCACCTCTACCTAGTCATGCATGCACACACATCTGTCATCAAGCCTTTAGGTCCTAGCTTTGTGACTCCAGAACGATCATTTAAACTTTCTTGGCTTTCCATCCTCATCCCTGAAAATAGCAATGATAATATCTACCTGACTGGATGATAGTGAAATTCACAATATTCTTCAAAATGGCAAACACATAGGCAACCATAAATAGACTTCCATTTGCTTTTATTTCAGGGAGGCAGGGCAGTGGAGCATAAATGAGGTTGGCAAAGCCTATAGTGATTGTCCTAATGTGCTAAACACTTTGGAAACTGCACTTCCTTGGTGGTGGTATGTTTTTCTATAAGCGAAGGTGCCTGTAGTCATACACCCCTGCAGCGACCTCAGTCTAAACAAATCACACAAGTTCAAAGAGTAAAACCGTCCAGTTAGTGCGCATTTTTCTCCTAATATAATACAAATCATTCAACATGGCTTTGTGAAGTGACAGGAGGATTACAAATGTGCTGAAACACAGATGCTTTCATAACCCGGAGGATCTAATAACCAGGCTAGTGGATTGAGCCGCCAGCAGCCTCTTTTGTTTGCTCCAAGGTGGTTTATGCTGGTTGATTTTATGTGTAAACATGGCTGAGCTCTAGGGTGCTCAGATACTCAGTAAAATGTTATTCCGGCTATTTCGGTGAGGGTGCTTTTGGAAGAGATTAACATTTAAATTAGTGGACTTTGGGGTACCTGGGTGGCTCCGTCAGTTAAGTGTACAACTTTGGCTCAGGTCATGATCTCATGGTTCATGAGTTCGAGCCCACATGGAGCTCTCCTGTCAGTGAAGAGCCCACTTTGCATCCCTCTGTCTCCCTCTCTCTCTCTGCCCTTCCCTCAAGTCTGCTCTCTCCCTCAAAAATACACAAACATTTAAAAAACAAATAAATAACTTAGTGGACTTCAAGTAAAGCAGATCACCTTCCACAATTTGGATGGGCCTCATCTTATCAGTGCGAGGCTTGATTAGACCAAAAAGACTGGCATCTTCCAACAAGAAAGAATTCCCCAGAAAACTGCCTGTAGACTTCATCACAGGATCGGCTCTTCCTGGTTGTGTAGAAGACAGTCTTCAGACTCGAGCGGGAGCATTGGTTCTCTTGGGACTCCCTCTGGCCAGCCTTCAGACTGCAACTGCAGCATATCAGCTCTCTTGAGCCTCCAGCCTGCTGGCCCATCCTGCAAATTTTGGATTTACTAGTCTTCATAATCGCATGAGCCAATTTCTCATAATAATCTCTCTTCCTCTCTCTCTCTCTCTCTCTATCTATATATATATATTCTATTATTTAGAATATATTATAGAATATATAATTATTCTGTATATAATATATAGAATCTATAATAATATAGAATCTATATTATTATAGAATATATTATATTATAGAATATATTATATATATTATTGTAGAATTATATTATATATTCTATATATATTCTCTCTCTCTCTCTCTATCTGTATTCTATTTCTCTGAAGAACCCTGACTAATCCAATGGCATACAAATCCTTTCATTTTCTATGGGTTCCATTAAGTGAAAAAGTTTGGGACGCACCGCTGATTCTTGTTCTCAAATTTACTGTGCCATGGTTTCCTCCAGGCTTTGAGTGTTCTATTCCCTCTCACTGAAAATGGCTTTTTTTTCCTAATTCCCCCATGGCTGCCTAACCTCTATTTAGCCATCAGTACTCCTCTTTGACACTGTTCCTTCTGAGAGGCCTTCCCACATGCCCCATGTGCAACCCCAGAAAACTGTGTTAGGTGCCTGTTTCGTCAGCTCCCTAACATTCTGTAATCACCTTGTTAGTGATCCATCTCTCCACAAGATCCCAAGAGACTTGAGTGAGCAAGTCGCTTGATCTATTTCGTGTCATATCGCTAACACTTAGCCCAGGACCTGCCTTATGACAGGTCTTCAAACAATATTTGTTAAATGAACCAGTAAATGGGAAATATACCCACAGTTTCAAGAAGCATAAAAAAAAAAAAAGACTTGTAACTCAAAGCAATCCAGACAAAGTGCAACCTGACAGAAGCAGCAGCAAGATTCCTTGTTTCTCAGCAAAGCAGTATAATCAAAATGGAACAGGTTGTTTTTCTTATTTTAGCATCTGGGAGAAAGACCATTCTCATGGATGTACTTTCTGTGTATTTAACGTAGTAATCAACTCAGGAGTTCTTTTAAATCAGAGCTCACCATGGGCACCAGGGGCAGTTGGTTACGTGCCCGACTCTTGATTTTGGCTCAGGTCATGATCTCATGGTTCATGAGTTTGAACCTCATACTGTCAGCACAGAGCCTGCTTGGGATTTTCTCTCTCTCCTTCTGTCTCTACCCCTCCCCCACTCACACATGCTCTCTCTCTCTCTCTCTCTCTCTCTCTCTCAAAATACATAGGTAAGGTAGATAGATAGATGGTATACACTGTAGGCTTTTTTGTCTTTGCTGTAACTACTCAATCCTGCCATTGTAGCACAAAAGAGTTCATAGACAAATGAACATGTGTGTGTTCCAATAAAACTTTATTAAAACATACTGGTGATGGGTCAGATTTCGCTCCCAGACTAGCATTTGCTTACCCCTGTTCCAGATGAAAGCTTCTCAGTCTCTGAATGGGGAGGACTGCTTATATTGTTTTCCCATAGGCCATTGTCATCAAGCCCAAAACAGTTATTATAATCGCTATTTTCAAGGGACCTGAAAAACTAATTGATATTACTCTCCATTGTCACACTAGATCACGTTGCAAGCAGTAAATGTCATTTGGATAAGTCTTCCTTACAGACACACAAGGCCAAACTGTTCACTGCACACTAAGTAATTCTTAGAGGAAGCAAAATGGGGAACTGGCCAACTCTGTGTTACTACCACAGCTGGGATCTTAGACCTGGACCTTCCATCCGTTTGCCCTGAGACACAGTTCTCTTTGGGGAGAACTACTGGCACGTTGTGACTATTTCTTTTGCATCAAAGGGGAGATTTGCTACTTTCTAACCTCAAGCCCAGGGTTTGCATATGTGTGTGTGTGTGTGTGTGTGTGTGTGTGTGTGTGTATGTGTGTGTGTGTGTGGTGGGGGTGGGAGAGAAGGATTTCAAAAGACATGCTCAGAAAGCTCCAACACACATCTCCTGTTGAGACACAGAAGTCATAGTACAGACCTTATGAAGAAACTATACCGCACTGTGCACCTGGTTTTCACTCCTGCTTGAAACTCAGTGGTGTCCAGATTCATAAATTGGGAGGCCACCTCAAGAGAGTGTTGAGGTCCTGGGGCTTCTTTCCCCTGGGAGTCTGTTGAAGAGGAACTGAACATAACACTCCAAAATATGCCACTTTGGATATTGATTATTTTGAGCTGAAAGTAATTGAGAAATAGCAGATTAGGAAAGTTCTCTGCCTTCCTCCTTTCCACCTTAAAGCAGGCCATAAATTTCCCATGAGACATGTGCCTTCCATGTACCAGAAATAGAAGAATATTCTTATCACCGGAGATGGGGAGTGGCTGCAGAAATGAGTCTTTGCAAACAAACCTTGCCAAAATACCAACGACTTCCATTATTTTCCCCCGTATACTTCCAAGCCATGTTTCCATAATTTGCCACCCCTACCCAAGTCCCTTCTTCCTTAGTATTATCACATATTCATAACCTATCACACTTTATACATAACCATTTCCTTGGGGTTTTTACCTTTTCCTATGAAGTCCCTCATGCCACACAAATATTAACGTCAAATAAAATTTGTATGTTTTTTTCTCCTTCAAATCTGTCTTTGTCAGTTGAATTCAGAGACCCTAGTCATAGAAACTAAGAAAGTAGAGGAAAAGTCTTTCCTCCCCTACACTTTCAAGGCAGAAATGTCAAAGGGCTTCTTGCTCGCTTGAAGTCAACTGGAGGCCCCACTTCTGAGGGCATCAGTATGGAATCCTCTTTAGATCTTGCCCATAGGCCCCTTGAGAAGGTGAAGGAGAGGCAGCAGAAAGCAACTGGAGGTATACCATGCCGTAGAAGTTCAAGACTAAGAAAGGAGAGCTGTAGTAGAGAAGGGCCTTACAGGAAGCTACCAAAGATCCCATGCAGGTGCTATGAGAGAGGAGGGCCCACAGCATTACTAATCTCCACGGCCTAGAGAGAATGAAGCATGACCAGATAAGCTGAACGCCTTTCCCTCTCTTCTCAACACAGACAGACACACACTTAGAGAGATGGTGGTAGGGACAAAGGGCAACTCACAAGGAAGGCAGAAGGTGAGTGGGAAAAAGAAGGTGAGGAACCCACCCATTAGTCTCTGATTCTGACTGAATCAGCTCTGAGGTGGGGAAGAAAATATTTAACCTTATGTCAAGTTCAAGCTTGAATTCTTATCCTGGATGGAATAGTCTCACTACTGCTTTGAGACGCTATGACTTAAAATGTTGACAAGACCTGAGAAAAATGAGACAAAGTCATGAGATCTGCTGGCGCTTTTTATTCTGGAGTAGAGGACAGTTGCCTCCACCAAATGCCTGAATAAAGATTCAGAGAATTTGGAAGACCTAGAACAGACTGGCTTTGGATCACACTCTCCATATTATTACTACACTATCACACATTTCTTTGAAGAGAATTGTCGAATAGAGTAATATCTTTATCACCGTGCTAATTAACAGGACATGAATTGATTCTTTGCCAGTACTGTATTGGGTGCCAGGGAGAATATTAAAGATTATATATTAACCCTACCATCAACAACTTCAAGATATGGCAGATATGACTAGATATTGAAAGAAAACGTGTCATAAGAAATGGTCCTTTCCCTCTAGTCTTTCACGGACTCTTTGAGGGTCAAAACCATGTGTTTCTCCAACGCCAACTGGGACATTGACTAGGAGTCCTTAATAGGCAGTCAAGGAATATTTGAAGAATGAGAAATAACTGTTATATCATACAAGAGATTTTAAGATTGTTTAAAATACAAGGCAATAGAAACCCTGGAGTTTTACAGAGCCGTTCCCTAAAAACAGATGTTTGGCTTCAATGACATGTGATTTTTATTTCTAACTTGTAGATAATGGACGAAAGAAACCTTGGGATTTTACATGATAAAAGCTCATATTAACAGGCATTTACACAAAATTGGCCTTTTAACAAAGAGATTTAAAAAAAACAGTTCTAAAATATTATCTCTCTTGTTTTGCTTTTTAAAGAAAAGGGGGTAATTATGAAGTGCTTTTCATTAAGGGCTTACAATTTATCTTATCACAATATTTACTCTCTTTTCATATGTTTTATATTTCCTCATTGCTGAAGAAAGAGCTCAGAAACTCGACTGTATGAAAATAACTGTTGACTCTTATACTCAAATGACTGTATATTTCCTCTCCAGTTCTGGTGCTTTTCCTAACTTGATATTAGAAAAAAATGTGTGTGTCAAGGGTCTTGGTGAAGTTCATTGTTTTGATTCTATTATTCACTAGGCAAGGCCTCACTGAAATTCAGCCCTGGATACCTTGTTCCTCCTTTACAAGCACATCACTGCAGCTTCTAAAATTTAACTTAATTTGTTACCTTAGAAGAAGCCTTGGGAAGAGACCTCACCATTAAAAAAAAAAAAGATAGAAGAAAAACAATCCTCCCCCAAAGAGCTCTTTGCAAGACAGGGTGAAAATGTGAGCTCTGGCCTGACCGCTATTCTGAGAAAAAGGGGGAAAGGTCTGAAGATAAACACACGCACGCACACCCGTTTAGATGCAGCTGGAAAAACGAAGTCAAGTTTAGAAGGCCTGACTCCAAAGAAAATAGGTTTTTAAAACTTCTCTGGGGAATCTCTCATCTACACTCAACACTGAGCCATGTATCTCAGACATCTGCCTCTCTCTCAATTAACAGATGCCGGGCACAGGGCAACAGGGAAGAACGCCCACTTCTGTCTCCTGAGAACCCAACATGGTGCAGACTTCAAATCCATGCTGACCAAGGCCACAACCACCAGTTGCTTTCCTAGTAAAAGAACAAATTTATCCAGTGGTGTAGGGCTCTCTCATTAAGCAGGAATGCGTTCTCAACTGGGCCGTGCTTCTCTGTTGATGACAGATTTAGAGGCACATTTACGTAAAATGGCAACTCTAAGATGCAATTATGCTTTGAAAATGTATTTTTTGTTTATGAAAGATGTACATACATAATAATACTAAGGCTTATTAGAGACTTAGTCCCTTACCCGGGGCAATTCTAAGTACTTTTCATTAGCTTGTTCAGTTCTTGCAGCCGCTCTATGGAATAGAGAATATTCTTTTTTCACATTTTTGAGGTGAGGGAAGAAAGACAGGAAATTTAATATATTGGCAAGGTCATAAAGGTAATAAGTGGTAAAGCCAACATTTGAACCCAGGTTTTAGCTCCAGAATCCATCCTTTTGTTCTGTACGTTTAGTATGAACAGTCACAAAATTAATACCAGGTCGTTATCCTGTATGGCAATGAAGTTTCAAGACATAATGGTCTGCAACATAATTAGCATGTGCCACTCTGTTGGTCCAGAGTATGAATTAAATTACACATCTTTTCCTTGCCAACTGATATAACTCGATACTCCTATCAGGACATGACAAGATTATCCCTTTCTCCCCCAAGTCAGTTTCATTCCCCAAGATGCATTTTTATACAATTCATTCTTGATCATGATACCCCTTTGAGCCGAGATCAGGAGCTCTACCTGGAGACTCGGTGCCACTGAAAGTCCCACCGGGCTTGTGATTTCTTCACAAAAAAAGGTTCTCAACGGGCCTTATGATCCCTGTGGAAGAATCTGTGTGACAGAGAACTTTGGCCAATGAGGAGGAATTCACTATGGAGGAGCCAAGTGAGAGCCAACTGGGACCAACTGGGGGTAGAAGTGGAAAGTTCTCTGTCATCACCACGAGCCTCATTAATGAAGCAGTATGGCTTCTGGTGCATGACTGTTATGCCTATGCCTATGCTGGAGTCTACGTTTCCCAGGAAAGAGGGTGGTAACAAGGACAAGGCTCTGTTCCTTAGTTATTCCAGGCAGACTTCTTCCCCTGTTTCTGCTTCTTTTACTATGACACCTTATTTAAAATTTATATTCACTGACAGTAATGACAAAGTATATCCATAATATCAAATGTCTGGGTTAAGAGAATCAGCAATTCCTCATGATTATCAGGGCCGGATGTTGAGCTTGGGTCAACAATTCAAGCAACTCAATCATTTGCTACTAGGTTCTCTTATGAGAAAGTGCCATGGAGATCAGTGTCTTTTACTGCTCGCCAAATTCACTTAAAGCTATGTCAATCTTGAGATAGATTCTATTAATCATAAGACTTAAAAATGAAAGGAATGGTGGTTTGGAGCCCTTCTGTCTTAGGAAGTTCCCTGAGTACCATGGAATGGGGCGTGCTTTTCCTAGAATTTTTGGACTTTTGCATGCCAAGGCATTAGAGGGGAAGGACTGTCAAAAAACACATGCTCTGCTTTAATACCAGTCTTCTCTAGGACCACAAATAATTACCTTAGGGCACTCTGATCATTTCTTTTTTTTAGGAAATAGGGCGGGTTTTGAGGTTTTGCCTTACGAAGGAAATAATGAATATCAACTATTGCCAATGGGGTAAAATATTTTAGGATACACTGCTGAACGAAAAAAAGAGCCAGGCAGCTATACTGGAACACTGGGATTAGACCTAATAAATAGTAAATCTTAGTAATCAATGCCTTGACTTTACTCGGTTTTCCTAATGAGTACAATATTTCAAAATATTCATTTTTCTCCACAGATCACCTCAAGCCACACGCTCTCCTTCCTACCCTTCTCAAGTTACACGTTTTTGTTTGTTAGAGATCAATGCTTGGAATCTTAGAATGAAAAAGAACTTGAGACATTGCCCGCTCTTTCCCTGGTGTGAAATCCAAGACCCAGATGAGTTGTATGACCTGCGTGCAGTACCCGGATGGTAAGTGAATCCAGGTTTTTAGAGTCAGTGTGCAAGTCTCTCCCATACGGAACCACTGTTCATTTAATTTGTGCTGATGGTGTCACTTGAAAGGACTACGAAGAAATCTCCAGTTGTTAGCTATGAATATGAAGAATCCTCCATATTTTTTCTCTAGCTGGGCTATGGCTTGGGAAGTGCGGTGCTATCAAAAAGTCAGGTATCCAGTTTGATGGCTCAGGAAGGACCGTCACATGATGCACATGTGATCTATTCATGGGCTATTTGAGCCTTACATCTATGTCACTTAATACTGTGCTCTATCCTTGGGAGGTAATGAGATTTATCCTGATTTCTTAAGAAGACACAAGAGACAAGGCTTTTTTTTGCTCATGGCGTAACATGGTAATTCCCACTGGGATGTGGTGATTTGGTTTCAAGTCTAGTTTTACCTCTTGAACAAGTTATACAACTTACTAGACCTTCAAGTTCTAAAACTGGAAGAATAGATAATAAAATGCCATCGGTTTGTTTTAAGGATTACATCGGCCACACAGCACAAGTAGGTGGCTATCATTATCATAATCGCCACTTCAGTCCTCTGGGGTGTTTGGTCCAACACGTAGATCTTAGAAGTCATTAATCTTGTCCTCACAACAAAGAAGCTGAACAAACTAAAAACCGACAACTTTCCTTTAATCCATAAGAGAAATGAGGTTATGGGGAAAACTGAAAACTGGAGAGACAGACAAGAAAGATACAGAAAATCACTGCTTATGAGAAGAAGCCCACAGTTGGAGCCATATTCCTAGGGATAGTTTAAACCTTAATCAAAGAACTGTTAGATACTCAGGATAGACTACTGTGCGGATTAAAAACTCCAAGGGGAGGAGTGCCTGGGTGGCTCAATGGGTTTAGCATCTGACTCTTGATCCTGGCTCAGGTCATGATCTCATAGTTCAAGGGTTCATGCCCTGTGTCTGCTGACAGCACAGAGCCTTCTTGGGGTTCTCTGTCTCTCTCTGCATGCCCCTCTCTCCCAAAGATCAATAAATAAACATTAAAAAAAAAAAAAACAAGGTGACTCATTACCAGGACAAGGTGTAGGGGGGCACACTTGTGAGTTTTACATCTAGGAACCCTACCATACCAAATGATCACTGTGGAGAAAACTCTTATGCTTCTAGCAAAAGGAAGAATAACCATTTTGAAATATACCCAGTGCTCTGTGTTCTCCTTAACAAGACCTGCCCTCAAGAGAAACTTTTTCATCAGAATGTAATCAACCTGGGATTTTACCAAAGTCTAACAAACCTGGAAGAAAAAAGGTATTTGACTCCCCTGAGTATTCCACAGGGGTGAAGGGAAAGACCTAACTCCAGCCCCTTCTAGCCTTCAACATGGAAGAAGGGAATTATCCAAGTCATGCTCACTGAAAGATGGAAAATGAGTCGTGGGACTATTAGAATACTTCTGCTTCCCTAAAATCTTACCACTTCAACAGAGGTCCTGTATAATAGCAGGAAATTATAGCCACAAGAGCTGCAAGCCTCAGATCCTATTTAAGGAATCTCCAGGAAAATCCAAAAACAAAAAGGGAGACAAAAATGAGGACGCTAGTGGAAATTTTAGCCTATGTCACCACAGCTACAACAAATAGTAAAGATAGGAAATTCCTGGCCAAATCAACATAAAACGTCACACTAATGGTATTTCTAACTACTCTCCATTTCAGGCTTACATTTAGGTGTCCTGTCCTGATATCCATCTGTAGTGGGTTGAATACAGATAATACCCATCTGTACTCGGGTTCTGTTTACCCAGAAACTCAAAATGTAACCTTTTTTGGAAATACAGTACTTGCTGATATAATTAGTTAAAATGAAGTCATACTTTAGGGTGGGGCCCAAACCCAATGACTGGTGTCTTTATAAAGACGAAAGAGGCGTTCAGATAGAAACACACAGGAAAGAAGGCCATGTAAAGATGAAGGCTGAGGTTGGAGTCTATAAAGCCAAGAAATACCAGGGGTTGTGGGAGCCACCAGAAGTTGGGAAGAGGAGAGGTATCTGGGTGGTCAGGTACCTGACCTGAAATCAGTTAAGCATCTGACTTCAGCTCAGGTCATGATCTCATGGTTTGTGAGTTCGAGCCCCACGTTGGGCTCTGTGGTGACAGCTCAGAGCCTGGAGTGTGCTTCGGGTTCTCTGTCTCCTTCTCTCTCTGCCCCTCCCCTGGTCTCTCTCTCTCTCTTTCAAAAATAAACATAAAAAATTTTAAAAAGAAGTTGGGAATAGGCAAGGCAGGTTTCTTTCCTAGACTCTTCAAAGAAAACATACACTGCTGACAACTTGATCTCAGACTTTTAGCTTCCAGAACTGTAAGAGAATAGATTCTATTGTTTTAAACCACCCACTTCATGGTACTTTGTTACTGCTTCCCCAGAAAACTAATACCCCTTCAAGTGAAAATGGCACTCTAATCATACTGCTCAACCTCAAAAATGGGGATTCAAGACAAGGGGAAATGGGGACTCAAGAGATGCCTGGAAAAACTTGGGAATCTTCATTCACATTTATTACTTACTCAATACATTTTTATTGACCGTTGTAGGGAAGACTTCTTAAAGTTTTGTTTGTGTTTTCCTCAGTTTAGAGGATAAGATGGAATTAGAGAAAATTGTCAGCTTTGGAGGATTTTTCACAGAATATTCGTAGAACTATTTCCTTCCCATTTCAGGTCAGCAGAGGTGGAGTAATAAAGAAAGAGCAGAAATCACAGGGACTGGGTTTCAGCTCGCCTCTTGACCTTGACTTGATTAAAAGCATGTGATCAACCAAAGAATAAAATTAGTGCCAACTAGGATGACCTAATTTGAAGAAAGTTTTGATCATAATGTGGTAAAAATCTGAACTCGCTAAACAATATAAAGGAATTGAGCCAAAAATAGAGAGTTGTTCCTCCAGTTGAGTTTTAGGAGGAATTACACCAATTAAAAATGGGATCTATCTTTTTGAGAGCTTTGGAAGAGATCATATGTTGAATGGATATGGGAAGTAGAAACCATGAACAATTATTTCCTGTCAAATGGATGGGGTAACATGTTGCTCACCTGGCTAGTTAAAAATGAAACATGGACACCCAGTTAGACCCTGATAACTTCTTCTCTAAGAGCAAGGCAAGTTACTAGGAATTGGTGTTCATATGGCAGTTAAACTGTGGTCTGAGAGATATCATTACAAGTGCATCTATTACCAGACACATCCATCATAAGTGAGAAGATCCTAAGTGGGAGCATAGCATCCATTCCTAGATATACAAGACTCTGCAATCAAGTTGTACCAAGTTTGTTTGTTTGTTTGTTTGTTTGTTTTTTGTCTTGACCATGACACCCGCTTTTTCTTTTGTGTTTACTTTTAACAGCATTCGATTTGGTCAAATCGAGAAATATTGAGAGATTTGGAAGTCAGTCAATTTTGAAGCCAGTACAGAAACAATTCTGTAAGTGGCTATCTACAGGGTACCAGGCACAGCCCAAGTCTAGGCAGTAGGGATTCAGGGGGGAAACACACACACACACAGCCTAATAGAATGACTTTCTGTGAAGACATGTTTCACTTTATTTGCACCAGAATACCCCTAAGGCAGACTATCGGGTCAAGGCATGGTGGGGCATGGGCAGAATGGCCTCGTGTAGATTCATAGTGCCCAGGAAGAAAGACACTAGAGTTCTTCCCACCGTCTCCAGGAACCTCTTTTCTCCACTAGTGCTTGTGAGGATCCATTTTTGGTTCACCACGTTGCTCTGTGCTCTCCAAAGTCTGTAACAGTGGACAAGACAGTGTCTTTGGAGTTAGGCCGACCCGGGCCATGCTGAATATAGCACTATAGAAGCATGGTTAAAATTGGGATCTGGACTTGACTGTCTGAATTTAAATTCTTACCCTGTCACTGCCAGCTTTGAAACCTTGGGCAAGGTACTGCTCTTACCAGTCATTCATTTTCTCATGGGAAAATAAGAAAAATAAACAGTGCCTTCCTCAGAGCTATCGGAAGATTAGACGTCTCTACTTGAGACAGTGTTCGGCTCATAGTAGGTACTCGATAAATGTAAATTATCATGAGGACAAGGAAGATAGTTTCTTATAAGCTGAATCCTTAAGTAATTAAACTATTTCAGAATCCCCTCCTTTAGCCATAAAATTGGAGATAACACCATTTACTCCAAAAGATTGTTGTTAGGATACCACGTAGCACAATATTCAAAAGTTTTATAAAATACAGAAGGGGGGGGCGCCTGGGTGGCGCAGTCGGTTAAGCGTCCGACTTCAGCCAGGTCACGATCTCGCGCTCCGTGAGTTCGAGCCCCGCGTCGGGCTCTGGGCTGATGGCTGGGAGCCTGGAGCCTGTTTCCGATTCTGTGTCTCCCTCTCTCTCTGCCCCTCCCCCGTTCATGCTCTGTCTCTCTCTGTCCCAAAAAATAAATAAACGTTGAAAAAAAAAATTTTTTTTTAAATACAGAAGGGGGTACCTGGGTGGCTCGGTTGGTTAAGCGTCCCACTTCGGCCCAGGTCACGATCTCACAGTTTGTGAGTTTGAGCCCCGTGTCAGACTCTGTGCTGACAGCTCAGAGTCTGGAGCCTGCTTCACGTTCTCTGTCTCCCTTTCTCTCTGCCCCTTCCCCACTTAGGCGTCTGTCTCTCTCTCAAAAATAAATAAACATTAAGAAATAAAAGAAATTAAAATATTTTTAAAAATACAGAAGATATTCAAAAGAAAAAAAAATGTTATTTTACCAGGTTTATTCTTTCTTCTTGGGTTGCGAACCCCTTGGAGAATCTGGAGTTTGTAACCGTCTTTGAAGGTAGAAAGCTGCTACTCATCTACAGCAGAATACTCAACAGTAGGCCCAAGGTTACCAAATCTGCTGATTTTTCAAGAGAAAATGGAAATAAACATTTTTGCACAACCTCCCACACCTCCATCCCCCGGCTTTAAATGCTGGTCGCCAAATCCAACTGAGGAGCGAACAAAACAAGCATTGCCAGTGTCAATAGCCCATGGATTTCTGAGTACTATCTCTGTTGAATATAAGTTGGTGCCAGGCCCAACCTCGCAGGTACTCAGATACTTAGCAGGTAGCAGGCACTCGACTTATGCATCATATGTGAAGAAGGTACGAACAGACGGCAGATGTAAGATTGCTAGTTTCTGGGCCAAGTGGTACATGGGATGCTACTTTGTATACGTGGGGCCAGTTCATATAATCCCTGGTACATAGTGGTCACCCAAAAACGTTGACTAAGGTATCATTCAATTCAATCTGCACACTACAATACCAGAAATATCCACATTAGAAAATATCAGTTGAGAACACGTTAGGGTCTAGGAATCACTAAAATGTTCTAGGGGTGCCTGGGTGACGCAGTTCAACGCCCAACTCTTGATTTCAGCTCAAGTCGTGATCTCAGGGTCTTGAGATCAAGCCCTGCATCAGGCTCTGTGCTGGGTGTAGAGCTTGCTTATGATCCTCTCTCCCTCTCTCCCTTCCCACTCACCTCCCATTCATGCACATTCTCTCTCTCTCTCTCTCTCTCTCTCTCTCTCTCAATACATAAATAAATAGTAAAAGTCCTTTAAAAAATAAAATACTCTAAAACTCTCCTGACTTACCTTGGTTTTCGCGTTCATCCATTCACTCAGAATAACATGCACTAGCTGTTTAGCCTGTGCCAGATCACACACCAAAGCTTCACTGTTGTGTTCGGCATGCACAAGGGCCAGCAAAGAGGCCGGTGTGATGGAAAAGGAAGGAGCCGGAACAGACCAGATTGTGCAGGGCCTGGTAAACAGCTAAAAGGATTTCCTTGTTTTCTCTGGACAATACGGGAGACCACTGGGGAGTTCTGAGCAACGGAGGGACCTGATTAGCCAGATTCTAGGAGAGTCACATTGGCTCCCTTGTTGAGAAGAGACCGAGGGTGAAAGCGGAGGACACAGGTAAGATGGGTGTGCAGTGGTGGGTGCAAGGGGCCACAGATGCTTGCACCAAAGTCGTAGCGATAGAGGTGGTGAGGCGCTGATGGGTTTTGAATTTATCCTTAAAGCACAACGGGCAAGATCTGTTGCTAAATTACATGCGCGGGGTGAAATAACGGAAATAAGGAAGCCGGGATTTTTTTTTTTTTATCTGAGTCGTCAGAAAGCTAGAGTTCCCCTTGACTGAGATGGAAAGGACTTAGAGAAAAACAAGTCTAAGGGGTGAAATCAGTTTCAACATGTTACATTTGATATGCCTATTAGTTATCCAAGTGGTGATGTCAAGTAGGCAGTTGAATATATGAGTCTGGAGTTCAAGGAAAAGGTCGAGGCTAGCGATATTAATTTGAGAGTTGTCATCATATTAGATGCCACTTAAAACCGTGGAACTGGATGATATCATCGGGCAGCGAGTATGGACTTGAAGAGAAGAAGTTCAAGCACCAGCCCTGTCTCCCCCCGCCCCAAGTTGTTCCATGTTATTTCTTATGCTACAGGATAATAGCAATAAATAAGCATTTTACACTTCGCAGTCTTTTGTGAGCCCAAAGAGAATATTTTAACGTTTTAAGATGTAAGCAATTTGGCAACACGGCGTCCTTTAGTCTAAAACAAATGTTACAAGGCTAAGGCATATGGAGAAAAGATGAAAGTAAGTTTGCTTATTTTAGGATAAATTTATTTTCCTGTCTCCCTTGACACACAAATGGAGAACTGGGAGTCATATTTTTCCTAACCCTTCTTAATCTCCGAAACTATAAGCCATTAGCACTGCACTTGAATATAAAGTGGATGCTTTCTGAGTTATAGTGGTCTTTAAAAGACTAAGGAGAAAATTGTGGCAGTTTTCCATGTATTTAATTTTTCCTGTCACAAAGGTATGTGAGATCTGGATCCTGAATATGATAGCTCTCACACAGAAGAATGAAATCTTCCCATCAGTTAGGTAAAAGCCAGGTCCCTGTTTTGTGTTAATTTTAATCAAACTATTAGCGCAATAGCAAAGTTATCTGAATGAACTTTATTCCATCTAGTTTCAACTCTCTGAATGACTGTAAAGAAAATAATTAAATGTCTTTTGGAAATTAGCAATTTTCCATAGTGTACAAGGGAGTAGAGTATGGCCTTTGTAGTCTGTATATCAGCACACTGGCATTGTGCTCGGCCCTTTTCTGATTTTTATTTGCGTTAAGAATGAACAATTCTAATTAATATGCACAAAACAGGGCGTGTAAAGAATATAAAATCAAAATACGCAGAGCTAACCCAACTATAAAACTGCTTTTAGCACACTAAAAATTAAAAGCAGTCCGGAAACCTCAAATTCAACATGGAAGATTTTAGGCGATGTGATCAAAACTAACTCAGCACTCTCTCATTACTATAATACCTGGAACATGGGCTAAGGAAGAGGAAAAAAAAAAAAAATCTAGGACCCTATCCACTCCCTTTCCATTACTTTTGTGGAATAAACGTGATTCCCAATCCACTTGACAAAACTCTCTAGACAGAAAACGATGTCGATCAGAAAAGTTCCCTAAATCACGTATGGAGTGAAAATATACCACAGGAAGGTAATGAGAGAGGAGATAAAGAGCTAACGAGATGAGGTTTTTATAGGTCCCGAAACGTGGATCACTTGAAATACAGTGACTAAGTCTATTTGAAAGTTAGAAATACATTAACTGCTGGCCCGAGGAACGCGCGGGAGCCAGTGTGTTTATACTGGGTGTTCACACCATCCCTCATTTCCTTGTTGTGCCAGCCGCTGCAGAGGTGGGGGAGGAGGTCGGTGCATCAACAAAGCCATCTTTTCATTTCTTGAGACTTTTCGGTGAGGAGGGAGCAGCGCTGAGGTGGGACGTGGGCTTGTCAGGCCCACCTCTCCATCCCCAAACGGAAGAAAAATAGTTACTTTGTGTATATGTCATTAGCGTCATATTCTTTTTACTCACACTTAATCAAGGTCCTTTATGGATTCAGGGATGGAGAAGGGCGTAAAAGTTGCCCTTCTCCCAGGCGATGTGCTCTGAATCCCGAGTTAACGCGGCCTTTGATTTATGTGAACTATTTTAAGTCAAGACTCGTGTGTCGGGGGTCCTCCTGGCTCTCCTGTTGACCAGTACCCTGATTTGCAGCTTTTTAACTATTTCTTTTGCATCAGGAGCTTCTTTTAGCATTTTCTCTTCAAAGATAGGCATGTTTTAATCCGTATTTCACCAAGAATGTGATTCAAACCTTCTTCTGTGACTTCTCTCATAAGAGAATTTTGTTATTTCTTACCAATGTGATTCCGGAGGAAATCATTACCATCATCATCATCCTCATCATCATCATCACCATCATCCTTTTCTTTTTTTAAAAAAAACTTTTTTTTCATGTTTATTTATTTTTGAGAGAGAGCGAAATAGAATGTGAGTGGGGGAGGGGCAGACAGAGGGACACACAGAATCCAAAGAGGGCTCCAGGCCCTGAGCTGTCAGCACAGAGCCCAACGTGGGGCTCGAACCCACGAACCGTGAGATGATGACCTGAGCCGAAGTTGGATGCTTAACCGACTGAGCCACCCAGGCACCCCACCATCATCCTTTTCTTAGGGCCGCCCATCTGTGTATCTCCAGAAGGTCCCTTGGAATGGTCAGGCTAAACTTGCTTCATTTCTTACCATCGTAATGTAAGCACAATTCTGAGGTTGCACAAATCTGGGCTCAAATCCCACCATGCTGACATTCTTCATTGGCCTGTTATTTCAATTCCCTGGGCGTCCGGGTCTTCATTATAAAACAGGAAAAAAGAAACCTATTAAGGAGAGTGTCATTGAGGGCTAGATTAGGTGACATGTGTAAAGCAAGATTGTGCAAGTGTTGGCCCATAATAGGTTCTTTCTTCTAGAATCCTGGTCTGATTCCTTAAAATCACTCTTTGTTGATGATGGCATATACATCATGCCCATGAACAAATACTTAAGGGAAAAAGCATTAGGTGAATAATAGTCTTAACGATGCTAAGGACTACACTACAGATTTGAGGTAGGGCATCTCTTTTATTACTAATAAATCCCTCCAAGAAAATATAAGCAGCCTCCATTTCAGAACAAAAAACTGAGGGCAGGAATGTTTATTTACCAAATGCATAAAGCTGGCCAAATGCTTACCGTAGTAGGTAAGTTTTTGAGGACCTTATCATCAAATGCAAAATAATTGTGAGATCTACTTGCAGCTGAGTTGATACCCAGGTATAGCACCAGGGGCCCTGCATTTGGGAGGGATTTAATCCTGGCCTTCACGGTTCTGAAACCCAACACCAACCCCATTGTGCTTAACTTCTATTCATTCGAACAGTCTCTATAATGAAGGTGCAGTTGGACAATGAATTTATAAAAATTGAGTATTCAGTGATTCCCAACTCCCGTTTCCAGACAGACATCTGTTACATTAGGTTGCCAGGTGTGACTAAATTGATAATCCCTAATAATAATAAAAACTCTGTTGGTCTGTAGAAATTAATAATGGATGTCAGCAAAATCTCGCTCTGTGTTCCCACATGCATTCTTGGGTGGAATAAGAATGGGGAAATGAAGCTTGCCTACTTCTTCTGGAACCTCAATCCTCCTGGGCACTAGTTACAACACTGACCCCCGGGGAGAACATCTGCCTTCATTTTGTTACGAAAGAAAACAAGTTTGAGAACTACTGATTTGTAGTGTAAACCGAAGGGAGGATTTTTCTCGCTCTTCTGTTGACCCCCTCCGTGTTTACTGGGACACTAATGCTTCTTGGAAGAAATCTAAGATCATCTTAAAAATAAGGTGTGATAGAATTCCTTCTAAAGTTCCTATGACAGTTATTTTGATATGTCAGCTGGAATTTTTACCACTAGCTTTATTGGGTCTGTAGCTTGTGGATTGCAGATCATGAGACTTCTTCACCTCCCTAACTGTATGAGCCAATTCCTTATACTTAGTAAATCACATTATATAGAGGATATTTTTGTATATTATTTTAAGGAATTGGACCAGGATTTGATACATGGCATATATCTCATTTTGATTCTGTTTCTCTGAAAAACTGTGACTAATACACTCTAAATACATTATATTAAAACTGAGAAGGCACTGAAAGAAAAGAAACAAACAGATATGCTGATACTCTTCTACTTCCATTATTTTTTCAATGTCCATTTCTTTTTCTTTTAAGTTTATTTATTTATATTGAGGCAGAGGGAGGGGCAGAGAAAGAGAGTGAGAGAGAGAATCCCAAGCAGGCCCCACACTGTCAGCACAGAGCCCCACACAGGGCTCAAAGTCATGAACCATGAGATCATGACCTCAGCCAAAATCAAGAGTCAAACACTTAACTGACTGAGCCACCCAGGCACCCTTATCATTATCGACTTCTTGCCCCTCCCCTGCCAAAATTCCTGGGTTTCTGTGTAAGAATAAATGAAATATCTATCCAAAGATGACCAACTGGGGTGCACTTCCCAGTGTGAATGTCTTTGGTAGGCTTCAAGGAGAGGACAGCATGCCCTAAATCTGGCTTTTTTTCTTCTCGAAACACATACTGTGGGCAGCTCCTAGAGAGAAACCTTTCACACCATCACCAAACACATGGCTTTCCCTTTGCATGGCACTAGCTAGCTCATTCCCTAGCCCTGCTCATGAGGCTTATTGCAGACATGCCAACATGGAACCACAGGGCAAGGAGCATTGGCACAGGCCAAGGTCCATACATTTCTGGTTGGCTATTATATTTTTCAAAAAACACCATCACCAAATTTTCAGTAATAACATTTAAAAAATGGGTTTTAATCTTAGGATGATGTTAATAAACATGTGTGTAAACATTCGGATCTAGAATAAAGTTAAAACTTCAAGTCACCAAATGAATAAAATCATGTCTGCTCCTCCACCCCAAACCCCTTTTAACAGGTACAGTTTCTAAAGATCCTTCTCTTAAGAGGTCAAGGGGCCAAAATTGAGAAGAACAGACGCATAATTACGCTGAAGATTTTAATGAGGAAAATCATCAGCTGGAGAATGACATAGGGAACCCTTAACGAGATCAGACTTGGCTCAACATTCTGCAACCTTTCCTAAATAAAATTATTATGCCACGTCTAGGTCATCTCTCATTCCTCACAGTTTTAAATACCGAAGACAGGATCACATTGTTTTCATCCTGCCAAATCAACTTTTGGACTGATCTGTTCCAATTTACATTCAGATTCACCTGATTTTAGGTCAGACAATGGCCACAGATCCCTGGTGCTACACCCGATGCCCGACCCAGCCGCTAACTTTCCCTCGTGCTTTATGATCTTTCTGGATATCTCGCTTTTCAAATGCAAAAGCATCCGCACCTTGAAATCCTTCCAAATAATATCATGGAAACAGGGTGCCCTAGTCTTTTCTCAGTGGATGCGGAGAAAAATTATTGCAAAATACAGAGGCAGTAGAACCAAGTTTTGGCCACATCCTAAGGAATGAGAATTAACATTTGAGCCTGGTGGTTGGAAAGACGATCTCTACAGCAGCTTGCCTCCGGGTTTCCTAGAGAGTATGCCTGTAGAGAGTGGACCAGACTCACTCTACACTAATGCTAGGTCCAAGGATCACATGAAGACTTCTTGGAAGCTGTTGGGTAAGTTTCTCTAGTTGGAAAACATATAATGTACATATATTTGCAAAAAAAAAAAAAAAAAAAAAAAACAGTCAAGTACAGTGTATCATTGGAAGGACCTGCTATCATCAAGTCAAACAAATGTTCTACTTTTTAAGAATACAAGTTTTAACAATACAATACAATACAATACAATTTTAACCGATCCTTTCATGTCTATAAATAGGGGTTCTCATTTACTTCCTCTGCCCTCCTTTATCTGTTCTTCCTCTTTCTTTTATTTTGTTGAAAAATGGGAACAGGTGAAGTTTCAAAGTAGCGGGAAGATATATAATCTTTTCTATGTTTATTAATTTTTGAGAGAGAGACAGACAGAGTGTGAGCAGGGGAGGAGCAGAGAGAGAGGGAGACACAGAATCCAAAGTAGGCTCCAGGCTCCAAGCTGTCAGCACAGAGCAGGACACAGGGCTCAGACCCACAAGGGTGAGAGCATGACCTGAGCCAAAGTTGGAGGCTTAACCAACTGAGCCACCCAGGTGTCCCAGTACGGGGAAGATATATAAAGTGGTTGTCTATGACTTTCTATACTTTTTTTTTAATCCCCCAACTGTACAGTGCAAAAGGGAAATAAAGAAATAACAACCAAAATGTGGCTTAAGAATCATACTAATTTGGGGTACCTGGGTGGCTCAGTCAGTTGGGCATCCGACTTTGGCTCAGGTCATGATCTTGCGGTTCATGAGTTTGAGCCCCTGCGTCGGGCTCTGTGCTGACAGCTCAGAGCCTGGAGTCTGCTTCAGATTCTGTGTGTGTGTTTCTCTCTTTCTCTCTTTGTGCCCCCCACCCCACTCGTTCTGTGTCTCTCTGTCTCAAAAATAAATAAACATTAAAAAAGTAAAAATAAAAAAGAATCAGACTAATTTAATTTAAGAATTCAAACTGATGGGGCACCTGGGTGGCTCAGTCGTTTAAGCGTCCAACTCTTAATGTCAGCCCAGGTCATGATCTCATGGTTCATGAGATTGAGCCCTGTGCCAGGCTCTGTGTTGACAGCGTGGTGTGCCTGCTTGGGATTCTCTCCCCTCTTTCTCTGCCCTGCTTACTCTCTCTATCTCTCTCTGTCAAAATAAAGAAATAAACATTAAAAAAAAAAGAATTCAAATTGATACTCGAATTCTATCCCTCTTGCTGACTGGGTAGATCATAATCTCTCTCAGCGTCAGTTACCTCATTTACAAAATTTAAAAACACAGACATTCCTTGAATGTTTTTTCTTTAAGTTTATGTATTTATTTTGAGAGAGTGTGTGCGCATGCGGGCAAAGGTGGGGAAGGAGCAGAGAGAGAGGGAAGGAGAGAAAGAATCCCAAGCAGGCTCCACGCTGTCAGTGCCTGATGCAGGGCTCAAACTCAAAAACTTAGAGATCATGACCTCAGCCAAAGTAGGGCACTTAACCTACTGAGCCACCCAGGTGCCTCTCCTTGAATGCTTTTTATGGAGATTTAGATAAGCTAATGTATACAAAACTCCTGCCAAAATATAAAATAAGGTACATTCATTATAATTTTTTTCAGGTATTGAAAGTAGATGGTATCTCATAATTAATTATTATCATCCATTAATTTAGAAATGACTCATTCCCATACACACATGTATGTATACATATGTATATGTATGTATATGTATATATATGTATGTATATATACATACATATATATAAAACTTTTCATCATACTATTTAAAAAACTAAAATTATATACCAATTTCTAACTCTCAAAACTCTCAACTTTAATATCAACTCTCTGAAATAAATCTAGATCTCTGGCTTGTTGGGGGGAAACTAGACGATGGCACATTTAAATTCTAGTAATATCCTGTCTGCAACTCTAAGTGAAAATTTAGATTGGCTTAATGATAATAGAGACATAGACAACTGAGTATATTTTAATCACTAAAAAGCCCAATTATTTTCTATGGCATCTTCTTGGCTCTATTACATTGTCCCAACGTAAGACACAAATTGCACCTGCTTCTATAAAAAGTAAATCAATACTCTAGAATTAAAATACAAGCATATGTTCCGATTATTCATTAACGCACTCCTCTAAAAATAAGCTGTATTCTGGGCACAAGTACAGTAAATGAATTAATCAATTTCCAATGAAACTAAAGAGCCAGAATCTTGCTTTAAGGAGGTGAAAGTTTTGTCAAAAAAGTTGGACGTCATACCGACTCTAGGCAGAGTGTCAAAATTCAGTGTTAAGTTACATTTGCCGCACAGTTGAATTTTTGCCATCAGGGAAGATGTAGTTCTGCACACTAGAAACAAAGAAGCAGCAAAGGTAATTGGTGGTAAGCATCCCTTAGTGACATTACACTGTTAATAGAGCTACTTCCATGTCTCTGTACAAAATATTTGAACGAAGATAATTATTGCATTTCCACGGCTTTGTGTAAAACTATCAGCAGATCACCGTCCAAAAAGTTCGATCAGAAGGGAAATGGTTCACTTAACCTCAACATGAAATTTGTTTCACGTTCAGCGCAGTTGAATGTTGACTCGCCCTCTCAGAGTTTTGCATCTACCGAATACATGTCAAACGAAAGGCAGATGCTAAGAAAACTTAGCGAGTGTGAATTAATATGTTCATTAATAAAATATTAAATAAATAAATAAATCCATAAATAAATGTCAGTGTCTACCAGATGCTAGAAACTTTTCAAAGTTTGGGAGTCCACAAATGGAGACAACTCCATTTCGGCCTTCCGGAGGTTCAAGGAACACGTAATTAGGGTATTTGCAGAGCTCTAGCGCATGCGTAATTACATGTTACATATATAATTAGGACACATGCGTAAGTATGTTAATGTGATAAGTCCTACAATGTCAGAGGAAGAACGATACTGGTATGGAAGTGTGAGTGTTTGACCACTTAGAAAACTCCTGGAATGCTTTTTTGTGGCATATGTCCAGCGGGAAATGGGTTATGTTCTCTTTGAGGACTATTATTTCTATTCTGCTACTAAAGCTATTACTACGCTTTGAGTGCGATTTCTTACTATCTCTAATTAATCAATTAATTTATTATCTATTAATGTTATTTTTGTGTCTTTTGATTCTGTAATTATCATTGATAAGGGTTACCTTTAATTGCTGGTTTATAATTAGCCAGGCACTGCTAGCTTCTTTCCAGATACCATCTTGTTTCAGTGTTTAACCATCAACAAGATGTGACCAGAGTTCCAGCTTATAGGCAAGGGCATTCAGATTCAGGGAATCTCTTTACTGGCTACATTCTGGGGTCCTGTCCCCATCCTGAAGCTCTCCAGGAGCCCATTAAGAGTTGCCTTACTAGAACCAAAGATACCCCTATCACCTAAGCAATTCCAAAGGATATCAAAGTTCTGTGCCAGGCACGGGGAGCAAAGATGAAATATTTGTTATCTATTATATCATAGCACCATGATGCAAAAGGAAGAAGAAGTTGAGAAAAGCTGGTTTACATTTAAAGTGTATGCTATAAACAGAGACTCTTTAATCATGGAGGTACTCCTACTGATCTGCTCTGTACTTCCTAACCCAGTGATGACTCCAGGAGCCTCCTCCACAATTTGCTCGTATGTAAAATGGGTATAAACATTTTCGCCCTGCCAAACTCACAGGGATGCTGTGAAACAAGTGAGGACCCTTAATCTGAAGTGCTTGGAAGCAATGATAAATGACATTAAAAGTCAAGTTACCTGTAGTTTCTTGTTGTTCCAACACCTTCTTGTGTGTTCAACTTTAAAAGGCAGTATCTTTATATCTGAACCATCCTTGAAACTTCTTAATGCCATGATCAATCAATGTAAATCTTGCAATGCCAAGGCTTCGTCTTCCTCTGCCTCGAAAATCCTCCCCTCTCCCCGGGCCCAGTACTGAATCAAAGCCTAAAAGTCCATGCCACTTCTCACCAGTTTCCTTTCCTATCCATTTTCCTGACAGCTCAGCCAGAATTAAATCTTCTGAATATTTCATTTATGATGTGTCCACACAAGCTTGGTTTTAAAAATGAAAAAGGACAGTAATAATAACAAAGAGAGTGGTTTTTCCATCTCACCTCTAGAAATCCACTGCTTGCTTTCTAAAAATAATCCCTTTGGGGCTCCCGGGTAGCTCAGTCCATTGAGCGACCAACCTCAGCCCAGGTCATGATCTCACAGCTCCTGAGTTGGAGCCCCGCATCAGACTCTGTGCTGATGGCTCAGAGCCTGGAACCTGCTTGGGATTCTGTGTCTCCCTCTCTTTGCCCCTAACCCACTCACATTCTGTCTCTCTCAAAAATAAATAAACATTAAAAAAAAATTTTAAATAATCCCTTTCAATTCCTTTCTGACATTTTGGTATCTACCTCCATATATCTTTTTTTTTTTTTAATTTTTTTTTTCAACGTTTATTTATTTTTGGGACAGAGAGAGACAGAGCATGAACGGGGGAGGGGCAGAGAGAGAGGGAGACACAGAATTGGAAACAGGCTCCAGGCTCTGAGCCATCAGCCCAGAGCCTGACGCGGGGCTCGAACTCCCGGACCGCGAGATCGTGACCTGGCTGAAGTCGGACGCTTAACCGACTGCGCCACCCAGGCGCCCCTACCTCCATATATCTTAATAACATTGTCATAGTGCAGCCTCTGGATGGTTAGTTTCAGGCATCATGTAGTGACTTGCATATTTTCCCAATACCTCATGGCCCTCGCCACCCACACCACACGTGTCCAATCTCATACCCCCGGACTGTCAGTAAGCTTGCACTATAACGTGCTCGAAGGAATATTACTGTTGTTATTATTATTATTATTGTTATTGTTATTTAAACATTACCCAGAGTAAAGCAAGGCAGTTAATAAGATTGTTTTCCTTCCCTACATGGTGTTTTTGTTTATTCTGGAGCTAGGAAATGTTTTCTTTTATAATATGCTTAGTTTTCCATGTACTTAGAATCAAACTCTCCTCTAGTCGTGTGATTCTTCTGTCAATACATACAAACACGTCAAGAATTCTACGAGATCTTCTGGGAGAAGACTGGTCTGGAGTTTTCTGACTTCCATCGATGAGAACAAGCAACAAAGCTATGGTCATGGCTCGCCCTTTGTGCTGCCCTGCAATCGCCTCTGCGTCTATATCTCTCTTGTGTTATTTCTACTCGTTCCTGTGTCTCATACCTTTCTCTTTCTTAATTTACGTTCTTGTTCTGGTGGGCAGATTCCTTGTGTAGCTTCTTAAGAAGAGATACATGGAAGTGATTGTGCAGCCATGAATAATGAAAATGGTTTTAGTTCTTTTGCATGACCTTGCTTCTTCAGCTGGGGTTGAAATTCCAGATAGGAAATCAATATTCCCCTGAGCTATGAACGTATTCCTACACTGTCTTCTAGACTGCAGGATTGCTATGAAACGTTCAGTTGGAATGTAATTCTCGATTTCTTACCTATGACATTTTCCTTTTTCTTTATTTTCTTCCTGGAAGCACATAGCACTCCATTACTAAATTTTTAACAATGATGTGACTTCATCTTGGATAACCAAGTGGATTCTTCTAAGTTTTTTTTTAAGTTTATTTATTTGAGAGAGAGAGAGAGAGAGAGAGTGAAAGCAGGGGAAGGGCAGAGGGAGAGGGAGAGAGAGAATCCCAAGCAGGCTCCACACTGTCAGCGCAGAGCACGATGTGGGTCTCTATCCCACAAACCATGAGATCGTGACCTGAGCTGAAATCAAGAGCCGGAGGCTTAACTGACTGAGCCACCCAGGTGCCCCCAAGTAGATTCTTTTCATCTTAAAACACTTGTGCTTTGGTTCTGAATTTTAATTTATCTGATAATTTTCTCCTGTTTGTTTTTTTTTTTCTCTATTCCCTCATTCCAGAATTCCTGTTACAGTTGACTCTTGAATGACACGGTTTGAACTGCTCAGTTCCATTTTCTTGTGGATTTTTTTTACAAATACAATATGGTGCTGTAAATGTATTTTCTCTTCCATATGATATTCTTATACTATTTTCTTTTCTCTAGCTTACTTTATTATAAAAATACAGTATATAACACATATAATATACAAAATAATGTGTTAATCATCTTATTGGCAAGGCTTTCAGTCAACAGTAGGCTATTAGTAAAGTTCTGGGGAGTCAAAAGTTACAAATGGATTTTTGACTGCACAGGGTTCAGCATTCCTAACTCCTGTCATGTTCAAGGGTCAACTGCATTTGCATATTGGACTTCCTAATCGGATCTCATTTTATTTCTTCAATTATTTTCATTCTTGGGTCACCTTACCATATACTCTCTAAGAGATTCCTTCAGTTTTGTTTTTCAAATCTACTAATCTTTATGGGTAAGCAGGACTAAGTTGAAACATCTTGCAATTCATTATTTCAATTTTCATGTTTGATTTCTAATAGCTTTTCCAGTTCTTTGAGTATTGCTTACTTCAATATACTTCCTCATCTGTTTGTGGATAATGCAGGTATTATTTTCCTCGAATTTTATAGACTCTATTTTTTTCTGAGTTTTTTTTTTCTTTCTTTCTATTTGGTTAGTTGTCTCTCTTTTATATTTGAGGTTATGTTAGCTAAGATATAGGACCAGATGCTAAAACACACACACACAAAATCCTCAAATACTATGGCTTAAAGAATATAGAATAAAAGAAATAGTTTTGGAGTGAGAAATCTAGGTTAATGGCATAGCTTTGTTCCAAGAAGTCACTCAGGGACCCCAGTTCCTCCATTATTTTTTTCTATTATCACCTGGAATCTTGTCCTTGTCTGCATCCTTGAAGTTGAGTCACACGCACCGGAGAAGTGTGAGCTCTATCTTGCAGACAGAGGAAGTGAGAGAAATTTCAGGGCTACAGTTTCCTTTGAAGCAAATGAGGCAGATGTTACATGTGTCCCTTCTGTGGTCATTTCACTTAGTAGATCGTTACCCCTAGCTGCCAGGGAGGTCGTCTATGAATCTAAGTTCTATTTCTTGTGAAGACGCAAAGAGCAAAATTGGAAGACAACTACGCTTTTCTAAAATGTCTGCAGATCTTTGGCTGCCTACTCAACATCGAGAGTTGGCCAGGATACAGCTGTTGGCAGCTCCGTGCTCATGGTAACATTTTTCGGTGTCTGTCTTAGCTTCAGAGTGAACAGACTATTGGACTGTTGGGTTCTTTTTGTTTGTTTCTTTTGCATCTTGTGTCATGGGGACTCTTAGGTCTTGGCCTTAAAATTGCCATATATGGAATTGTCTTCCCATTTTCTTGACTACATGCTATAAATCTTGCTGAATGTGCTCTACAATCCTAGTATGGGAGACTTGAAGTCACCGAGTCTGTATGAGGTTGTCACTTAAATTCCCTTTATTTAGTATCGTGTCCCGCCAAAACTATATTTGATGCACCCCAGGAAATAGGCCAGCTGTTGTATCCTCTTCAGGAAATAAAAACCCTGCTTTCTGCAAAAATGGGGGAGGCATTGGGAAAGAGCCCAAGGTTGTAATGCATTCCTGATCAAACATTGAAACAATTCTTCTGCTTTTGTCCTAACTTTATTCTCAAGTCCAGTGTTGTAGGGAGGGTTGTGATGTAAATCATAGAGCCCATGGCTTTCCCACTTGTGGGCAGGTGGGCAGATAAGTATCCCTCACTGGGTCAGTTACTACCGGCTCATCCGCTTGCCAGTGCCCTAAATATTGTTACCGATGCTTCTCTACCACCCTTGTTGACCTGGCGTACGTATTCCTTTTCAAAGAGATTTTTTAAAATTATTTTAGTGGGGTTTCAGGATAGAAGCTAAGAACATGTTTTCAACCCACCTTATTCAATTGGAAGTACCAGTGATATATGGATTGTTCGTGCCATTCCGTCACTTAAAGCATCCTAAGGGAACTCCTTGCAGGCACGGAAAAATGAAATCCACACTCCTTAGTGCTGCATGCAAGGGTCTTCCAGCCAGGATGCAGTTTCCCTCTCTGACTCGCTCTCCTCAGTAAAACTGACTTCCAGACACAATGAATACCATGAACATTCTGCCATCCTTGAGACCAGTTGTTAACTTTTCCTCTTCTTTTTCTGTTAGCCCTTCCTTAACATAACAGCACCTGTGGTACTAATTCCTGTGTATTCCTTATGATTATTTGCTACCGTGTACTAAGTTAGCTACAAATTTGTTTCCCATCATCTCTTTTGCATCCTGTCTCCGATTCTTTGCAGAGCCACCAGAGGTGAGGTTCTTGGCCTTTTAATTTTGATGTTACTTTCACCCAGAATAGTGGCCAGTACAGAGCGTGTGCTCCCTGAGTATCGTGTAATAAATTATAGTTTCCTGCAGGTGTCGATTGTGTAGGAAGGTGGGCATATATGTGGGTGTGAGCAGTGTATTACATATGTTCTATAATTACATATTATCACTGTATAATATATATTGTTACACACTATTGTATTATATATACTACATTATAGGTTAATTATTAATTATATATTAGTCACACAATTAAACATATATTTACGGACTGCCTTCTACGTACAGTGCCAAACCCTCAATATCAGCTTACCTCCTGTGATCTTTCTTTTCTTCAAAAGAGTAAAAATGGGGCTCCTGGGTGGCTCAGTCGGTTAAGCGGCCAACTTCGGCTCAGGTCACAATCTCGCGGTCCGTGAGTTCGAGCCCAGCATCGGGCTCTGTGCTGACCGCTCGGAGCCTGGAGCCTGTTTCCGATTCTGTGTCTCCCTCTCTCTGACCCTCCCCCGTTCATGCTCTGTCTCTCTCTGTCTCAAAAATAAATAAACGTTAAAAAAAATTAAAAAAAAAAAAGAGCAAAAATGACAGCCAGTATTCCAAGTACCATAAAGAATGACTTAGTGGCTTCTTCACACTATTCAAAAAGTGAATGAGCTTTCAAAATCACACTCATGTGCACACACACACACACACACACACACACATGCACACAGGGTGCATTGGTGCTCTACAATCCCTAGTCAGCATGTGCTTCTATGGAAACAATGAGAACTTAACTTGAGGCTGAACGAACCAGGGTTAGAATCCTGGTCTGTCACTGACCAGCTCACCATAACCAAGTCCTCATGTCTGCAAAACAATAACAACAAAAATAATAATACCAACTTTGTTATTAGGTGGTCATGAGGATTAAATAAGTTAAGTTTTGGTCTGATGGTGCTCGTCTCTGCTATAAATCTCCCAATGGTAAGGATTAAGCCCATGATCTTCGCTTCTAAATTCCTCGCTTCTAGGAACTTTTAATAAATATCCAGTGCATGAATAAGTAAGCAGATGAATTAATTAGCACATTATATGTGTTACTTAATGCAAAGTGTAGTGAAGAGGCAGAATAAATAATCATGCATTTCTTCTCTCAGTTTTCTATAACTTTTCTTCCTATCCAAACTTTTCCATTACATCCATCAAAAGGCTGTCCTTTCTTCACCCCTTCCCTGCCTCCTTATGTCTTTGTTCTCTTTTCTGTTCTCCTTCTTCCTTCCTCCTCTTCCTTCTTTCCTCTTTTCCTTTCTTCCTTCATTACTCTCCTCCAATGACTCTCACTATATTCTACTATAAATCAATTAGTCTGTAAAAGGCAAAATCATGAATCATTATGTACACTACCCTAGCAGGGAAAACAGAAGAAATGTTGGATACAAAAGTTATTTTTGCCATCAATATCCTATATGCAAGCCTAACTTTGAGGATTACTTCTGGATTTAGATGCCGTGCCTATGTATCTTGTGGGACATGTATCCCATTTCAACTGTGCTGTCTATTTTTGATCAATAAAGTATATTCTGACTTTTAAAGATAGACTAGAAATGCTCTTGAAAAATATGATCCACAACATAATTTCTACCTTTACTGGGGTTCTTCTTGTACATACGGTTTTCCCTAAGCATCCATTCCAGGCCAATGCATTGTATTTATAAACTCATCTGTTCCATACAGGCATCCCCCAAGTTAGATGTAATTCGACCTATGAACAAATGACAAAAATGAGGTTCAGGAAGCTTAACAGCTCCTTGTACAACATCTCAGAGCAGTTAAGTGGTGGAATCAGTATGCAAATTCAGCATTTTCTACAAAGCTCACGATTTCTCCGTCACACCACCCTCTCTGTCTTGACAGACTCTCTTGACAAAAAGCAATCTGGTTTCCTTGACTGAACTTCTCATCTACTCTTGCTTTGGCATAATGATGCTTGGAGTTTCTCAAACACCTGGCCAGAAACGTGTTTCCAAGGAACATAAAAAAAATTACATCCCCCATAATTTTCATAATACAGCAATGTTGATGCAACCAGCAGCTGCTTCTTTATATGGGGCATGCAGAATAAAGCCAAGAGGGGGTAAGTGGGGCCAAGTGTGGGCAGCTCCCTAAGATATTCAAGACCTCTGTGAATCAACGTCAGAGAGATCTCCAAATCCCATCTCCTCTCTCTTAACATATCGCACCGTGTTAGGTGACCACATACAGAGATTTTTGAGAAGGAGCATTTCCTGAGGAGAAAAGTCTTAAGAACGTGTGGTCCATCTTTTCGTCTAAATCCTGCCTTTTGATTTCATTTCTGTTGATTCTTCTTTCCTTGTATCTCATGTCTACTCTTTTCTCCCCATTGCCACTGCCACTGTTAAATTCAGGCCACTTGTGGTTCTAATTTTTTTTTTTTTTTATTAAAGCAATCTAAAGCTCATTTTCCCATTTCTAGTCTCATCGTCTTCTGAACTAGTTGCCTATTGCTGCTGTAACAAATTACTTCAGAATGAATGGTTTAAAACAACAGAGATGTACCATCTTGTAGGTCTGGAGGTTCAAAATCAGAAAGGGGTCTCACTGGGTGAAAACCAAAGGGTTCACAAGGCTACATGCCCAGAGATTCCTGGGAGAGAATCCTTTTTTTTTTTTTTTTTGCCTTTTCCAGCTTCTGGAGGCCACCTACGTTCCTTCCCATGTGGCCCCATCTTTAAAACCAGTAACACAGAGATGAGTCTTTCTCATGCTTCCAACTCTTTGGTTCATTCATATCTGTCTCTTTCTTCTATTTATAAGGACTCATGATTATCTTGAACCCGCCTGGATAAACTCCCTATCTCAAAATTCTTAACTTAGTCACCCCTGCAAAGTCCCTTTTACCATGTAAGGTAATAACATTCATAGGTTCTGGGCGTTAGGACACAGACATCTTTGTGGAGGGGACGAGGGTCATTAGACTGCCTATGACTCGTTCAAAGTCATTTGACAAATCATCACAGCAATGATCTCTCCAAAGCGGTGATGAAGACGTATCACCCTTCCCACTACTCATGATTGTTCCTTACTTTGTCTCCAGTGATGTGCCTGCTGACCTAAAGTCAAATATCTCTATACTCCTCCCCAAGAGTGGATGAACCAGAGCAAATGGCAAATTACCTCTCCGCCTCAGATTCCTCATCTATAAAAAGAAGGACGTGAGTTGTTGCTGCTGTCGTTGTTTTGCAAGGTTGCTATAAGAAACATGTAACTCCATTCATTGTCCTGACAAAACTTTCTACCCCATACTGATGTGGGTAATTCTTTGATTTCTATCTCCAAACTTTGCTGTCTCGCAAGGTAGCCACTAGTCGCATGTAATCATTTAAATTTCAATTCACTGAAATAAAATAGAATTCAAAAGTCAGCCCCTCCATTACCCTAGACACATTTCACTGCTGGTTAGTGACATATTGGGCAATGCAGATACAGAATATTTCCAGTGCTATAGAACTTCAGTAGACTTTCCTTTTAAAGCATTGGCACATCATGTTAGGTCGGACTCCACAAAATTGTTCTTTAAGTTCAAAACAATCAAACATCAGCAATACCATTTAACTTCAACCGTCTTAGAGATCAGTAGTCATTTCAAACTAAGTTGTTCAAGAGGAATTCCTCATACTCTCCTCCCCTTAAAAAAAACAAACAAACAAACAAACAAAAAAAAAAAAACAGCCAGCTCCGAATTAAAATAAACCCAAACCTGGTTTATGCCTTTACTTCACTTTATACGCAGAAATACTATGAGAAGTTTTCAAATCAGGTTTATAAATTGATCTTTAAAAACCCTACAGATTATGTTTTGCATAACAGTAAATGGGTACTGAAGTTGAACATTGCTTTTTACAAACTGGCCTGCATTTTGGATGTTTGCACCTGGAGTTCTCTGTTTTTTTATTTAATACACACATTTAGCGTTTATAAAGAGTTCTTGGCAAGCATAAACTTGGCTCTTCTGGTTTAAAAGTTATGGATGTTGTGGCCACTATAGGGAAAAAAAAGGCAGTCTCTAGCAATTTAATAAGACATCTAAGACTCTAAATTTTGCATTTGGGGATCTCTATAAAACTTCATTATGCTTCATATTAAATTACCCTCAAATAACTTAAACATACTGCCAGAATTGAGATCCTACTTCCTAGTTCCATATTTACTCTTTAAATAGTCTGTCAAATAGTTGACACAGCTGCAGACCAAGGGGGAAAATACTGGAATGAATTGTCACAAGTATAAGGATATTTGTTGTTTTAATGGCTGTAGCACCAGCATCTAGTACAAAGCCTGACATATAGTAGATGCTTAATAAAAATTGATGAATGACTGACATTATTAATTTATCTAATAATAATAAAAATGATGACTGCATATGATGATAATGTATATAAACACTTAGGAACTGTTAATAGAAAGTATAAAAACGTGCACATTCATATCTGTACATCTTAGAACGGCATACCAGGGATCTTACTTTATACGATCCAACAATCTCATTTTAGAGGTGAGGCAACACATTCCAGAAACTAGCGTGACCTTCTCATTTAGTAGCTGTAAATGACCTTCTCATTTAGTACTGTAAATGAGTACAAATGTAGCAACAATAAAACCATTTGTTAAAATTAATTATAGTAAAAGTCACCATTTGCATAGCACTAACGAAGTACTTATATTAAATACGTTAACGATTTTAATCGTCACAGCAACTCTTTGAAATGGATGTTTGTACTCCACTCATTTGACAGATGAGAAAATGGGGTACAGAGACATGAAACGACTCCCTCAAGATTGCCCAGTGGCAGCCAAGCCAGAATTCAAACCCAGGAAGTGTCGTTCCAGAAACTTCATTCTTAACCACTGGCCATACTGACTGAATAGAAAATGAACA
Source organism: Herpailurus yagouaroundi (assembly GCF_014898765.1). Lineage (NCBI taxonomy): Eukaryota > Metazoa > Chordata > Mammalia > Carnivora > Felidae > Herpailurus > Herpailurus yagouaroundi. The sequence goes on from NW_024412396.1 coordinate 60,172,863, forward strand.
ACAGCACATAACGCTTTTAGGGAGAGGCATAACTTGTCTTGGAAATACCTAGCTTCTTCTAGTTTCGGGACCCTAGCCAAGGAGGCTATTTGCACATGCCAAAGCAAGCCGGGCTATCTGAGCTGGCTGTTGGGAGAGAAATTGCTCCTTACACTTAGGAACCAGAATTTTGGAGAAGCCCCTCCTGACTCCAGATGGCTGGGTTTGCAGCTGCTTTCATTTCACTGCCCCCCACCCCCCATCCCTGATCTTGAGGATCACGGGCTAGAACAGCAGCATCCACTCCCGCGTTCTGACTTGGAGTCATCCTCCGTGCCTTGCGTCAGTAATTTGATTCTCGCAGGCACGTCTGTGCACCTGTGGGAGGAAAAAGGCATCATCTTTTCTCGAGTATGGTTTCATTTGACTGTAAAGCAGGGCGGGACAGCACAGACGTCAGCCTCTCTGAACTGAGATCTCCTTGAAGAATGAAACTAGATTCCCTTTAAAACACAGAAAATTCTCAACTTCAAAGGCCTACAGTTAGCAGAGGATCAGGCCCTTTCAAGGCAAAGCCCTGGAGATTGTTAAAAAAAAAAAAAAAAAAGAAAAAAGAAAAAGAAAAAGAAAAAGTCTTCCTTTTGGGCTGGGCAAACATCTCTGCTTAAATGGTCTCACGGAAACTAGAGAGAGACTGGGTGAGGAGGGAAATTGTCAATTAATGCAAGGAATTACCATTCAGCTACATAAAAGGGTGACGTTTGTTTGTGTTTCATTCAAATTCCCATCCTCACACCCTTTTATAAAGTGGGGTGGTCGCTCTTCTTTTGAACCCGCCCGGAAATAAGCACAACATAAGATTTTATAAATGAAGCTGAAATTTCGTATTTGAGAGTAGTCTTACAGAGATTTCGAAATTGGCACTTGAACAAAAATGAATCCAATTACTAAACTAATTGAAAGCTTTCCTTAACTACAGGAGCGTCCCTTACCCCTCAGTTTCTTTGACATTTACAGTTTGAAAATGATTGGATCTTTTTGTTGTTGTTGTTGTTTTTTATGGTTTTAACCTAAGACTTACATCCTTAACTTGGTTAGTCACCATGTGTGGGCAATATCCTTTACATTTTGTTCCGGATACCAAAGTGCTCAAAACACACTTAATAATTAAGTAGCTTCCAAAGATATGATGGCTTTTCATACAGATTCATGACATTACGGGTCCTTTTATCCTCATCTCTGAGCATGAGACTGTTCCCTAGAAGACAGAAGCTGTCACAAGTGTGCGATCTAGATAAATAAATTATTATGCTGTATCCAATGAGGCCAGAGTAGGGTTCACTCTACTCACGAAACGTAGAGTGAACCCAGCACCTATAACAACAAAAACGTTTCCCATTTAAGGTTTACAAAATCCCATTGTTGTTTGGGACACTGTATTCCAACATATTTTAGTATTAAATGGTACGAACAAAACTCTGCTTTTCTTTGCTCATAGTATCGGTACCTATTACTAAAATATCATTGTGTAATGACCAACCACAAACCTCTGTGGTCTAGTGTTGCAAACTCTGGGTCTGGAGTTCTTTCTTGTCCAGCAAGAAAGCAGGACGCAGGATTAAAACTGTGAGAGATGGCTAATGTCCAGGAGAAGACAGGAGCCCCGATTAAGGGTCCTTGCTCCGTTTTTATCAGGATGAGAGGGCTAGCAAACATGATGCCTAAAGAGACAATGAAACTGTGAACATTAACTCATGGGGTGAGGGGAAAGGGGGTTCTGAAGATATGCGGAGTTAAGGGGTTTGGGTCAATACAAAACAAAATCCTGGCCCGGGGCAGAAGGTTGTTCACAGCAGAGGTGAGGCACCACTTCTGTTTACCTAAACTGGCCTAGGGGACAAGAAGAACAGAGCATCCATCTCAGGGTCAACAAGGCACCTTTTTTTTTGTTAATTAGCTCCGCTCTGGGCAACTTCACCCTGGTAGCTGTGGTCTATAGCCCCATTTACCTGTTTACCTAATTTGGTTCTTCCTGTGAAAGCAACTTTCTGCTATAGTACTAAATTGGGGGTGCTTCTGCCCTGAATACCTAATCTTCTTTACCTCATCTTGGATGTTTTCATCCTGCGATTCCCTGTTCCTATACCTTTGGCCTATACTGGGACCCTTGCCCCACTTTACCTATTCTTCTTTACCTAATCTTGTTTACCCAAACTTGGGTGTGTTCATCCTGTGGCTTTCTAATTCTTTATGCCTTGTTAACCCATCAAGGCAGGCTCTGGAATTCTGAAGCTTATTCCCCACAGTCCAGAACAGTATGTCTTTATTTCCATATGTCTGAGTGGCCCTCTAGGAGGTCTGTAGATCTTGGCTGGGCTCACTTCAAGGAAGAGGGTGGGCTGGCAGTTGAATGATCCAGGGTGGTCTTGGTTGGGAAGGCATGGCTAACTCAACCCACTCTCCATGTCCCTCATCCTCCAGAAAGTTAGCCTAGACATAGTCTCATGACCAAAACATAAGAGAGAGCAGACAAGCCCAATCACACACAAGTTATTCGAGCCTCTGCTTGTGTCATATTGACTAATATCCCTTTGGCCAAAGGATGTCACACGACTGAGCCCAGAGCCGAAGGAGCAGGCATATTGTCCTGCCCAAAGTTGGAAGTGACTGCAAAGTTACATGCCCCAATCATGTGTCTAAGAAGGAGTGATGAATTGGAGTCATCTTTAAAATCCACTACATCCATCATTTGGAAGGAAAAAGAGTATGATTCTAGCTCTACTCACTAGTGAAACTAAAGAATCTCTGGAAAAGGTCAAAGACTGTATTTGAGTACTAGCCTAATGGACTAAGCAAAAAATAATCAATGTCATGTAAACTGTAGTTTGCAATTTGAATCCTTTTGAAAGTATTAAGCTATAACTAGATATTGGGGAAGATGTTTGAGGCAAAATGGGCAGAGTATAGAAGGATCAAAAAGAACAATACCCATAAATGGGACTAGCGCAGAAAATCTGCTTCTGTCAAAAGCATTCTGATTTAAATTGGCTTTATACTGGCAGAGTTTCATTGAACAAACATCCTTCTGGCCTCCTTGTGCTTCTTGAGTACTCTAGGAAGGTCCCCACCTCAAGTCTTGGGGACTCTCTATTACCTCAGTTTCCATCACACTTTCTTTCCCTCGTGGTCACACATTCTAGTCATTAAGTGAGCCCTTTGCTTAAATATAACCTCCCTAGAGAGGTCTTCTCTGTGGATCCTACGCAAAGGAGACTTCCCTGCCCAGTAGTCTTCAATCCCTCATCCAGCTCAATTTTCTTTGGTGCACCAGATAAGAGACTGTGTTGTTTATTATGTATATCCTTCCACCACCGCAACTCACCCCAGGTAGTGGGAGGTATCTGAGAACGGCAATGATATCCAATTACTCCTTGCTATCCTCCAGTGTTTGGAACCTCCCTGGGTTGCTGTAGGTACTCCTCCCAGCTTTTCATAATTAACTGACTGGCTGACTGAATATTTGAGTGTTATCAACTAACGGAAAATGACCTGTCCACCCTCCTCTCTCTCAGATGGTCATATGGGTTGTTGGAGATATGACTTCACCTCCTTTTTTTCTGTGAAAAATAATCATCTCTCATTTCCACTTTTCCTCAGTTACCCTTGACTCTTCAGATTTGTTTCGTAATTGTTTCTTCCTTTCCATTCATGAGTGGTGGAATAGTTCTCTCCTGGTCCTGGAAGTTAGAACTAAGATGTCAACTAAAATGTCATTACATTACTCTGTGTCTGTGACATACAATAGTGTTGGTAAGGCGGTTCTATCAAAATGTGGCAATATTGAATAGTGGGTAATGGAAACTTGGTAAAATAACTGCTTGCCAAATAAGTTGTTATAGTGACCTATATGCAAGGCATTCAAAGTTACAAAAAGCAAGATGATGCTGTGTTTTACTTTAAATGCACAATTTTATAAAATTGCATGTTCGTGCGGAAAAGAAAATTTTACGTTTCAAGATAAATTACACCTGGATATCTAGGCCTATTTAACCATCTTGGAGATTTATAATATTAGTATATTAAAAGATCTGAGAAGTTCTTCACTTAAGGAACACTTCACTAAACCCAGAAGTTTCCGAACTAACTTGACCCCAAATCTTTTGATTGATTTATTTTCATGCTTGCTTTATTTGTTGCTTTCTTATGTGTTTGTACTTTACACAGTATTTTACATTCAGTGAAATATATTTTGGGAAAGACTGTTCTAACCATATATGCCATTACTTGCTTGTAACACTAAAGCTTTGTTTAAATTTAGATAATTTAAAGTTCAAGCCCTCATCATCCATTCTTCTTTAGGGGAATCACAGAATATTAGATACTGGAATGAGCAACAAGGTTTAATGGGAGACCCAGCCTTGAAGTCATCCTTGGAGACAATATTCAAGGTCGGGGGCAGCTAATGGAGGGCAGAGAAAAAGTGCAGGTGAGGCTTGAGAGGTTAAACAATGGATTGAGCTGTCCATCCTCGTAGGTCAACTCTCCACCTTTCTCTTCCCTGTTCTGTTCTGGGAGGAGGGTCTATATGGACTTTATCAAAGGCTCTCCTTGTCCTCTGGCTTCTGACTGGATTCCCCATGGGAGACACTGACGAGACAGGGGAGGTAGGAATTGGCGTGGGGAGGAGACTAAAGTCCTGATAGAATCGAGCGTTGTTGGTGTTTTTGCTAGCAGTACTTTCAGACCCCTACCTCCTGCCCTCAAGATCCAGTGACTGCTTCTCCCCTTTGCCTCTTCACCTGAGACCTGAAAGAGCCCCAGGTTTCCCAACCCCTGGTGTTCACTATCTCTCCTTGGCTTACCCTCACACTGGCTATACACTGAAAAGTATCTTTATCAAAACATCTGCAATCCTTACAGTGTGTGGACCATCTCCTTCCTGCAGCGACTGAAACAACTTACTAGTGTCAGTTCCCATTGCTAGAGAGGGAAGGAGCCAGAATTTAAGCCCAAGTCTGTCAGATCAAAGCTCTCAATTTCACCCAGGCTGAGGATATCGGTGTCGTGGTAAATTCTGAGTTTCCTTTTTTTTTTTTTTTTTACTGAAATAATGCTAACAATCTCAAATAGCTACAACAATGAATTTATTGAGTGCTTGCTGAATGCCAAACATCTAAGTTCTCTTATAAATATTAACTGCTTTAAACCTCACCATGAGCCTATGAGGGAGATGCTATTGTTACCTTTCTTCAGTAAGTGAGGGAAATATTTTAATATTTAATATTTTAATGTTTATTTTGAGAGAGAGAGAGAAAGAACACAAGGGAAGGGGCAGAGAGAGACAGAGGGAGAGAGAGAATCCCCAAACAGGCTCTGTGGTGTCACCGCAGAGCCCAATGAGGGGTTTGAACTCATGAACCGGAGAGATCACGACCTGAGCTGAAATCGAGTTGGACACTTAACCGACTGAGACACTCAGGCGCCCCTCAGAGACTGAATTTCAAATTGCTACAATATACTGCTTTTATAGCACAATGGTAATCCATAGCAATGTCAGGTTATTAGGATGCACATTTTGCACTATGATATCCACTTTCTTCTTCCTCCAAGGTCCACCGCGTGCCTTGAGTAATCAACTACTTTAATCAGTGTTATGTATGTACCTTTCACTGTGAGAAGCAAATAAAGAATAGATTAAAGTTTCCCTAGTCCATTAGGAAGTACAAACCACTTGAGGAGAAATGATGATGATACAGAAAAGCTGGAGTACAGGAGAAAATACATCCGTGTTATTTTAAATTTTTAGAAAATGCTTTGAACAGAATTTTAGCCCTGATCCTGGGTAAAGATGTCAAAAAGCACTCATTACCAAATGACATTTAGGCACTTGAATATTTTTGCCACCTGTCATCTCACTTCCTCTCACCTGTATAAATGGCATTTACCTCTGTTGACATCCTGATTATAATGTTATCACTGCTTTTCAGTTATTTCTACTAACCCGTGACAGGTTTCTTTATTGGCATGCCATTCGTTTGACATTTATTTGCTTTCCTTAATTTGTGTTTAAATATGAATTCCTAAAATCTGCCTTGATTATATGTCAGTGCTTAGCTGATATCACTCATTACCTTTGAGAGTAGCCTCAATAGAAAGTAATGAATGATAGTCACCCACCCTTTTAATAGTTTTCAATGGAAATTTCAACAATAGCTAATGTCCTGGGCACTGGTTTTCAAATTTGAAGTTTGATCATATCAGAATCAGTAGCTAAACTCTTTTTCCCTCCAAATACATATGGATCATCATCAGACCTAGACTTCTGGAATTTTGACATGTGAGAGAAATGAGGTACCAAGTATCTTTTGACAAAAGCATTCCTGTAGGATCATTTTCATGGTAGGGGAATATGGTGGGTAGACAAAGAATAAAGGAGAAGGGAGAACAAAGCAATGATGGGAGGAAGACTGAACTTGAAAACGTAATTACTGTAGGGAAGGATGCCAAGCCCAGACCTGGATAGAATCTGATCCCGAACTGGTAAGTTCACAGGTGTCCCCTTGAATAGGTTCAAAGAATTGTCATAAAGAACAAATAAAAGAATGTACTGAGCAGTGTATCTGACACAGAGCATACGCCCTCTGAATCCAGTTAGTATCACTACTAAAATTCTTCAATCACAATGTAAACCCTAGAAAATACCACTAAAAAAAAAATGTGAGTTTGAACCATATGAAATTGCCATGCTTTAAGTGAAAAATGACCAAATATATACAGTTCCATGTGGCTCCAGCTAGTGTTATTTGATATAATCAAATGTAGAATACTCTCATTGTAATTGTTGGTGTTCAGGCTAAGGACAATAATTATAAGAGTGAAAACTCTCTCTTATTAATGAGAAGTGATGAGTTCTTTCCCGAGTATTTGGTTTCCCTTGCTATGATATTCAGCCTTTCGAAAAATCAGCAAACCTACAGTTGATAGGAGTAAAAAGAAAATGCTACTGGGGTATTCATTGCTGGAGGAAATGTGAATATCTATCACCTTTTTGGAAAGCAGCCTAGCAACATGTATTACTTTTTTTTAATGCAAATATACCTCATCTTAGAAATCTATTCATAGAAATAAAAGTACCAGTACGTATAAGTATATATGTACAAGGAAGTTTATCATACCATTGTTGATAGTGACCAAACAAAATCTCGGAACAAAATACATGCTCTTTACTAGGGGAATGCATCAATAAATCATGGTGCATTCATGCCATAGAATAATTTTTTTTTTGAGAGAGAGAAGGAGAGAGGGAGAGAGAGAGAAAGGCAGAGTGAGAAGAGAGAGAATCTTAATAATCTCCTCCTGAACAATCCTCTCAGAGAATCTTAAGCAGACCACATGCCCAGTGCAGAGGCCTACGCAGAGCTCATTCTCACGACCATGAGATCATGACCTGAGCTGAGATCAGGAGTCAGACGCTCAGCTGACGAAGCCACCCAGGCACCCTGCCTTAGTGTATTTTTATACATCCATTAAAATAAAAGAATGAAAAGCATGCATGTTAAATTGAATGGATTTCTGTAAAAATTAAGTAAGAAAGGTAAAATATAATAAGTTTGTTGTATTATGACTTGGTATAAAACAATGATATGACCTTCATATGTCTTGTTTAGTATTATAATCAGAGCCGGGAGAAAAATGCACAAGGAGACATTCAGGCTGGTTACATGATAGATGTATAATGTGGCTAAAGGAGTAGAGGAAAAGGGTAAACCAAGTAAAGAGAAAAAAAAATTTAATGTTTCAAATTTGTATTTAATTTCCAGTTATTTATTGTAGCATAATATTCGTTTCAGGAGAGAATTTTTAAAGACTGCATCAAAACTTAGCAGAATGTGTATACGACCGCAATTAAATACTTATATAAAATTAGAGGTAAAGTCATTTTCTAAGCTGAAAAATATGAGATTCCAGTTCTAACAATGTATCATCTCTGATGAACTGGAGTCTGCTAAGATTCATGCTCTCATATTAGAGAGAATAATCCCATTTCTCCAGTGTTGAATTATTGTCCATTTTAGTGATATAAAAGAATTATCTTGGAAAAGAACTTATATCCATTCACAATCCATTGTAATGTTATAATCTGTTGTGAATGTCCACTCTAGTGGTATTGTGCATCCTAGTGATACAAGGGAACTACCTTGAAAAAGAATTTATACCCATTCACAACCAGCCACAGTCTTGGTTAAATACATTATTCATAATGGGTTTTCACAGACGAATAGTTTTCCTCCACACTAGATTCTAAAGACTCGTTGAATGTTGGAGAAAGTAAACTCACATAGAAGGTATTACATTCATTGTGTTTCTTTCAAATTAGCCACTCTATATTTTGTCTACCCAATGGTTTCTGTTTTTAAAAAGAGGTTCAACTTTGTCTGAAAATGCAGACTTTAGTGAATTTTGTGTTATGAAACAGGATTCTAGCTTTTAATAAAGATATTTAACACTGTCAAATTGATCAATAAAAAGAGAAACAGCCTTCCCAGACACATGTGGCATATGCAACATATATTTAAAGAGGGGGGAAAAAAGCCTCTCAAAGGTAATTAGCAGAATCTTTTGATACTGTGCTTGTCTGAAGATTTCCTTACACTGTAAAATTTAGCATAATTGCAAAACTCCCACCTCTGTCTGCACAGAGTAAGTGTTATGGCATATAATAGATCCCTAAAATGCCATATTCATATATGTAGTATTTTACTCAGAAACCCATCAGATTTACGATTGTGCTTTTTCCAAGTGAATGTTAAAAAATCGGCAAGTCTTATCTCAAATAAGTCGCATTCGTTGATGGATGGACAGGGGCACGAGTGCTTCAAACACCTCTGGTTGTTGAGGTTATACTCATTTTGAGATGCAACAGCTCATTTCAAGTCTAATTAATGGCTGGTTTCTCTAAACAGAAGTGTCGCTGCCCAAAGAGAAAGAGCTGCAAAATGGCTTGCAGCTTGTGAACTTATGTGTTAACAATTTACAACACGCCATCTATCACAATAAACAAAATGGCTTTTTATTGGATTTTTCGCCTCGTGGATTTACATCCTGATCGTTGAGGGGCACTCCTCCATGTGGCTGTCACATTTTGTGTCTCTATCTTGTGAAGCAAGGTGCCGCTGCCCTCTGGTCTGCCCTATCTCTTCTGAACGTTTCTTTAGCGAGGCAGAGGTCGAGTCTCCCCCTGAACAAACGAGAGGCATGCTTGAACCCAACGTAATGACGATAACGGATCACTCAGGAACATGGGGAACCACGCTTTCCATCATCATAAAAGGTTAAGTTTCCTGAAACTAAAGTCTCCTTTCCTGAAATGCAGCCCTCCACAGGTGCAGGTGTCATCTGCTTCTTCTTCACATTACCCAGTGGGAAGGGGGTTTGAGAAACCAGTACAAAACAACTCGTGCTCAGGGACCTGGGTGCAGCTCAGGTCATGGTCTCACAGTTTGCGAGCTGGGACTCTGCCTCGAGCTGGCTGCTGTCAGTGAAGCATGGATGTTGCTTCTCAGACTCTAAAAAAACATGCCCGCATCATTTAGGGGTAAACTCTGTCCGTGTCTATCTGGAGAATTTAGAGTCTAAGCCAGGCAACCTCATCGATACTAATGACACTCATGCTCATATTCTCTAATTCAGGACTTTCCAAACTTTCGATATTATTATTTTCGCCATCATCAGAACTTGCCAAAATTATTATGTGCCTGATATTTTAAAAAGCAGTTCACATTTCGGGGGGCACCTGGGTGACTCAGTCAGTTAAAGCGTTCGACTCTTGGTTTCGGCTCAGGGCACGATCTCATGGTTCGTGAGTCCAAACCCCGCGTTCGGCTATGCACTTACAGTGTGGATCCTGCTTGGGATTCTCTTTCTCCCTCTCTCTCTGCCCCTCCCCTGCTCTCTCTCTCTCTCTCTCTGTCAATAAATAAATAAACATTTTTTTAAAATCAATTCACATTTTAGATTAAAATATATTTCTTTTAAAGTAGCGTATTGAAGGGAAACATCATGATTAAGTTTAAAAGCCAGTATCAACTAGCATTCATAGACATTAAGCCTGAACGTGCTGGGTTGTGACACCAGGCACACTGAAGCTGGGAGGCTTCGGAGAATTAAGGAGTACCTCCAGCATCCCCAGGCATCTTGCTGAATAGAAACTCCCCTTCTGCGGTGGGGAAGGCAAAGTTGTTTCCTTTAACAAACACCTAATTTGGAGTTAGTAGGAACGGGTAGGTCTGCCTAAGGCAGCCTCATGGAAAGCAACACGAACGTCTTAGAGAAGGAGGGACTTTGTTCATTTCTATCCCCCGGTTCTGAGCACCAGCAAGTAGGAGCTGAATAAGTACAGATTTAATAGAGGAATAAGTCGAATGCAACAACCAAGTCACCAAAACTATGTGCAAGACACACAGGAGGAAAAATGATGGTGCTTCATGGGACTGTGGGAGCCAAACAGAAGCTGGCCACCATGATGCAGGGGGTGTGGCATGGGGTGGGGAGCACAGGAAGAGCAGGCGCAGCCAGGAGTGGGGCGGTGGCAGCCAGTGGTAAGCTGGTTCTCCTTCCACTCCCCCTCCCTCTCCGGGAGCATTCACACCACCTCACGCCATTTCTGCCTCTCCGGAAGTCACCTAACTCTTAGCCTCTGTGACACTATGCCCCTGCTTGGTTCTCCTATTTTTCTGTCTTCTTGTATCCTTTTGGGTTGGTTCCTTGGCCTTTCATGATCTAAATGCTGGCAAACCAGAGGTCCTCAATCCGCCTCACATACTCCTCTCTCTAACCCTTCCCTCTTGGAGAGCTCATCCATATCCTTGACCTACACACCTGTACCGAAAAGAATGCCCAAGCTCCCTGTGGACATGTCCATCTATTTTCCAGGTATTCTCTACACAAGGCTCTGGATAACATCTCAAACCCAGCATGTTCATGATTGAACTTTTCTTATCTCCAACCCGTCCAGCCCTCTAAATTACTCCTGCTTCTCTAATTCTACAACAATGATAACCTTATACTCCAGGTTCCGGATTCAACACCGTTCTTGATAAATCCGTCTCATTTTCTCTTAGTGGCTCATTAGGCTTAGCCAATCTGACTTTATTCTGTCTGCATCTATCCATTCCTCACAACTGATGCCCATCGAGACCCTTACTCTCCAACACCATTGCCACGTGGGACTGTTGAACACTTAAAATGTGGTGAGTTACGCTGTGGAACTGAATTTTTTATTTTATTTAATTATCATTAATATAAATATAAACAGAAATGGAAAATATTTCATTAATTTTATACTGATTACTTATTAAATGATAACCTTGTAGATTTCTGTGTTAAGATACACTGCTAAGATTAATTTTCTCGGGACCCCTGGGTGGCTCAGTTGGTTAAGCGTCCGACTTCACTCAGGTCACGATCTCACGGTTTGTGAGTGCGAGCCCCGTGTCAGGCTCTGTGCTGACAGCTTAGAACTGGAACCTGCTTTGGATTCTGTGTTTCCCTCTCTCTCTGCCTTTTTACCTAATTTACAATTATATGTGTGGTTTCTATTATATTTCTTTTAGGTGCCATTGGCTTAGATCATAACAAGGGGAAGCAGAGTGGGTTCACTGACTCTGAATACCTCATGTGTGCCAAACTGCATAATAGACATTCTACAATTTGGATCACATAGATTAAAAACATTTCTGACAAATAAGTAATAATGTCCCCCAATTTTACAATGAAAATATGAACAAGGCAAGGGGAGCAAGGGCATTGCACAAGGTTATAAGGATAATAAGCATAGAGCAAGAGTTTGAATTCACATCTACTAACGTGGACCCAGTGCATTTCTACTGCACCTCACTGGGTGTGACTGAAAGAGCTTTGGTAAGTACAAAGGATTGTGCAAGCCCTAGGGGAGACTGTCACCAATAACTGTTTCATGGAGTCTTACAGTTGTGCAGCGTGGTTTGTTGCATCAGCCAGCAGCAGCTGCTTTGGCATCTGCGTTCAGGATACATCCCATGATACTCTCCATCTTTGTGATGCCTCCATGCCCGTGTGATCTGACCCAGCTGTCCAAACCCAGAGCTGTCTGCCACCTGGGCGAGGGGAAGTGACTCAGTACCGGATCACGGATGCACGCCCAGAGCTCTGGCTGAGACTGCCTTTGCTGAGTGCTCCTCAATACAGTTAAGCACGGCAGCTTTCCGACTTCATCCATCTTCCGCCTTGGCAGAAACAGATCAGGGGGATTGATGGCATGCTTCTGACATAGGGTCCGCTACCTTTGTGCTTCCAGCGAAGAGGAAGGTCAAGTGAAATCCCTTTATGACCCACCCCAAGGAGAAGGCAATCTGTTTGTGCCTGCAGCTCATAAGCCAAGGCCAGTTTGACAGGTAGACCCTCTACGTAACCTGTTTGTGGAAGGCAGAACTGCCTTTTGGGAACAGCTCCTCATCAGATTCTCAAATTCTTCCATTTGAGGTGCATGATTTCTGGGCCTTTCCATCTGATAGTACAAATTGAAATTCAAGGAGTCCCAGTAATCGTTTTCAGGCTAATGCTTTAACAAGACTGCTGTGAAAGTAAAGGCTAATAGAAGTGTGACATTGGATAGACCATTGTGATAATAAATAACAAAAGAAATACATTGATAATGACCAGCATTGTCATTTCATTTGCATTGCTTAGGACCACTTATAAAGGGCTTTACACTATGCATTTCCTTTGATCTGCACAATTATGCATATACATTATGCATATGATTATTACCCCAATTTTGAAGAGGAGAAAACTATGTCATTAAGCAATTTGCTCAAAGTCATACTTTTAAAATAGCATAGCCAGAACCCAAACCATCACAACTGCCATTGACTTTTACACATTATGATAAAATTACTAGGCATGTTATTCTCATAGATATCTGAAAATATTGGCAAATATTTTGCAGACTCAGATCCATTTTTCGTTTGGTGCTTTACCAGTTAACCATTTTTCTTTTGATGTCTTTTTCTTCCCCTAATTCAAGGGGGGAAAAACCCCTACTTTTTAATTTATTCATTTACTGGTCAATACATTAAGCAAATTTAGTGTTTTTTCTTTGTAAAATACTCTGCAGTAAAAATTAAAAGGAAGAGTAAAAACACTATTTCTACCTTCATAGAATTCCAGTCTAGCTATACAGATGAAATGAAACATGTAGCAGATAAAACTAAAGACCACATACCTAAAAACTTTATGTCTCAAAGTTCCATGGCCTTATATATCACCTCTATGCCAATGCGTCCAAATGCATACACCCAGCACTGACCTCTTTATTGAAGACCAGACAGATATATGCAAATACCTGTCTGATATCCTCTAGTCACACATCTAGAAAGTTTCAGCAAATTAACATGGCCTTTAAAGTGTGATCAAATTCGGGCACCTGAGTGGTTCAGTTGGTTAAGCGTCCCTCTTGATTTCGGCTCAGGTCATGATCTCCCAGTTCATGGGTTCAAGCCCTGCATTGGGCTCTGTGCTGACAGCACAAAGGGCACTTGAGATTCTTTCTCTCTCTCTCTCTCTCTCTCTGCCCCTGCTCACACTCTCTTTTCCTCCAAAATAAGTAAATAAGCTTAAGAAAAACTGAGGTCAAGTTTACATTCAGTAGAAATGAATAAATTTCAAGTGTACAATATGAAGGCTTGCCATAAATGTTTACACTCATCTTAATCAAGATATCAACTACTTTTATTTTACCTTTGATGAATCCTTCTAGACAATCTCCAGCCCTCTCATTAGACTACTGCTATTTTGGTAATTCTCAGTATAGATTCATGTGCTGGCTCTTAAGCACATAAAGAAAGCATACAGTATTTGTGTACTCTTTTATATCAATGTACAGATTTCTTTCACTTGGTGTCATGTTTATGACATTCATTCACGTTTTACATGCATTGATTCCTTTTTACATGCTGATTCCTTTTTATTGCTCAACAGAATTTCATGGTGTAAATGAGTAGGAATTTGTATATTCATTCTCCTACTGATGAGCATTAGGTTGTTTCCAGTTTTGTGCTATTTTGAATAGAGGTACAGTGAAAATTTAGTTAAAAGCCTAAGTATATATGTTTTTATTTTTCTTGGGTTAATATCTAGGATTAGAAATGCTAGATCATCTGGAAAGCAGGTATTTAACGCTAAGAAATTGCCAAACTTTTTTCTAAAGCGCTTGTACCTCACCAACAAGTTGTAAGAATTTCGATTGCTCCGCATCCTTTACAAAAACTTAGTGTCACAAGTCTTTAATCTTAGCTGCTCTAAAGGCTAAAGTAGTAAGTAGAGTGGTATTTCATTGTGATACACACACACACACACACACACACACACACACACACAATTAGAAAAACCCTAAGTCATACACCTTTCCAGAGTTAAAATTCCCTCTCACTCCACATCAGCCAACACAACTTATTGTGACTTGTTTCATTATTTTATTGCCTTTTTTGCATAGCACTTCTTACAATCATAAAGTACCTTATACCTTTATGTTTTTACTTCTATACTGCCTGTTACTCCCAACACACATTATAATGGATGCTTCATGAAAGCAAATGTTTTTTCAATTATGTTATCTGCTGTGCCAACAACATCTAACACTTACGTGCGCTTGTTCGGTAAATTATAAACTGTATGAACTAATGAAAGAAAAAGTGGCTGGTGATATTTACTGTGAAAGGAAAACCCAACAAGCATAATGGAGATTTTATCTTGCTATTTTTAAATTTTTTAAATGCTCATTTTTTGAGGGAGAGAGACACAGAGTGAGTGGGGAGGGGCAGAGAGAGAGCGAGACACAGAATCTGAAGCAGGCTCCAGGCTGCTATCAGCACAGAGCCCGACGTGGGACTAAAACTCATGAACCATGAGATTATGACCTGGCCAAAGTCGGACACATAACCAACTGAGCCACCCAGGTGTCCCTTGGAGATTTTATTTTTAAAACAAATATCCAGGTCATAATAAGGCATCACTTTTTACAGAAGCCTCTTTAAGGATCCTTGTCCTGTTTTCCCTCTTGGGTATGTACAGAAAGCAACCAAGGTCCTGAAGTTGACTGAAATTGTTGTCACTTAGTATCATGTCTCAATACTAATTTGGCAACCAGGAATAGCCACTCTATCTCATTTAAGGTAAATAATTCAATTTAGATCAACATGATGTCACTCTTTCCTCTGGATCTCTCAGAAAGGCTATATATTTCTTTAATCATCAGTTCACAAAACTTACCCATCTCTAAGGAACCTGTTGTGGAGATGACATCAAAGACTACTTCATAGTGCCTGACTCAGGATTTGACACAAGGAAGGGAAATCAGATGTCAAAACTCAGAGATGAAGGTAAAAAGTTAAGTCTTCCAGTGTGTGGAAACACCAAATGCACCCCTCAAAGGTCTTGTTCTATCTTCATAAATAAAATGAAGAGCAGAGAGTTTATATTCTGATCAACGATTACATCCTCAGCCTGGAAAGGAAGTTCTTTGTTACATCGATGCAAAGATTACTTCTCTGCAAAATGTTCATCAGTCAGTGCTGGCTCTACTAACAGCACAGATTGCATCTTTTCAGGTACATTATCACTTCTCAGTGATATGAGGTCAACAAACCTCCCTCCTCTTGGTCTACTGTCCCCCCCCACCATGACTTCACTGAGATCCTTCAAGAGATCCAAAGACCACATGGATCCTGAACTCATCACCTTCCTGGTTGCTCTCTTTCTAGATGCTTCCAACGGGATAACTGACACTTAAAATGTGACCCTATGACATCTGACCACAAAACAGAACATATTTCCTTCAGTTAATCACTGAAGCTATAACCACCCTTACACAAACAGAAAGGCAGGCTTCCTGTACATTCAACATAAGGAAGAATCAGGAGCCTCATAGGTGGCTTGTTTAACTCATCTCTGATCGTGCCCTACAAGCGGACTTATTTTTCTTTTGTTTTGTTTTGTAACCTTCAGAAAGCAAATATTCCCAAACAGTATGCAAACAACTCAAGAAAAACATCTCTATGATTGCACTGGTATCCTGATGTTTAATGATGCATAGTTAAAGTAGAGAATACAAATAAAGCCCCCAAAATTCTGAAACTGACGAGCTGCATGGATAGGAAAAATGTAGCTACGCTTTAAAGGTCTTTTAATATGTATTTATTTTACTATTTTTTTAATGGGGACTTGGGGGACAAATCGATGTTTCCATCAGAGAGAAAGTGCCTTTTAAGTGCAAAGCATTTTTCAGGAGCTCCTTCCAACACCAGCATAGATGACATGACCAGAAGAGGGATTGTTTAACTAACGGGGATCATTATCTGTTGTTGGGATTTCTTTCCAGTGAACAAGCAATTAGTCTGTCGAAGATGGAACTGAGTTCCTAAAATGAATGTCTAAAAGATGCCTGCAACTCCTCTCCATGTTCCTGACAAATAGAAAGATCAGTTTTCACGCAGAAGTGAGATTTTGACTGTTTTCTTCAATGAGAAAAAAAATAACTAGTCTTCAGAAAGTTTTCCATATTTCCCTGATTTGTCTCCAATCTCATTTTGCATATTTTAAACCAATTCTGTGCATGCTTATTTGCCCTGTTATCTGTGTTTTCTTGAAAGATTGCAATGGTTTCGCCATTACTCATTTTTGTCCAGACATATGACAGGTAAGAAGCACTGATGAGCAGTGAAATAAATATTATATAAGAGGATATGACCTATTCTACAACAGAGGCTCTGGCCATTCTTGCCATTAACTTTAAGATGAATTGCATTAAAGTGATTAAATTTGCCCCTGAACCTATAAAGAACATTTGAAAGGAGGTATGTGTGAAAACAGTGAAAGGGTTCCTTCTAGTCAGTTAGCAGCAAAGGTTGTCTCCACTAAATTGAATCTACCTCTGGATAAAATGAATCATATTTTTCTGAGATTAGCAGTTCATTGGGTAAACAGACAAAAGGCTACCTTTAAGATAAATGTTCTTAATATCAAATCCAGAACATGGTAAACCTGATCTGTTGAGTTCATCCTCACTAACAGCATCACAAATCACCTATGGATTTTTTAAAAAAAGAAAAATGAGGAGTTACAAGTTTATTACCCGAGAACTAAAATTTTAAATGAGTTTTGGGAAACACTTTGGATTAATTTTGCACAATAATGACGTATGTATCGAAAAATGGTCTTCTAATGTTATACATAGGTTTAGTGAGTATTTGTTTGCCTGACACAATAAAATTCTATTAAAACCAAAAAGCTGGTTTCCTTAAACTTTTAACTAAAAATGTAAAGCTCCATTGGCAACTTCATAGGGTTTTTTTTTTTCCTCTCTTGAAAGTTTTAAAATCAAATTTTGTTTTTACATGTAAATTTAAATTAGTTTTTGTTCATTTTGTCTTCCCTGGTTGTTTCTTCTCTCTGACCTGGTAAACACAAAACTAACTTGGCAAGTATCCTTTCGTATATGTTTATATTATACATGTGTGTATACACACTGTATATGGCATTGTTTAGCCTGCTTTTTTTTTTATTTTCAACTTTTTATTTATTTTTGGGACAGAGAGAGACAGAGCATGAACGGGGGAGGGGCAGAGAGAGAGGGAGACACAGAATCGGAAACAGGCTCCAGGCTCTGAGCCATCAGCCCAGAGCCCGACGCGGGGCTCGAACTCACAGACCGTGAGATCGTGACCTGGCTGAAGTCGGACGCTTAACCGACTGCGCCACCCAGGCGCCCCCTAGCCTGCTTTTAAAACTGGGCATAAGAAGCAACACGTTATAGTTACCTGCTTAGTCTGCTATACAGAATGCCACAGAATGAATGGCTTATAAAACATAGAAATTTATTCTCACAGGCCTAGAGTCTTTGAATTCTAAAATCAAAGCACTTACAGATTTACCATCTCATGAAAGCCCAATGTCCTCTGGTTCAAAGATAGTCATCTTCTTGCTTTGTCCTCACAAGATGGAAGGGACCAGAAAACAATCTGGAGTCTCTTTTACAAGGGCACTAATCTTACTTATGAGGGCTCCACACTCATGAGCTAATCACCTCCCAAAAGCCTCATTTCCTAATATCATTAGCATTGGGGATGGGATCTGAATATATGAATTTTGAGGGAGGGACACAAACATTCAACCCATAATTAATACCCTTCTACAATTTACTTGTTTAACTTTTATGTATTACTTTTGAAACTTCAAAATTCACTGTAAGCATTTTCAAGTGCTGCATAGAATTCTTTTGAAAGATACCAAAATTTATTCATCCGTTCTGATATTCCCAACGTTTTCAGTTTTTTGTTTCCCAAATTTCCCTTCTGAAAAAAAAAAATTCCAATAATATGCCTATACATGTCGCCTGATCACAGATGATGTGCAAGATTTTCTCTAAGTCATTGGATATCAAAAGGTCTGATACCTGGGGACTCTAAGGATTATTTATCTTTTCCCTTTCATGCTTTAGGAGTGTATAATTGAGTTTTCCAGAGGCTATTGCCATGTAGTGACATCGTTATTCTCATGGCTAGTAGAATATATGCTTGGGTCTTGTGTTTTCAAATGTTCTCAGTTTTGATTTCTACTATGGTAAATAGCATTATATAAAACTGCCATAAACAAAAGGGTTTTGGTACACTCAATAATTTTTAAGAGTTTAAAGTGGTCCTGGGACCAAAATTTTTGAGAACTACTGAGAGAAGCTGCATCTACTTAGAAATATCTAGAAGTAAGAAATTTATGGTACTGAAAAAGTACCATACAAACTATTTGTACTATCTTTACATTCCCATAAAGAATACTCCTTACCTCCCTTCCTTATTGTAAAACTGATTAATTTCTGACCAGAAATTATCAGAAAAAATAACTTGTCAAAGTTTGGCTGTCTGGTATTTTTTGCTTTATTTTTAACTGTTAAATATTTCAGGAAAAAAAAACAAACAAACAGACAATCACATAACATTTGTATCCCCACTGCCCCTATGTAATGAATGTAGCAGTTTGCTACATTTACTTTACTTTGCTAAGAAATTTAAAAACTTTTAAGGGGAATAAAAGTACTTTTCTGGAAAAGATGTCCTACCTTCCTAACTTTTCTTTGAAATGTTAAAAAATATATTTTAATGTTTATTTATTTTTGAGACACAGACAGAGACAGAGCAGGAGCAGGAGAGGGAACACAAAATCCAAAGCAGACTCCAGGCTCTGAGCTGTCAACACAGAGCCCGACATGGCACTCGAACCCATGGACCGTGAGATCATGACCTGAGCTGAAGTCGAAAGCTTAAGGGACTGAGCCACCCGGGGGGCCACTTCTTTGAAATGTTTTAATAAATAGACATAAACAATGTATATTGCCTTAGTTTTTGTGTGTTTTTAAATTTACATCAATGACATTATTTAGTACATAGCATTCAGCAACTTTTTTTTTCCACTTGTTATTGTTTTTATGATGCATTCATGTATTCACATTCATTCATTACCATGTAAGTAGATGTTAACTCTTCAGACACCGACTACAAAAGATTCTATAGAGAAAGTATATAGCAGTCTGTATTTTTATTTTTATTTTTCTATTGATGGCCACGTTCATGATTTCCACACTTTCAATGTCCTACAAATAAAGGCAAATCCTCTCCCGTTTAAAACAGAAGAGTGATTTAAGTATAGACACAATGTAATGAACCACTCTGTCTCCTAGGTGGAGAATAGATTGGAGCAGAGCATGAATGGATACAAGGAGGTTACTACAGTAATCTATGAACTATGAATTATGAACTATGTTAAATTAATCCCCATGAAACTATGTTAAATTAATCCCCATGAACTATGTGCAGTAATCCCCAGGAGCTATGCGAAATTATTTGAACTAGGGTTGTGGCAGTAGAGACCACAACAGAAAGGTGGATGAGGTATATAGAAGGTAAAAAGAGAGAGAGAAGGAAAAAATAAACACAATTTGATGTAACAGTTTAGGTGTGGTTAGTAATAGGGAAATACAATTTAGTAAGTACCGATTGTATGTTTGATAAAAGAAATATAGAAAAGAGTGTCGGAAGATAGAACCACGGATTCAGGATCGCCCTCAAAATCTCCTACTTTACCGGTCAGTTATCTTTATCAGGGCTTCTAATTGTCCTCCAATTTCTTGTCAGACAAACTAACACATCCCTCTCCCTCCTAAGCTTATCCTTGAATCCAAGCTACTGCATTTTACTTATTTTTCTGGTCCTTGCTTTTCACTTTGCCGGAGATATGTTGGCTAGCATAGGTAGGCCTCCTCTCCCTTCGAGGTCCAGTTCAAAAGTCACTTTTTAGTAATCCTTCCACAAAATGAGTTGCATCAATACCTATGGTCATACAGCACTCTATGACAGAGCTTGCAGTTTACTGTTTCTTTGTGGTTTTTGTTTGTCAGATGGGAAATTTCTATTGCCCTCTCTCCAACTTTATTAACGCTGTAGGTACTTCATAAACGTTGCGTACTATTCTTGTAAGGACCCACTTTGTACAAAACCACCGTGGGAGGCACCAGAGTTACATAGTAACTGGACATATCTGCACTGCGTCTGGATTCAGGATCCTGGACTTCCTCTGCCCTGGCTGTCTCCTCTCCGTCATATCTGTCTTTGTTTTTCAGGGGCTATTGGTGCCTTGAACTCTGTCTTTGGTTGTTGAAGCCCAAAGTATAGTAGGTTTTATACAGAAGAAGTAGTAAGGTCTGTACTCAGGGTAGACACCATGAAACCTGAAACGCATCAAGACCAACCTCTTTTTTGTTCAGTCCTCTTATTAGTCTCCTCTTTGGACCCTTTGAGGTTTTGGATGTGCTTTTGAATGTTTCTGAGAAATTCTCTTTATCTGCAGAAGAATCAGTCCAATAACAATTATTTAGTTCTTAGCCCGAATTGTGTTTTCTTTTTTGTTTCCTCATTTGTGAGCTAATAGAAAATATATCATTGGTCTCTGCCCCCAATTCTTGCACCAGTTTCCTGAAACTCTTGTAATTTCCTAGATAAGACCACCACAGGCATCTTTGGTTTTAATATTTGGCCTTTAACTCTGGTTCCTGACCACAGGGCTCCTAAATCACTTTGGAATTTCCTGGTGGTGATAGCAATGTTTTCCTTGTTGTTGTTGTTGTTGTTGTTGTTGTTGTTGTTGTTGTTGTTATTCTAATGAAGTGACTCTAGATGAGTTCTTGGGTGGTTTCTGGATGGGAGCTGGAATTTTCAGCCTGCCCTCATTCTCTAAACAGGGAAAAAGGGCTGGAAATGGGGTTACTAATTGATGATGCCTTTGGGAGAAAGCCTCTATAAACTCCCAATAGTGAGAAGATTGGAGAGCTTCCGGGTTGGCGAATACATCCACTCACCAAGAGGGTAATGCTCCCCAACTCAATGGGGACAGAAGTTTCTGTACTTGGTACCCTCCCAGAACGCCCTGTAAATTTTCTCTGTGGCTTATCTGTATCTTCTACCATGCCTTCAACACGCTGATAAGCTTGTTTCCAGAAGTTCTGTGAGCTATTCTGTGTCAGTGATCTGACACTGCCTCTATTTCACAGTGTGTTTTAAATTGAGTTAAATTGTAAAACACTCTGCTGATGTTGCGTAATTGTTTTGTATGGGTGAAAAACCCACATACAATCTCTATCCTAAATTGCAATCCTTTAAGAAAAATATTCTGGCCTTATTTATCTTTGTTTCCTCTAATAGCATCTGAAAAACAAATGATAAGCAGTAGAAAATCTTTTATGGGATGAGACTGACGTGATAATGCTTAATATCCTTTAAATTCCTCAAGGTTGGGAAAGTTGCAGTGCAATATTTTTGCACTATTTAAAAATATGAATCCTATATCAATATCATACACTTGACACCCTCCACTAACCATTTGAAAAATATGGATGTTAGATTATTTCCAGTAGCTTTTAAACTAAAATATTGGCAATTAAACACTCATTGGGAAATTTTTTTTTTATGTAAAAACACATACACAACAGCAGCCCACAAAATACAGAATCATCTCTGGAAAAAATATTGCTGCGAGGCATGTACAATAAAGATGCTACATTAAACATTTAAACTGGAAGTGTTGAGAATTAGAAAAAAAAGTCTGAGATCAAATAAGAACTGGCTTCCACTAGTTTCCCAAATCGACTGTCCTCTGAAATCTGGAAATGTTCCCGACAGACTCCATGCTGTCCATATTTGAATTAAGCACAGGCAATGTGAATTCTTCAGAATGTCTCCTTTCACATAAATTCTTAATGGATAAACATGGAATTTTTAATTCCCATACTATTTCTTCAAAGGACTTCCTTGAAAAGACCCCCAGATGTAGGCAGGAAGAGGATTTATCTACAGCCAACAATAGGCAGTTGGATATCCTAGGCATTTATTTCAAGAATACCATGAATAATCAATGTTATTTAAGGAAATTACGTGCTGTAAAGGGTACATTTCCTATACTTTTCAAGACTTCAAAATCTCCTGTTTCTACTACAAATTAAAGCATAATAACAGTACCCTAGAAGACGAGATTTAGAATTATTAAAATCCATTAATAAAGATTAAAAAGCAGAGGTGAATCAAAAATGTATCTTCTGTTCCACATGCATTTATTGGGCACCAATCATGGTTCAGCAAAAACTGTAAGCTGTTGCACTATTACATATTCATAATGCAAGTATCGCTGAGGGGTTATAAACACACCCTGAAAGGACATATTCTAGTCCATCCTATTCATGATCTTATGAATTCCCTTTTTCCAAACACACCAAAACACTTTCTTCTAATTCATTATTCTTACCTGCCATTTGGGCATTATCTCACCTCTCTCACCACTAAACCCACTTTTGAGTCATTTCTCTACCTTTTCCTCAAAATGTGTGGAAAATTTCTTACTGGTGATATTATTTTCTTCCCTGGGTCTTTCTCTTCCTTCTTTATTCCCTCCATTCTAATCCTTACCTGTTGTCACATTCTCTTTTTTTCCCAAGCAGCCAATTTTTCTAAATCCTATCTCGCACTTCTGTCTCTGAGGCCCGAAAACAAGTGTATGCAGAAAGAATTAGATAGTGTTAGAACTCCATCAGATTAACTTCTATCTTTATTCTTTTGCCAAGGCACTTGGTCTACATGACAAAAATTAAATTCATAAGATGGAACTCTACAGTGTAAATTCTAGCAGGATGAAATGGTCTTACTTAAACGCAAAATAAACCTGTGTAATCACATTCCTATAAATGGTGGGATAAATTCCTCCTGACCACAGCCTATCCCACCCACTTCTTTCAGAGAGAAAATATAAATCAAAATGATTTAATTCAGGCCAGAGCCATTTCCTGGATAAAAGAGAAAGAAGACGTTAAAAATTATGTAGCAGGATAATTTATAGAAGTACTAATTTCTATCCTGTCCTCATTGTTATGAGAAACTTAATGAAATTAGAAAAAGAAAACACTTGTCTCTCCCTCTTTCCCTAGTTGGAAGGGAACGCGACCCTCTGTGTTTAAATGTCAACTTTCCTCATGTTAGTTTCTCCTTCAGGGAATTAGGCTGCAGTACCTTTCTGAGGCCAGAAATGGGACTTTTGCTCATTGAGCGGCCCAGTATAAAGCAAGATGGCTTCCCAAACACAGGAAAGGTAAAAACTTAGGGGGCGAGATTCTTCCACTAATGCAGGTCTCTGTACTGAGAAGTAGTCCCCAGGAGGTTGAATTCTACAACATAGAGGCCTTGATCAAAATCTTTGTGCCCAAAGCAGGCACCAACAAAAAGAAAATAAAGCCAAATGATTTTAATCAACAATGACCACTATGGATCAGGAGCAGTATGCAAAACAGCCAGGGGCGAGAGAAGACCAAAACCTTTCCAAAATATTTGGACTTCCCTAAACTGAAGATGGTACCCAAATCAAATGAATTTGATGTAGTTCTACTTGTTTGTTAACATAATATTTCCTTCACCTGCATAATACAGAGAACGTGTGGAATGTGATGGTACCAGCTGCCAAGCTAAATAGAAAAGAACAAAAGGAACCCACAACTCTAATGGAAAGCTATCATTTTTAATGGCATGTGTAAAGCCTTGTTCTTTGAGCACCTATATCTTCCTCAGAATGAGTTTAGACGATAGAAGGTATATTTGGTGGTTAGCTATTGACTGTTCACATCTTCTACACAAGTTCTTCCAAAGGCTCTGGTTCTCATTTGAGGATTCACCTTGACCAATGTATTTCTCTCAGCTTGATGGAACTTGAGCCAGATTCACTCCTGACTGTAAGACCCTGATATCCTTTTTCTTAAAGATTTTGTCTTTTTTTTTTAATATGAAATTTATTGTCAAATCGGTTTCCATACAACACCCAGTGCTCATCTCAACAGGTGCCCTCCTCAATGACCATCACCCACTTTCTTCTCCCTCTCACCCCCCCCCCCATCAACCTTCAGTTCTCAGTTCTTAAAAGGCTCTTAGGTTTTGGCTTCCCCCCACTCTCTAACCCTTTTTTTTCCTTCCCCTCCCCCATGGTCTTCTGTTAAATTTCTCAGGATCCACATAAGAGTGAAAACATATCGTGTCTGTCTTTCTCTGTATGACTTATTTCACTTAGCATCACACTCTCCAGTTCCAACCACGTTGCTACAAAAGGCCATATTTCATTCTTTCTCATTGCCAAGTAGTATTCCATTGTGTATATAAACCACAACTTCTTTATCCATTCATCAGTCGATGGACATTTAGGCTCTTTCCATAATTTGGCTATTGTTGAGAGTGCTATCAACATTGGGGTACAAGTGCCCCTATGTATCAGCACTCCTTTATCCCTTGGGTAAATTCCTAGCAGTGCTATTGCTGGGTCATAGGGTAGGCCTATTTTTAATTTTTTGAGGAACCTCCACACTGGTTTCCAGAGCAGCTGCACCGGTTTGCATTCCCACCAGCAGTGCAAGAGTGTTCCCGTTTTTCCACATCCTCTCTTGGAGATTTTATCTTTAAAAACGTTTCATTTTACATTCTTTCTCTGCCTTTTTAAGATGTAAATCTTTTGCCTACCTCCTGCCCATTTTACAACCCAAGAAGGATTTTCTCAGGGACCTGAGAACCATCTTTTTTGAAATATAAATATAGGTATTTCAATCATCAAGAAAGATAGAGTCCTGTCTTACAATCTTTCTGGGAGGGTAGGAGCCTAATTTCTGTAAGTACCAATTAGCAAACACAAGTGGCCTAATCACATTGACCAACGTTTTATTCCCCACTACTTTTCCCCTATCTCACCCCAGTGCTTAAAAACCCCTCTACCGTTTGTCTCAGTGGGGTTGAGTTCAATCTCTCCTATTGCAATCGTCTTCCTTGCTTTCTTAACTCCATCTGGTACCAGTTTTCTTTGACGACTTTCAGTTCACATGACCTGGGGTGAACCAATTCAAAGGGGGTTAAGAAAAAGAGGGGGAAATTGCATGTCCTGGTGACACTGTTGAAGCCCTTCCATCAAGTCATGCTGAAGCAAAAGCTGCTCCTGAACTTTTCATGAGTGAAATCCAATCTGTTCTCTTTTTGTTGAATCCAGTTAGGAATGAGAGGATCTGTGTTTGGCTTTATTTTGTTCTGTTTGTTTGTTTGTTTGTTTGTTTGTTTTTACATTTTCAACAGAAGATGTCCAAATTGTCATAGCTGGTCAACTAGTAAAGGAACATCAGAGAGGCGGTGCTTACTTGTAGGAGATGAAGGATAAAAGCTCGCACCAAAGAGTCAACCAGGATCCTAATTTATGGGACGGCAGCCTGCCCTCCACTACCATCCCACCTAATCCTCTCTAGTTCCTGTAAAATAAGGCAGAAGAAACGTTAATTCTATCTGGGTGACGGCCAGGGACTTTCTCAAGGGTGGATGACCCTAGAGGAAACCAGAGTGAACTCTCTTCCTGAGGTAAGGGAAGGAGTCTTCCCACAAAGGAGGACTCAGTGTCAGCACGTGAAGAATGGGATGCTTGAGAGACAAGCATGCTAATTAGAGGGCAGGAGATCCTCCAAAATGTCCTTCTCGTAGATCCCTCAGATTCTAGATGTCTATTCACCTGATATTCAAAAGGAAGGGACTTGCTCTCTTTTCGTAAGTTCCTTGTGTGATTGCCCTAAATCTTTTGTCAGGAAATGTGCACAACTTCTATAGTTTACACAATCTGGCTTGCTCATTTCTAGAATGCAGGGAGAGTAGGTGACTATGTTTCCTCATTGTTCCCAGTGGAACGTGTGAGGAATGATAGACCACCAAGGGGTCTAAGGTCCGTGGTCTCCAGTAATAGAACTGTTTATGGTGGATCATCCCGTAAAAATGTGGAGGACATCAAAAGATTCACGACCTTATAGGTATGTCCTATAAGACAGACAGGAGCATTAAATCACACCTTCTGGTGTCCCCCTATGGGTGAGCAAATGGGGGGGGGGGTTGGAGACAGGCTCTGGCTTAGGCCCGAGTTATACATATAAGACAGTTTGAAGGAGATCAGAGGAAAACAAAAACACAGGAAACAGGAAATCTTGCTATTTATAATCTTCTTGAGGAATGGCTAATTTTGTTCTATATGGCCCACAACTAATTAACAGATACCTTCAAAATATAAGGAAAATGCAGAATTCAATTAGTCATCTGATTTTGTCTGAGATTCCCTAATACCTTAGTTAAATTGTAATTTATAAGGCAAGCAATAACCTACTTTCATGAATCCTATATAAATACACTTAACACCCTCTAAATTAATTACCCCTATTTCTGGTGATGCTCTCTAGGTCTTTAAATACAATGTAGAGCTTTTTTTTTTCCCCTTACAGATTACAAAAACAAAACCAAAACCAAAAAAAAAACTGGTCTATGAGAAAAGAAAAACCCTGTCCCACCATGGCCCTTCAAACAAAACACCTTCTACCGTTCTCTTAAAGATAGCTTTAAATTTGCAAACAGCAAAGCACGTCACGGAAGTTTAAACTAAAATTGAAAAAAAGCAGGCCTAAGAATGCTCATATTTAATTATGGCTGCACATAATTAAGTGTGGCAATCTGGTGATAAAACCTTTAAGTAATGACTCATAAAGAGATAAAATGGAGCATGTGTTTAATCAGTTCGCAGCCTTCCACAGAAGCTGGCATCACTCAGGTGCTAATGAGACACCTGTTGCTGGGGACACGGGAGGGAGCAGGTGGATCAGCAGGGACAGAAAGACGAGGATTCTGTTGCCGAAGGGGGGTGGCTTTGCCAAGATGACTGTCTGAAGGCTTAAGCTCTAAGGGGGTGTTTAAATCAAAGGATACGCCAATTTTTTAATAAAAGGGAGAGAGAGCGCAAGGAAGAAAAAGAAACATTTCTTCCTTCATTTCAATGATACATTGTGAAACAATCTTTTAATTTTAAGTTCATCATGCATTTAAGTCTTCAGAGGCTGAGCTATATATAAAACCCCTTTTCTTTGTGGTATTTCAAGCCCCTGCGTTATCTGTGTGCATTTAAGAAACATTACGCTGTGTACTCCTGCTTCACTTCTTTCTGCGATTTTAAGGGGTTATTCTCCTTATCTTCAAAAATGAACAGGGAGCTATTTGTACTTGGTACCGGAATAGGAAATGAAACTCGCATGCTGATCTTTGCGTGTGGGTTGGGCTCTTTTGGGGACTCAGTTGTCTGTCATCTCACATACTAAGAGATATGACTCTGTGTTTCTCCCATCCCTGCAAGGAGAAATGGGGCGTTAATATCTGGGTTCCTACGGAACCTTAACAACGTATTAGAATTTGACAAGGCTAATGGCCCAATGATGAGAAATGAAGACAAGATTCTTCCTCCTGAAAGGTAAAGGGTACCGCCGCTAGCACTCTCTTCCCTAGAGGGCTTCCGACTTGTCACAGAACAACCTTTTTCACTCTTAGAATTATTCTCCGTGGCCTGTTCGACCTTTGGCTATAAGCAAAACCCACCGCCCAAGGAGCTATTTGGCACTGACTTTAAATAAACACAGGCTAAATTAAAGCGGGCTTTAACCACATCTCAGAAGGATGCCTCGCTATTTCTGGAAATGGAAATTGCCTGTAAGCGTCAGGAGCATCAGAAGTTTTGGGAGAGTGAAATCAGAGTAAAATAAATGGGCTTTTATTACGCATATGCAAAGAAAAAAATAACCCCAAAAAGGTAATTAATAATCTTTTTTGAGGCAAGACAGATACAAGGAAATATTTGGAGGAACAGTGATCGAGATGACACGCGCTGGATGTGAACCAGGGCAGTGGCAATACGGGTAATAATTCCATACTGAACATTTGCCACACAAGTTTGGCTAGCACAGACTGTCCCAGTATGAGGAACTCAAGCAACGTCAATAAAGAATGCTTGTTCTAAGCACATGGCCTCTGTAGCCGAAATAAATGGGACAGTACCCAAATGTCACATGTGAGGCTCCCATCCCCCAACTCCCCAGAAAACAAGGAGAGATTATTCAGCTTGGAAAACGAATTACTATCTGATAGACGATCTACGATCAATCCACCAACTGCTCAACCTCCTAGTTTGTTTTCATTCGCTAAGTGTGAATTGCTTTATGAGAGTATTTTATTTTTTTATTATTTTTTTTTTAACGTTTATTCATTTTTGAGAGACCGAGAGAGACAGAGCATGAGCGGGGGAGGGGCAGAGAGAGAGGGAGACACAGAATCGGAAGCAGGCTCCAGGCTCTGAGCTGTCAGCACAGGCCCCGGATGCGGGGCTGGAACTCACGGACTGTGAGATGGTGACCTGAACTGAAGTAGGACACCCAACCGACTGAGACGCCAGGCGCCCCCTGGAAGTATTTTAATCAGCCACAATATAAAAGAGCAAATGAGGGGCACCTGGGTGCCTCAGTCTCTCTCTGACCCTCCCCCATTCATGCTCTGTCTCTGTCTCAAAAATAAATAAATGTTAAAAAAAAAAAATTAAAAGACCAAATGAAGGTCTTTTAGTGCCTGCTTAAAACTTGGAAAAGTCTTAACTTCAAAAAATATTAACTTTATACTTTTTAAGTAATTGGCTATAATACCCCATGTAAAAGATGGCTCAGGTTTACATAAAATTTACATAATTTTGTAAAAATTTACATTAAACGGTTTACATAATTTTTTTCAGGAAAACGTTAATTATGAAAAGTAACATCGGGGCGCGTGGGTGGCACAGTCAGTTAAGCGTCCGACTTCAGCCAGGTCACGATCTCGCGCTCCGTGAGTTCGAGCCCTGCGTCGGGCTCTGGGCTGATGGCTCGGAGCCTGGAGCCTGTTTCCGATTCTGTGTCTCCCTCTCTCTCTGCCCCTCCCCCGTTCATGCTCTGTCTCTCTCTGTCCCAAAAATAAATAAACGTTGAAAAAAAAAATTAAAAAAAAAAAAAGTAACATCAACTTGGAGAGAAATCTTAAATGTTAGATATTTATATTCTAGGTTAAGCTTTATGTCTTATAGGTTTACATTCATTTTATATTTTTTCACTAATAGCATTTTTATGTTAATAGATTTTATTTCTACAAGAGAATTCCATGAGTTGCTGTTAGCAACTGATTGCTTTCTGCAGATGAGAACTTTAAATAAAAAAATTAATGTTTATTTATTTTTGAGAGAGAGAGCGCAAGCGGGATAGAGTCAGAGAGAAAGGGAGACACAGAATCCAAAGCAACTCCAGGCTCTGAGCTGTAAGCACAGAACCTGACACTGGGTTCAAACTCTTGAACCATGAGGTCATGACCTGAGCCGAAGTCGGACACTTAACCGACTGAGCCACCCAGAAACCATTCTTTTTCCTTTTTTTTTTTTTTAATGTTTATTTATTTATTTTGAGAGAGAGTGGAGAGGAGGTAGAGAAGGAGAGAGACAGAATCCCAAGCAGGCTCCACACTAATCAGCACAGAGCCTGATGAGGGGATCAAACTCACAAACCATGAGTTCATGACCTGAGCCTAGATCAAGAGCTGGACACTTCATTGACTGGGCTACCCAGCAGCTCCTGCAGATGACATTTTAAGTGACACAGCCATCTGTATATAATACAGCAATATCTGAACGGGTAGTAGCAGACCTTCCTCATGGAAAGACTTAGGGAAGGGGGTAGAATAAAAAAGGCATTGAGGGGAGAGGAAGCCAATTAGTATACAAACAAATGCTGCCTCTTTTCAGGAAGTTTGCTGTCGATGTCGACTCTTGCCATTTCACAGAATTGAGAAATCTGGAATTAGGAAAGGAATATACTCAAGAATTTGATTTGGAAAGTAGAGGTATATTTGAGAGTGACTGTCATATTTGAGTAACTTCACGTGGACTTTTCACCTCCAGTCTCGCTCTGATTGAGGAGTATTAACCTGGCTTCGTTGGTCTGCACCAGCAAGAAGCTTCCAGGCACCTGCCAGCTCCACTCACTGCCCACGTGTTACCAGCATTTGCCACTTTCTGTACAAAGGGTGTCTGCATAGAGGTGGGTCCCCTTTGAGAGGGAACGCCCCTGGGGTGTGTTGGGAGCAGAGGAAGGTGGTTGTTCAAAGGGTCGCTTCTACTGTATTTCTTTTTACACTGCATCTCAGATTTTCACAGTACACGGCATGATGTATGCCTTTTCAGAGTCTGGTTGCATGATCTGTCCCTTTTTTGGTTTGTTTTCCTTGCAGATTCTTGCTCAAGCACTCTCTTTCAATAGGTAAAGTGTATATCTTAATGGTTCTTTTGGCTACACTCAAAAAGTTAGGAGTTTGTCCCTTCTCATTAAAAAGTACGCATGTTTACTTCCCTGTTACACTCTCCTCACATTGGTCACGTGGATGTGTTCGTAGCTCATGATGGTTCTAAACACAACTATTGTTTCTATTAGAGATAATTGTGAAATAGTTTCTATTTTTCTATGCCTTCCCATGAAAATTATTCTTGTTTTCCCTTCGATCACTCACAATTTATACAAATAAAGTAAGAAATGTCTTTTCAAAACCAACATAAAAAATTATCAAATATCATTGTGCTGAAAAGACTACGATAAATGTCCAGAAACGTGTTTCTAAAATTTTGGGAAAAGCTTCAGATTTTGTTTCTGATATAATATTGCCATAAAACAAAAATACCACATATCAGGATCTCTTATGATTATTATTTTTTTAAATAAGTAATTGGGGGCGGCCCTTGGGTGGTTCAGTGGGGTAAGTGACTGGCTCATGATTTCAGTTCAGGTCATGGTCTCAGGGTCGTAAGTTGGAGCTGACAGCACGGAGCCTGTTTCTGGTCCTCTGTCTCCCTCTCTCTGCCCCTCCCCTGCTCATGCTCGCTCTCTCCCTCTCATAAAAATAAATAAACATTAAAATAAAAAATAACTAATTGATTTATAAATTGTGGCTTTCTTCCATCCAATGAATTCCCAGTTAATGTAGTATTACATAGGGACTGTGTGCTAAACTGTTTATGAGTCATAGCTACTTAATTCCCAATCTATTTTTTCTTAATTTTTCACCTATTTCAATTGATATAAACAATTAAGCAATAACTTTTATTTGCATCCTCTAGCTAATAAATAGCTGGTCCCTACTGAGATTTTAGAATGAATCATGAATTCTTGCGTAGACGGCATCAAGGAGGTGGATATGTCATGATTTTCGTTATTCGTATCTGTTGAGCTTCTCTCTCTCCTTCGTCTTCATTTTATGAAAGGCAAAACTATAAGCATTATCACCGATCAATTATATGATTGAGAATATGCTTCCTGAACGCTATATAATTCTTTTATAATTCAAGACACTGTTATTCATGCTTCTTCTTTGACCAGCTTGGGCTTTTTTTTGTTAGTCAGCTATAAATGAAAATCATTGTTTAGTATTGTAGCTCTGATGTCCTTAAGTTTCTTTTCAAGAACCTGCTTCTCCAAATTAACTGCTTAATCAACTAATGTTTTGACTACTTTACATTTAAACAGCAAACTGGAGAATTGATTTAGAATTTCATTTGGCATTTCGATGGATTTTTTTTCTCTGAACAGTGAGAGACAATACTCCTTAGAGATGGAATACTCCTCAGCCTGGCAAGCAGGCTTCCATTCCTGGTCAACCTACCATGTGGTTAGGTTTATTTGTGAGAGCATTTGATTAACCATATTAAAACACTATAGTCAGTTAATGTGTTTTCGTCATTGAAAACCCTTTCAAGGGGCGCCTGGGTGGCTCAGTGGGTTAAGACTCTGACTGCGGCTCGGGTTATGATCTCATAATTCGTGAGTTCAAGCCCGCATCAGGCCCTGTGCTGACAGCTTGGAGACTGGAGCCTGCTTTGGATTCTCTGTCTCCCTTTCTCTCTCTCCCCTGCACCCCCCCCCCCCCCCCCCCGCCTTGCACACTGTCTCTGTCCCTTTCAAATATGAATAAACAAAAAATTTTTTTAAATATTAAAAAATATAACCCCTTCAGGTAGTGCAATCATAGTTATTCCACCGAAAAGGCTGTCTTCTTTTCTTTAATTATAACTATAACAACCTGTATCACAATCTTTAACTTCTCTGCATATTTATGGTATATAACAAATAAAGATGTATGTGAGAATCCTATGTGTGTGTATACATACATATATATGAATTTTATGTGTAGATTTAATAGAATTTTGAAACTGGAAGATTGTTAATTCACTTTTACTAATGAAGTAACCTAAAATATTGTGAATTTTCTGGAAACACAGCTGCTCACTAACTAGGACAGGATTATAATCCTCTCTGTGTGACTCCAGATAATAATTTTTTAAACCACAAAGATTTGTTATACTTGGTATATGTGCGAGGTGGGAAAAAGATGTCGAATTGTGTGTGTATGTGTATGTGTGTGTGTTTTGCAGGTGTATGCCGTAGGTGTGGCTTTGTGTGTAATACAGAGACAGATGAAAGGATTGAGAACATGATTACGGACCAGGAATTCTTGCTTATGACTTCATATTATACTTCAAATTATTTTCATGCACTTTTCAAAATAATTTTGAGAAGCGGAAAATTGAATATTTGTTCTCAAATAGCACGAGTATCACTGTATCTAGAATCGTTAGCCCATAAAATGTGCAAAATATAATAGATGACCGTTTAATACCTTAATGAGAAGAGGAAGAGAAAGGCATCTCTGGTTGAGAGAACACGATGGTGAGGAAGAGTTGGAGCTCTGGGGACCCGGGAATAAATACCCACCACTGATGTGCAGAACAGGACCAGCCCTAAAAGGACAGGAACCTGGAATAACAGTTAGATTTAGTCCAGATGCTGGAGCACCTCTTAGTGCCATGCTAAGTAGTTGTGTGTTGTTTCCATACTCTGTATCACTGAGAATGAAAATGGCTTCTTTCACGTCTTAGAAAATGAACCCTTTTGCACCCAGGGTTTGTAAAAGTCAGAGAGAAAAACCCTTCATTTTTCTTGTGAATGCTTTCCTCCCTTATTCTAATCTCCTGCCCTCCATTTGTCTCCTTCTCTTTGTTTTCTTCCCTTTTCCCTTCCCTTTTTTAAAAATCACTTATATTTGTACACTTTGGAATCCTTGATCCAAGCAGTCCAGTATTTGTATAAACCTGTGTCTGAAGAACTGAAGGATCAGAGGGAAAGTACTCTGGTGGAATTATCATTCCAGCATGTTCTCTTACATCTCCTCCTCTCCCCACCAGCGCTCTCACTGTCCACCTTCCACCAGGCTCTCTCCTCCATCACTTCCCCCCCCTAGTTCACTTCCTCCAACCTCAGCTGAAAAACACTTTCTCTGCCCTCCCTTCTCCCAGCTCACTCCTCCATAGGCCAACTTAACCTATGTCTTGCTAAACCCTCAACTTCCCTTCTGGTGACACTGCTTCTCCATCTACCCATTCTCCATTTCTCCAACATAAAAGCCCAGAAACTTCTCTGGCAAGGATCAGAACTGCCTTTAAGGGTTTGGAAATTGAGAAGAAAGAATATTCTCCGGCTCCGGGCTTTGGGAGGAGAACTGAAAACTTTTATACATGAATTAGGTTTGATATTGTGGTGGTTCAGATAAAAAAAAAAAAAAAATCTCTTGTTTTCCCACAAGACTTATTTCTGCCCTTATGGCCCTTCTTTTTCTGCTTAAAATAATATGAGTCTGGCAAAATATTGATATTTGCCTTTTGCCAAGACACTGAAGGATTAGGGTAGAATAAGAAAGAGAAAAAGAAAGAAAGAAAGAAAGAAAGAAAGAAAGAAAGAAAGAAAGAAA